>NC_141496.1:38600428-39002451 GCF_009769465.1 Tauraco erythrolophus
CTTAGATAGGAATTCAGTTGCATGCTATTAATTTTATCTAACTCACTTGTCTGTCATTTGCTGATATTGAAATTTTGTTTTTCATTTGAACAGCCCTTTTTTCTCTCTCTTTTTTTTTTTTTTTGTTTTTTTTTGTTTGTTTCAGAAGGATATTGCTGAAATATCCTTACTGAATCCTGTTAGCAAATTGTCTTTGGCTTAGATTAGTTTCTTCCTGTCATACCAAAATCAGGAAACTTACAGGAGTACATCATCTTTTGTGGTATCTAACTTCCGAAGGAGCAAGGTCTTACCACTACATAGGGCACCACATTAAGGTACCAAAGAGACAGACCTTTAATTAGCTTTATAGTGAATGTTATACTCACTTTTGCTCACTAAGGTTCTTTTCTTATCCACAGCTCTTTAAATCTTCATCTTGGTTAATGCATATTATTTCTGCGTTATGAATTCTTGGAAGATTCTCTGTGGGGCTTTGTAACATTTTGCCTAGTGCCTTTGGCAATTTATAGGATTTATTAAATTATTCCCTAAGAAAAGTCCAGGGTCCCTCACTTGCTGTAACATCTTTTCTACTAGTTACCCTTGACACTGGGTTTGAGCATTTATATTTGTCTTTTATTCCCCAGTATTTAGCTATTAAATCTCTAACATTTATTTAAATATTCTTTTTTTCCCTCATATTTTTGTTTGACAAGGATCAGTCTGAACATGCTGGTCTTCCATCAAAAGAATCTATCAGAAAGAGCATAAATGCAGACTTCATTTTTTTTTTAAAAAAAAGGCTAGAAATGCTGAATATTTCACTATTGTTTAGTCCTATAGAACTTTCTTTTGTCATCGTAGGTTTATTACCATTTTTATTTGTTTTCCTGGGTGGTCAGAAGTTCATACAGTTTCTAAGAGAGTGCAGAACCCATGTGTGAATGTTCTGTCATTTTCTATTTCTGTTACAGTTTTCTTGTAAAAAGAGGTAAAAGCAGAGTTTTGAAAGGAAGTTTGAAAAGGAAGATGAATGGTGGAAGCTGAGCCATTCAGCGAAAAAATGAGTGGAGGGGATGGTTAGAAGGAAAACTAAGATAAAAATGACGAATGAGGAAAATAAAAAAGGTAAACTAGTACGAAAGGATATCTGTGCTATTGAAAGCCTTCATTTAGAGGCTTAATGTATTTACCTGTTGGACGTTTTTAATGGGTGGCACCTGCTGAGTTACAAAAGCTTGATTTTGAGCTGGGAGCAGTGATAACTAAATCCTCAAAAGCACGTAAGGTGGGTGTCCAATAGCTGCTATGGCAGAACTCACGACAGATTTAGCTGGTGAAGCTGTCTCTGAAATGTGTGGAACAACTTGGTCCTTGAGCAGTGGGTTGCCAACAGTTGAGGCTGATGAAGCAGCTGAACTGCCCACTGGAAAAGTGTGTCCTAGGTCTCACTTTCCTGATGGAGCCATATTTTGACTTCTTCCAGCATCTCAGGGTTAGAATGTGGTATCGGCTGATGGCTAGGGCTATCAAGAGATGAGAGTAGGTGGCCATAAATTGCTTGAGAAAGAAGAGAACTTGCATATTCTGGAGCTGGTCTAGAGACTACATTACTGAATTAAAAGGGAAAGACCTACCTTCTTTGGCTGTTCTCTACATGCTTTAAGTTTTCATCAAGATGAGTCAACTGATTAGAACCCTCAGATGATGCATGTGGATGAAGGCAGGCTTGTGCATCCTGAGAGTTGTTACGTGTAAAATGGTTATTGAGATGCTTTGTGCTTAGAGTTTCTGAGCACGATCAGAAACAGAACTTTAAAGTTACTTGGGAAATATATTTGGAAAATGTAGGTACTTTGAGATGCTTCCAGTTAGGTAACAGATAAGTATACTCCAAAAAGACGTACGAGACTGAAGTGCTTACATCAGGAACTTGGTGTGACTTAGGCACTAAAAGCAGTGGTGGTTTGGACTTTACGTCCATCATTGTCCCTGAAGTGTTCATTCTGGGCTTATCCAAAATTCATCTGGAAAATTTGGGTATCTTGGAGGTGTACAAAAAGAGGCATGATTTCATCACTTACTAAGACCTTTTCAAAATGCATATTAACCACTTTTAATATTTGTAACATAGAAGCTCCTGCAAGCATTAAGACTTTTATACTAGTGCTATGTGCTGAGCAGATACCTACTAAATCTATATTTTTAAGAATATAACTTATTATCTACTTGCAGCCTTTAACTTATCTAAAAGCTTTTTCAAAGTTTCTTTTTTTTTTTTTTTCCCAGAGAAAAAAAAAAACTTCTTACTTTGAGGTTGCTTCTACTGCAGAGGTATGCAGTTTGTCTTAATTTGCTGAGGTTATACATTAGTGAATGGTGAGGCTAAACAGAAATAATACTTTGACAGTGTAGAAGTACATATATTTTTTACCTAATTGGAATATTTTTCCTTCTTTTGCAACCATAAGCCCAAGCTCCTACTGCTCCACATGCCCTTATTAACCACTGAGGAAAATATCAATACATTCTAGCAACAAGAATTGGTAGGGCTTTTTAAACCAAATAGCTACCAGTTCTGATAAATGCATTTTACTTAGCTTCTGCTGTATTGGAAAAATAACATTTTAAGTAATGCAAATACAGTGCTTTTAGCGATTTTAGAAGAAAGGAAAGAGTTGTAATTCTGAAGCTGGATTTTCAGAAAGTCCTGAGCAGTCACACTCATACGGCACGGCTTTTAAAAATGCTTGTCTCATCAGAGGCGTCCAGAAATTAAAACGTCTAGAATGAATTCTAAGTTCTGAAGTATTTCCCATAAATTCTAGTGTTAGTTAGTTACACTGTATAGTAAATCTATACAATTAGAAGAACTTAACAAGTTTTGCCATAAATATGTAACTTTAAAAACTGCCTTTTCTCTTAGGAGTAGGTTTTTGTATGGAACATGACACTCTTCTTTTTTTCTTTCTTCTTTATTGTTTTTTCTTTTTTTTTTTTTTTGTTCCCTATGAGAGACAGCATGTGACTGGATTCTAATGAAATACCCTATTAATAATCATTATTTTGGTAAATCTGGCACAGAACTCTTAGTTGTGTAGTGCATTAGGTATTTATGTCTAACCAGAGACTTACATGATGAAGTGACTTCAGAAACAAATAGTAACTATTTTTCTGAGGAAGTCTGTTGGACTCTTAACTTGCTTGGATGAAGGACTGGATAAGGCACCTGTGTGTTTGCAAGGTACTTGATAATTGTCTCTTGTATTGTCTATTACTGATAGATAATCACTTGTTAAACTGTCTTTTCCGCACTTCAAGGCTGAACCCCAAATGGCAATATGTGTCTGTATGTCACTAGCTGATTTTTATTGAAGCTCTGTAACTGAGCACCATAAAATAATTCCTCCCTCTCAGCTCTCAGTTGACGAATATGCCGTATTTTATTTGAAAATAGTGGAGTGAATAGACCTCACATTAAAAATAGACAACTAATGTTAAGATTTGGTAGTGCATTAAGGATAATCTATCAGGAAGCTTTACTAGAAATTTGGTACTTTTCTATAAAAATGCGTGTTGTATGACCTTGTCAAGAGAACATCAGTTATTAGGGTTTTTTTAACACAGGAGTCCTATACAGTTCAGGCCAAAAACCATAGACCTGTCTGAAGGTTTAACATGAAGGTTCTTAAACAAGGACACAGCTGTGTATTTCATTTAAGCAACTGTCAGGGCATTTACTAACATATCGTGGTTTATATACAATTTGTACATAAAAAAGAGGTGCCCGAACTTTAGATATATTCCTCAGTGTACCTTTTTTCTGAAGTAGATTAGGAGTTCTTCTGTGTTGTGTTCTTTAACCAAGTACTACGTGGCTTCTGTGTGTGCTAATATATGGTGAAGAGACTGAGAATGTAAAATCGGAATAAAGGTTGTCCCTTCCCTCAGTTCTTTCTCAGGTCTACTGTGAAACAGTGAAGGGAAAAGCAGCTCCTGAAGCTGGTGTGCTCTTTACGATGTGCTTTATAGCCTTATCACAACTTTGATGTGATGAACTGTATAATATTTTGTGATGCTATCCCCCAAATATTAGTTAAATGGCTTAGTACTACAGTATCTGTTGTTTCAGTGATTGTCATGGAAATAAGGAAGGAAAGAAAAATAAACATAAATTGCCAGGAACTTTATATTCCACATAATTATTTCTAGTTAAAATTTATGTAGCAAAGCTATGCATGGCTCACAAAGTTTAGATAGGCATTTGCAAACTTTCCCTTCCATAATTTACAGCTCTTCCAAACAACAGTTTTAGTTTGAACCATTAGTAAAATTGATCCAGGTGATGTCCAGATACATATTTGGATACATTCCCCTTTACCCGCCTGACAAAAGGTGATCAACATTTCTCGTTTTGGTTTTATGTATGAAGAAGAAATGGAAAGTGGGTGCAAAAGGATCTCTGTCTGCAAAAGGACTGTAAGTAAAGCATTGCCAGTGGATGTGTATAAGCACATATGTATGCACACATGCAGTCACCTGATTTTTCCATTAGCCCTTCTGTTACACATATCTGTTTCCCTGAAGATGTTTTTTGAGCACACCACAACACAAGCCCCTCTAGGCTTCTCCTTACCAAGGTGTGTTTCTGAGGCTGCTTCTGGATCACTGGGTGAGAGACTTGACAATCAGAAAGCTATGGAGCAATCCCTAAACCTTCTGCCTGAAAAACTCCCAGACTGTAGTCTATTTCTATGTTGAAATCAAATGCTACAATATTAAACTATTTTTATAAGTGTTATGAAAGCTGTGGAGGTTTTCTTGTGTTTTTTTTTTTTTGTTGTTTGTTTATGAAGAACCCCTGATTTAGTTGTTATGCTTTTATTACTGAAATCTTAAATATAACATTAGATGCATCGAAAGAAAGTGGAAAATAGAAAGTCCTGAGTCACTTTCACAGAGATGTGTTGTCCTGTTCACACAAGGAATAACCTGATGCATAATGACACAAAGTGTGTTTATCTGCCCAAACAACTGGTATATAAAGGTAAAGTTTAAGATTTTACGGAGGACAGCACAGCCTGGTATCTGAACAATTCTTTCCTAGATATTTCCTGGACATTGAATAGTAAACAGTTCTTATCTATAAATATTGAAAGTATGTATAAGTCTCTCAAGTATGTTCTCATAGCTGTAATCTTTCTCTGAAACTAATCCCCAGGTATAACAGAAGCTGGTTTTAACTATCACAAAATATTTATCCAATCAGAGCCATTTAAAAATACAATAAAAACTATAATGTCAGTAGACTGATGATACATGGGAGATACATTGAAGCAGATGTTTGTAATATTTTCCCTAAACCTAGAGAATAGCCCACCTACAGAAATATGATCCAGAATAATTTTTAACTGATTTACACTTTATTAAAAGCAAGTTTATTACCCAAGAGATGTATACTTCACAGAAATAAATATCGTTAAAAGATTATGGTCATTCAAAAAGCTCTACTTTAATGCCTAAGAAAGACATATTTTAACAGAATTACATTGAAATCACCACACTGAGATGCGTTTGTACTGGATATTCCTTTCAAAATTTAGCATCTCAACAGATTCCTTCGTCCTGAGACTTTTACTGGTTGAAGGGCATGCCCTACTAGTCAGGCTGGTCTGGAGCTCACCTAGGTGGGAACATAGAGGGATCGTTCCCGTAGTTGCAAATCACATCATCAGATATTTTGCAGATGCAGTGTTACTGGTGTAGTAGTTATGCAAGTGGCAGGGATGCTCTGGCCATTTCAGGGAGGAGGTAAAATGTGTAGTCAGGAAATTTGTCACTGCACTACCTACCATGGTACCTTTTGAGTTTTGCAGAAAATCAAGAAATCAAAAAAAAAGAGGTAATAGCTATTTTCTGTACAGGTAATACTTTATTAGGTGATAGTATGATGGGGTTTTTGGAAAGACATTACGGTAGCTTTAATTCCAGTATGTAGTTATTAGTGGAGTATTACATTAGCCTTACAGTGAAGTTCCATGCAGATGAAACATAAATACCTGCAAACTACTGGTACCAGGAAATGGAAAGAAGATAAAGTGCCACAAGAGATGGCTCTTTATTTCGTCAGTTTTTTTTTAAAGTACCAGTATATAAGTACTTTACAAGGCAAAGATTACAAAACAGATTCTGTGCCTGCTCATTGTTTTATCTTCCAAGAATTATGCCTGTTTTATGCTTTCTCTGTTAGCATAGATTATTTCCAGAGAAAACTGTCTACTGTCAACGACTGTAGAGACATAAGAAACACATGAGAGTAAATTTATTCCAAATAGCAGGTGTTTCTTCTCCCAGAAGATGGTAGTTCAGGACCGGATAGACAGTTTTGCTGTGGATTTGCTGAAGACTGCAGAATATGATGTGATTTCCCCAAATCACCAAGATTTGTAAGATGAAGGTTTGTCATATCTTCCATCATCCTGACCTGCAAGACAAGATTTTCCTGTTTTATTAAATATACAATTTTCTTTCATAAAAAATCAGAGGAAAATTATGTATTGGTCAATGTCAGCTAAATGTTGTTGAACTATTTGAAGGCTGATCAGGAAAGCTTATTTTCTCTGGAAAATTCTGGCTATCAGAAACAAAAACATGAGCACTGAAGTAGTTTTTTCTCAATTCAGCAATCTGAAACATAAAGATTTTCGTATTTATTGGCTGAAAAATGGCCTGGGAGTATTAATTACTGAAGCTATTTTCCTTAGGGAACTGTATATTTCATTTTTGATGATAGGAGATGTGTCGGTGCAAAAATTTCACTTGGGCAAAAATGATATTTTAATTAGAGAAAAATATTTTTTTTCTGACACTCATTGAAGTTAGAATTAGGAAATTATTTAGAAATTAGAGAGTAATTAGAAGTGTATAGTAAGTTACTGTATGTCAAATTCTTTTGCTTGATTTTTTTCAAATTATATATATTCTACTTGTTTAAAAATAGAAAAGGGATAAAGACAATTAACCTCAATTAAGGAAATAAATGTGAGTTAAAAGTTTTTAATTTTGTAGCAGTTATTTTTCCATAATGCAGATAAAATATCCGTCTTAGTCATACCAGTAAGATTTTAGAGTGATCAGAAGAGGATTGTACTGAAAGGATCAAAATAAAATTTTAAGAGTGAGATGGTGAAAGAATACTTCAGGTATAATGCATAGTACACATAGACCTGAGAACTAGGACCAAAATTTATTCTTTCGCAGAGCAGTGAAGGGTGTACAGATAAGATTTATGTGGTTTCTGAAGGAAGTTATTTACTCCATGAATAAGCACACCTTTCAGACCAGCCAAGTCCAATAAAACTGCTAGAAAATAGACTTGCTGCATCATGGTGCTTCTTTTTCCTTTCTTTTTTTTTTTTTTTTTTTTTTTCTCCCTGACTTTTTGAAGGGGTGAAGATTAATATCTGTATCTGGTTTAAATTGGTTTCTTCTATACTCAAGCTTAGGATGGCTATCTCTGCACCCACCCTCCCCGGGATATACATTCTATACAAAAATACGTGACATCATCCATTCTTGTTAGATATCCGTTATCCATATCCATTAGAAGTATGTTGTTCCTGCTGAATGTTGCTTAATTACTCTGTTTAATAAAGACTGACTCTTCAGTGTAAACTGAAGGCTGTGATGATAAAACTGTGAAGCTATTAATTTAAATATTTGAGACACTGCAAATATTCCAGATTATACTGAATCCTTTCAAGATTTGCATAAAAAACTAGGATAATTTGATTAATGGCATCGCTGGTAACATTTACTATAGAGAATTCTGCTTCTATTTGAAGATGAAGTACTTCTGGTGCTCGACTGGGCTGAGGATTCAGGCGAGCAGAATGACCAGGTAGACCAGGTAGACCAGGTAGATAACCAGATTATCTACCCCGATGTGCCAATGTCCACTCACACTGCCTATGTTGATGCTGTCATTGAGACATCTCACCTTGGAGGACTGTGAGAATAGGGAAAAACAAAACTGGGGATGTGCTGTAGTCAAGCGCTAGTAGACATTCGTCCTGCAGTTCAATTTGGATACAGACCAAAGGAGAATCATGATGGTTTTTCTTACATGTGCCTGCAGAGTGGTGGAGGAATTATTAGTAAACTATTGAACTAAAATCTGCGAGAAACAGATGAATACCATTAGTATTAGATATATTTCTGACAATATGATCCAAGTTAGGTAAAGGAGACAGGAAAACAACAAAGTTTGTCCTAGACTGCACAAAGGAAAAGAACGACATGGAGGCTTCAGTGCCCAGCCCTTACTGCTACCACTGAAATGTCTAGGGGGAAAGAATTATGTTCAAAACAGAGGCTTGTTCAAAACTTTCAGCCTGAAACAAAATGTTTCGTTTTCATTTCACAAATCTGTAATGAAAGTGAAGCAGCTGAAATGAACTCTGAGAAGAATTTGCAAAATGAGAACTCTGTAGCATCGGCCAGTGCTTTTTATTTAAGTATTGCAATGACTGACACTTAATTAGGAAGATTTGGTCAATACCCTTTTCTATTTGGGTGATTTGCCCATTTTCCTGGAGAACTTTCAAGTTAAAAGAAATTTAAGGTATAATTTTATCATTTAAAGCCAATTCACTTAGAATAAAACACTGAGAAGCTGCTACAATAAGAACCTACCTGTTTTCCCCTCAGATAAACACTCTGACCACCCATCTCTAGCACCATTCCACATTTTTGTTCACTTCATCTTTCTGATTGGAAACGTGAGTATTTTATACAAGGCGGAATCACTCCAAGAGGAGGGGTTGGGAGAGACTCCAAGTTGTCATTCTTTACAGCACCTTTACCTGTGAATTTCTCTGGTAAGTGCAGGAGCTCTGTTGATATCCAAGCTCCAGACAGGACTGAGCATAAACTTAAACTGGCATGTCCTGTATCATGGGCGAGTGTCTCTGTTTTGCTCTTCTGGCTGGCGGTGAGATAGGATGCTGGCTTTGTTGTTGCATTCTGTGAATTACATCACTGCCTCTCCCTGCTCTCAGCCAAATAAACTGCAAAATTCTTCTGGATTCTGTAGAAATACAGTGCTCTTCTTATCTGAGCTCTTGACTGATTAAAACCAAAAAAAAGCTTATGCAGCCACAGGCTTTTGAATGAACTTGGTTGAAAAGAGGGGTGAAAGATAGCAGTGGGTGAAGAAAACTATTCTTTGCACAGGTACTAACATAAAAAAAAAGTTATAGTGTTAAAACATTTGAAAATTGTGCAGAATATTAGTTGGATCTGCAATTTACGCCAAGAAAAGGTGAACGTTTGGGAAGCATGTTTGAGTTACAGGTCGAACTGAAGACAGGGCAAGATTGAACTAGATACCACAAGGAGGCCAGAAAATAAATGGAGCTGATCTAAAATATTTTCCCCTGTGTACATCCATCCATTTATCCATCCATCCATCCATCCATCTGTACACGCATGTATCTCACTCTGTGTTTAAAAAGTGAGAAACATCAAGAGTATTCACAGCTCTGATAAGAATATCTTTCATAAAGTATGGAAATTTTAATTAAATTAACCATTAATTAATAAGTGCTATCTAGAAGGACAAGGTTACTCTACATCTAATGACTTAAATGGAAACATATTAAACAATAAGGGATCCTCTACTCACCTAATTTGATAATATGTTAAAACCCATAGAAAACCCATAGAAAACTGAACCTGTAGAAATAATCCTCAAATTAGACTTTCTAATGGCAACTATCCCCTTTCCCCCTAAAGAAAGAATGAGAGAACTCCGTGCCTTAAACTGGAAAATAACAATCTATCTATTTAATCTACCAGGAGCGACTGGTTTTAGTCTTATAAGAAGAGCCAAAAGCACAAAATGCTGCCTTAGTATTAGAAAAAAAACTGAAAAATGAGAAAATAATGTATTAGTATTTCAAAGTTTTTTCTGACAGTTGTCCCAAAGAAATTGGTGAAATTCACAGTGGTGAAAAATTACCTGTCAAGTGTATATTTTGTGTTGGCTTACCTAGTGATTATGAAAACTTCCAGTTTGTCTGAGAATGTGTCACTGATTTAAGGGAGATATCTTGACAGCTGAAGACTTGGCTATTTTTGTTGTCAGAAAATAGAATCCCTATTAGACTGACTTGATAGAAGCACAACATTTTTAAAGTGAGACAAATCCCCAGTGATTTTCTACTTCTGCTCTAGCAGTTTCATGAAAGTTAGAAACTTGCTAATGTGTTGAGTGGTTAAATAAATACTCTGTCTTTTTGTGTCTTTATAATGGCTGGTCTGTTCTCATTTGCACTTCTGCAGATAGCGTTGCTCCTAGTCAAGTGTTATTTGCTGTAATTCACCAAATTTAGTGGAATAATAGAATCATAGAATCATAGAATGGTTAGGGTTGGAAGGGACCTCAAAGATCATCTAGTTCCAAACCCACCTGCCATGGGCAGAGAAATCCTTCACTACACCAGGCTGCCCAAAGCATCATCCAACCTGGCCTTGAACACTTCCAGGGATGGGGCATCAACAACTTCTCTGGGAGACCTGTTCCAGTGTCTCACCACCCTCTGAGTGAAAAATTTCTTCCTTATATCCAATCTAAATCTGCCATCTTTCAGTCTAAATCCATTGCCCCTTGTCCTATCACTACATACCCTTGTATAAACTCCAGCTTTCCTGTAGGCCCCCTTTAAGTACTGGAAGGCTGCTATAAGATCACTGTGGAGCGTTCTCTTCTCCAGGCTAAACAGCCCCATCTCCCTCAGCCTGTCTTCACAGGAGAGGTGCTCCAGCCCTCGAATCATCTTCGTGACCCTCCTCTGGACTTGCTCCAGCAGCTCCATGTCCTTCTTGTGCTGGGGACTCCAGAGCTGAATACAGCATTCCAGGCAGGTTCTAACAAGAGGAGAGTAGAGGTGCAGAATCACCTCCCTCAACCTGCAGGCCACGCTGCTTTTGATGCAGCCCAGGACACGGTTGGCTTTCTGGGCTGCCAGTGCACACTGCTGGCTCATGCTAAGCTTCTCATCCACCAGCACTCACAAGTTCTTCTCTTCTGGGCTGCTCTCAATCCATTCTCCGCCCATCCTGGACTTGTGCTTGGGATTGCCCAGCCCACATGCAGGACCTTGCACTTGGCCTTGTTGAGCTTCATGAGGTTCTCACAGGCCCATCTCTCCAGCCTGTCAAGGTCCCTCTGGATGGCATCCCTTCCCTCCAGTGGGTCCACAACACTACACAGCTTGGTGTCATCTGCAAACATGCTGAGATTATGCTCAATCCCACTATCCATGTCACTGACAAAGATGTTAAATAACGCTGGCCCCAATACTGACCCCTGAGGAACACCACTCGTCACTGGCCTCCATGTGGACATTGAACCGTTGACCACAACTCTTTGAGTGCGACCATTCAGCCAGTTCCTTATCCACCGAGTGGTCCATCCATCAAATCCGTGTCTCTCCAGTTTAGAGACAAGGCTGTCATGTGGGATAGGATCAAATGCTTTGGATAAGTCCAGGTAGACAATATCAGTTGTGCTTCCCCTAACCATCAATGCTGGAACCTCATCATAGAAGGCCACCAAATTAGTCAGGCAGGATTTGCCCTTAGTGAAGCCATGTTGGCTGTCACCAATCACCTCCTTGTTTTCTATGTGCCTTAGCATAGTCACCAGGAGGATCTGCTCCATGATCTTGCCAGGCACAGAGGTGAGACCGACTGGCCTGTAGTTCCCTGGGTCTTCTTTCTTCCCCTTTTTAAAGATGGGGCTATGTTTCCCTTTTTCCAGTCATTGGGAACTTCACCAGATTGCCATGACTTCTGAAATATGATGGATAGTGGCTTAGCAACTTCATCTGCCAGTTTCCTCAGGGCCCGCGGATGCACCTCATCAGGTCCCATGGACTTTTCCACCTTCAGGTTCTTTAGATGGTCTCGAACCTGATCTTCTCCTACAGTGAGCGGTTCTTCATTCTCCCAGTCCCTGCCTTTGCCTGCTGTGACTTGGGATGTGCAGCTGGAGCTCTTGCCAGGGAAGACTGAGGTAAAGAAGTTGTTGAGTACCTCAGCCTTCTCCATATCCCAGGCAGCCAGGTCCCCCATTTCCTTCTGGAGAGGGCCTACGTTTTCCCTAGATCTCTTTTTATCACTGACATATTTATAGAAGTTTTTCTTGTTGCCCTTGATGTCCCTGGCCAGGTTTAACTCTACAGGGCTTTAGCTTTCCTAACCTGATCTCTGATTGCTCAGACAATTTCTCTGTATTCCTCCCAGGTTACCTGTCCTTTCTTCCACCCTCTGTAGGCCTTTTTTTGTGTGTCCTGTTTGGTCCAGGAGCTTCTTATTCATCCATGCGGGCCTCCTGGTGTTCCTACCTGACTTCCTCTTTGTTGGGATGCACCGCTCCTGAGCTTGGAGGAGGTGATCCTTCAATATTATCCAGCTTTCTTGGGCCCCTCTTCCCTCCAGGGCTTCATCCCTTTGTACTCAACCAAGGAGATGCCTGAAGAGGCCGAAGTCTGCTCTCCTGAAATCCAGGGTAGTGAGCTTGCTAAGCACCCTCCTTGCTTCCTTAAGAATCTTGAACTCCACCATTTCGTGATCACTGCAGCCAAGGCTGCATCATGTTCCCCACCAGCCCTTCATTGTTAGTGAGAACAAGGTCCAGCGTAGCACCTCTCCTCATTGGTTCCTCTACCACTTGGAGAAGGAAGTTATCATGCATGCATTTCAGGGACCTCCTGGATTGCCTATGCCCTGCTGGGGGCAATCCAGGAGGATTGCCTATAGATACCGGGGTGGCTGAAGTCCCCCATGAGGACCAGGGCTCGTGAACATGAGGCTGACCCTATCTGTCTATAGAGGGCCTCATCCATTCGGTCCTCCTGATCAGGTGGTCTGTAGCAGACCCTCACTACTATGTCCCCTGTCCCTGCCCTCCCTTTAATCCTGACCCATACGTCTGCTCAGATCGCCTTGTTGATGTCTGTGGGCTTACCCGCATGGTCAGTGGAGTCTGGACCTTTCATTGCGTTAATACTAAAAAATGTTGATAATGCTGGAAACAATCACAGTATACCTGTGGACGAATGCTCAGTGAAGCTTCACAGTATAGGACGGAAATTCATAAATTTCCACTCCAGAACTAAGTGTAGAAAAACTAGTGCTGCTCTAAAGAGAAGTTAAAACAAGAATTACTGTATGATACCTACTCAACATTGACTTCTGATAGAAAAAGACATTCGATATTGTTATAGGAACATCATAATAATTATTATTGTTGTTATTATTACTACTAATATTGAAATGACATTATTATATAGTTTCCTCAAGAAGCTTTTCTATCCAAATTATGCTTTCATCTTTTGGTTCTTTGATGGGTCATTGGCCACTTGTTTTGTACGATGATGAAATGTTTCTAGTTGCAAAATTTTAGGTGAATATGTTTAGACATACTAACGTATTTAAGGATTAATTTCTGTATCATTGGAAGATAATAGACTTTTGCTCCCATACAATCTTCATTGCTAGACAATTTAAACTGCCCAGGAGCTGTTTTTATTTGCGTGATATACAAGATAAATTACTAGAACCAAACTAGCAGGAAGCCAATTACATTATGCATACATATGAAAGCAGTTGAAAATATCCAAGTAAATGTTTGAACTTTTTTTTCTTTGGTAGTTAAGATTCTAGAACTGGCAGAATAGAAGGGTTTTATTGCTTACTGTACAAGTAAAATGAGTTTTGGTGTTTTTCTTTTTGAAAGAATTAAATTCTGTTCTGTCTATATGTAATTTTACCTATTTAAAATATTCAACAATTTTACATACCCTCTGCAATAGAAAAGTCTCTTCAAAATTTCTGAGACTATAAATCACGTAATCCCCAAAATGCCGATGTGAGAGAGAAAGGGAAATTTGCAACTCAGTCCTGTGCAATGTTTTAAATACATGAAGAAGAGTCATAAATGCACTGAACTGCTCACTAGCATGGTAGGTGTTCCTCCCTCTCTACTGAGTGTCTTGGTAGGGGATAGCGTCTCTAAGAGGAAAAAGAAACAGTTTTGAAACAAGTGTTTTAAAATTATTCTTGGCACCTATTTCCAGATCAAATAATTGTGGTTTTGCTATACTACTTTAATTTTGCCGGTTTCCTGTATGCTCTGCCACTCATCAAATATATATAAATATACAGATATTTATAAAATATATATCAATTTCTGAAAGACTGTAAACTCAAAGTCAGTATCTGAGGAAATCTTGTGATATGCTATTATTGGAATGCATAAGGAAATTTGAACTGAGTAAGTCCTGGCTTTGTGTTCCCACCAAAAAAGTGTTGCCAGCAATTCTAAATAATTCTAAAGAATCTCTGGAAATATTGTGTGATGAAATTTGATTTTTATTTATTATTATTTTTTAAATAGTGGCTTACTACAAGTTCGAAAAAGCTATTTCAGATAGAGTATGAGCAAAAGATTTTGTTTAAAGGAGTGGTGACTATTGAAGCCCTATTTGTTTGTTATAAATCTCTTCAAAATTAGAGGAAAAAAAATTGTTAGAAAATAACACAATTTTCACCCACTACATTTTTTTATGCATTGTTCTTTTTGAAATGGCTGAAAATCTTGGGCTCCATATCTTATGACAGCAAGCTTGACATGATAATTTTGTGCTATATTAAGAAAATAATGTATTCTATTTTAGTATCTTTTAACTTTATCCAAAACCTTGTTGTCTTATTAGCGTTTATTATTCTGGGTATAGATTTGTTAAAGAACTGACAAAAATTCAAACTAAACACTCTTTTTTAAGGTGTTTTTGTAAACATTACAGTTTCATGCTGGAACTAATTTCTAATTTCTTCTTTATAATTTCAATTAGAAATATAAAAGAGATCTGGCAGCCATTCTGAGTAGATGAAGCTGGTTATCAGATGCCAATGTTCTTAAGCTTTCAATTTGCTTGGGCATTTTTCTTTTTTTTGGTAGATTTAAAAGAATTTTAAAAATGAGATAATTTGTGTAGTTGCCAAAAGTTTTTTTTTAAAAAACGTGTTAAAGATCTGACCCTTCAGGAGTTATGGTGAAAGTGAAATACCTACATCCCCAGGAAAGAGAAATTTAAAATAAAATTTGACCTTACTAAAGTTGGTAGCAGAATTATCTTATTTTTTATTTTTTAGTCAAATCTGCATTTCTTCCCCTTCCACAGGATTAAAAAAACGTTTTTGACTGAGCACCACTCCCATGCAAGTCCTTCCTCTCTGACATCCTTCCCTGAAAATGCCTTTGCCTTTGAGATGTATCTTACTGATGTAATTGATTCTGGGTCAGAATTAGTTGCATGCCTTGACTTTTAGTCCTAGACCTCTTCCAGTCACGGTTTTCAGCTTCAGGACTGAGGAGCTGGTTCCTCTCACTGCTACTGAACATCTCTGTGACCTTGCATTGTCTTTGGAAAAGGGATGTTAATGTTTCCCTTCTTCCAGGAGTTGCCTTGCTAGCTGTCTAACTTATTATTATCTTAAAAAATGCATTTATAGCACGAGCTAGCATCTCCAGATATTAAAGAATTTTAAAGTATGTTGGTTTTTTTGTTTGTTTGGGCTTTTTTTAATTGTTCTTTCTTTTTCCCCTCATTTCTTAGTCTGAATGGTGCCAATATTATTCCAAACTGCAACTGATGATATCTGGTACCTGTGGGCTAGACTGCTTAGGGGAAACCACACATGTCTAATGGGAGGTGAAATATCCAGTACAATGAATAATAACCTACTGAGGGACCAACGTGTTGTAAATGAAGTCAGGATTATGTTTTACTACTCCCTAGAGCTTAATTGCCTTGATCAGAGCTGACTAGAAGTCTGTAGTCCAGTAGTTAAATCTGGAGGTCTGTGCCCATGCTTCCTCTCATACATATTTAAAACAAGAGCAAGACTCACAGTTTTCTTGGCACTTGTAGAGGTGCTGGTGGTGCCACCCACTTTGATTCCTGCTCTAGTCCCAGGAGAGCAGACCCAGACTTAAGTTCCTGTCCTGGTTTTGGCTGAGACAGAGTTAGTTTTTCTTTTTAGCAGCTAGAAGAGCTCTGTGTTTTGGGTTTAATATGGAATTCGTTATTCTGGGATGAGATGGGCGTCGGTCACTGGGTGGTGAGCAACTTCCCTATTCCCTGAGGGTGGGGAGGATGAGCAAGCGGCTGGGTGGCATATAGTTGCCGGTCAGGCTAAAGCATGACAGTCCCTCCTTTGCTGAAGACACTTAAATACACTCTTTTCTCTAGTGATGTGATGCAATTTACTTATCTAAATACTTAGGGTTTTTTTTTTTTATCAGTACAAATCTGTTAAAAGTACATTGTAGCAATATGTAAAATACAGGCAAAACACATACAAAATGTACTGCTTGCTATTAACCAGATACCAACACAGTTAGCTCATAGTATCTCTAAAATTAGCTGCAAAGCATCCTCAAGGTACTATGAACTTCAAACAGATCCTCAGGGCACATGCAATGCAATTAAGAAATCACAAATTGTCTTCCTGTGTCCAAACCACATGCAAACCAGAAAGTTGTATTCATCATCTCTCACTGCTTTGGGATCTAACACCTGGATCCAGTCCAGAGAGAGGTACAGGCCAGCTCTTTAGGACAAAATGTATGGAATCCATGAGTGTACCTTGAGTTACAAGCAAGACTATTCTCCAGTAGGAATACCTCAGGATAACTGGTGAGCTTCCTACCCTGAAGAGAATGCAACATCTGAACATGGTTTCTTCTCTCTTTATTCGACATAGCTCTTTAATTAGAGGGATGGATTGGAGTCTGTCAATGGACATATTTGTGGCAAAATCCATGTGTCCAACATTGGACACAATTTTTGCCTGGAGGGTTGGAAATATATAAAACATATTCAACCTGACTTTTATTTCTGTTAGTACAATATATGCTATCTTTTCAGCTGTTCCAGAAACAGAATCCTATGCTTATGGCAACTTATGGCTTCATTAGTTGTCATAAATCACATAACCTTTATGTTATTGGACCACCTAGTCTAGGGAATTTTTTATTCTGTAAAGTTAGGACTGCCTACAGAAATGCAGTTGCTTAGTTAAGCTTCTCTGCTCACCCACATCATGTTCTGAAAAGATTATTGATGCTCTCTGGGCTCTTGCTGTGTTTTTTTTACAATGAAGTGAAAAGTACAGACCTTCATATCATGTGTGTCTAACCTAGTTTTGTTTGCATCTGGACGTGATAGATGTACTGTATATAACAAGCTCAAAACTTACAAGAGGAAAAGCAGAATGTTATTAAAAAAACCCCACAAAACTGATGAAACCCTCTGAGAACTGTAGGATTCTGGGAAAGAAGCTGGCTACTACTTAATAACTGGAAACTGGTGAGTTAGAGAAAGGAAAATATTTAGTCCTCAGAGGAAGGTGATGTGAATTGATAGAGGTAAAACTTTTTCTTGGGGAGTAAAACAGTAAAGGGAAAGGCAAGGAATTAGGGCATCTCTACTGCAAGATAGGCTAATTCCGATAGACCGGGACTGTAAAGGAAAAGTAATCTAAGCAAACTAAGGAGAAGTTATCATCTATAACTTGTTCCTCTCCTTTGGTCAGATCCTGTTGAGCCACCACCTGATTGACCGCGTATCCTGCGAGGTTGTGTGGCAGAGTCTCTGTACACGTCCTGGTGTTCTAGGAGCCACGGTACAGAGGCCATATCAGCCCAGAATCAACTTGGCTGGGGTTTCTTCCTAGTTCACTTGTTTCTTTGCTTGTCCCTGTACTGATACAGTCATCTTTATAGATAATGTGTTTCTCGTGTTGCATCGTCACTGGCTGACGTCAGGCAAGAAAATGTATGTGAACTGTTACACATGGAAAATACAGCGGCTACGTACTATTTTGCTCTACATAGATGGTGCCAAGCCAATGGTCTTGAGACTAAGGAATCAAGAGGAAGTCAAACTGTCACAGATATCTTTTAGGGCAACCTTCTGTGGCCAAGGGACTTTGCAAAGGATGGAGTCTTCGTGCTCAGGGTTTTTGCTGGTAAGGAAATTCTAAGAGAATACTGTGGAAATAGGCAGAAGAATGCAGAGGCAGATGATGGCTATAACAAATTGATATTGCTAGAAAAGTGCTCCATCAGAGCAGCAGGTTTACCTCATCCTCTCCTTTTGATGTTCCTCTGCAATCACGTGAACCTCATGTTTCACCACCCCTGATTGCTTTTAGTCTCAGGGAACATCAATTTGCCACAGAACTCAGCTGCATCTTCTTCTCACATTACAATAAAAACAGTTGCCTTTGGGAGTCAGGCTCCTTTTATCTTTCCAAACAAAGTAGAAAGTTCATCCAATACCAATCTAATCCTGTTTCTCAAACCCTGTAATAGGGTTTTTGAGCTGAAAGTATACAGGCTTTAAAGCTGAAATGTTGTGTGCACCTTCCTCCAGATTCTATGGACTGATATGTAGGTAGGAAGGATTTTGTTGTTGTCTTTTGAATATCAAGGGGTTTTATTTGTGTTGAAGTATTCTTCTGCCATGAAAGCCCATCTTTCATCCTTTTTAAAATTAGGAAATTTGTAAGCTATGTGTAAAAAATCCTGTCTATAGAGGGGTGCCTTAGCCAGGTAAGATGTGGCACAGAAATTGTCCATACGGTTAAAAAATGAGAAGTCTATGAAGGCAGGAAAAATGAACACTGCATTACTAAAATATGCAGTTTTTCCCTTCTTTCCCCACAGGGCAATGCCGTGTGCTGCCATTTGCATTTCCCCAGCAGTGAAACCACAGCAATGTAAAATTAATAAGAGTGTACAGAGCGTGTTTAACAAACGCTGACACACTCCCTGTGGTGACTTGGCATCTAACATTTTGCTTAGAATTGATAGAGGTGTGCAGAGCTTACTGGGAAATAAAAATCACATAATGTCTGTGAATTAATGAACACATCCCCACAGTCCAGCAGGCTTTGGACAGGTCTGGAGCTCTCATACATTGCAGGACGCTCAGACTACTGCGTAAAGCATGTATCTAATACATGTCCCACGTGGTAGGACCTGCTGGTGGGTCCTGTTTGCTTGGGAACATCTTGAGAACTGATAAATCCACCCTAAAAGTTTCCAAACTCTTTTTTTCCAGCCTCTGTAGAGGTTCCCTTTGCTGTCGTGGTTTTGTCACAGAGCAGAACACACAGTTCTTGTTCAGTTGCCTTGAGCTGTCTAGTTCATAACTGCCTACTCTGTAATCTCCCAGAAGGATGTACACTGTCATCCTGAAATTTTTGATGTCCTAAAAACCAAATATTCAATGAAATGTTTAGTCAGACAAAGCATTAAGCTGGTGCAAAGCGTTAGCACCATTACTGTTTATATTCTTACCTGTCCTAGTGTGCTGTTTTCAACAGTCAGATTCCTTCTTGCGTGGTGAATCTTTCTAGGTTATCCCACAACATTGTGCACAGACCCATATATTCTATGATATTCAACTAGTTTTTGGGGTAAAGTAGAGGAAGGTGCTTTCCAGTTTGTGAAATTTATTACTTGTTGTGCTAGGTCTCATGCAGAAATAATGTGACTGTCAACTGTTTCAGGACAAGTGAAGACCCTCTTTTTTACAAAGCATACAGTTTTTTGTCAAGAACTGTCTAATTAATATACAACCCTCAGTTGTAGTAGTATCTGTAGCCAATCTGTTAAACACCAAGCAAGGTATGGACATGCAGATTTTTCAGATGGTTTTGAACATGTACTTCTGAAGAGAGATGGAAGCTTTCAGAGCATTGGTAAAACTCCATGGTGGTTGGTAAATCCTGAAGATTGTTGCATGAGTTCAACATTTCCTGTTATCCATCTCTCTCAATGCAGCATATCAATATTGCTACTTATGTACTTATTTGTACTCTCAGTCCTATTCCTACTTTTAGGTGTAGCTGAAGGAGAAGCTGTTTTAGATAAAGTGTTCTTGCTGCTGAATTGCTCATTAACACAGTTGATTAATCCAGCTGCAGCTCTCTCAGCTGCAGTCAGCTGCTTCAGTTAGCAGTTGTTGCTTAAAAAGATGTGAACTGTGGATTGTGAGAGAGAAATCACTAAAATTTTATAACAGACGCATTCTTTGGTAGATATTTTACTCTACGCTGTGAAGAGAATAATCTTCCACAAAAAATTTCATGAACTGTGGAGTCGTGAGACAGCGCAATAATTGAAATACACATTTATAACAGTAAGAGCATATTTCAGAAGAAGACTTGTCCTCCTCTCCAACTTGATGGGGGAAATGACTTATTTTGAAGTAAAAGCTAAATACTTACTGTGTTGTGCTTACTAGCAAATGAACAAAGCAGTTGCTACCAGGCCTCTCACTTTGAGGTAAATCACTCCGACCAGCTGTCAGTCAATACCTCTCTTGAGTCATAGCAGTTAGAGAAATCCTTGTAATAATTAGAAACAAGTATGTATTAAAGCTGAAAAGCATTACATAAAAGCAAATGGTTTCGTTTATATCTATCATTTTTAAGAGAGATAAAACAGACACCTGCATCTAATATCTTGAGCACCACTAGGAATATTACAATAACACAATATTCAGAAATGTTTCTCCTTTGTTTTGATCTAGTGCCTAATGAGACCCTTTAAATTTTGCCTATCTGGTAATCTTAATCACTCATCAAATCAAAATCGTTAACTATAGCCACAAAATTTATAATGCAAAATGTTTAGAACTGAGAGACTTTTTTTTTTAACATTCAAGCACAACGTATATCAAATTTTCTGTTTCTACGGTGCAGATAAGATCATGACAGTGGGTCAGGCTTTGAAGAGTTGGTTTGCCTGATACATGTGTTTTGGAACTTTTATCTCAAATTGAGAGAGAACTTCTCAATCTATACTTCTAGTCACCTCTAAAAGAACAACTCACTAAACGTGTATAAAGTCCTTGCACAATAAAAGATTTTGGAAGAAAAGTATTTGAAACAAGTGCGTGCTACTGTCGGCACTATAAATTTCTTAGAAATGTAGCTCTTCCATTTCTTTGAAACTGTCACAAGGCTGTTCTTTATAAATGCCTCAATAATTTTTTGAGCATCCAAAGAATATAGGATTAAGAATTCAATTATAGTATTAATTACGAAAAACTAGTCATACATGCTGGGCCAGTCATATACCCTCCCCTCACAAGCACATATCATTCAAAGAGTTGAAGAATAAATACAGTGTTTACAGCAAATTAATACATATTTTCTACATGGAAATATTTTTACTATTTTCCAATGAAAAAATGTTTGCATATTCACTTAACTTTTACAAAACAAAAATTCTGGAGGGTAATTTTAGAAATCACTGTGAGAACCAGACGTTCAGAGGTGAAGAAGAATGTACCTAAGCCATCTGCTTCCTTTAATTATTTTATCTCTTCACAACAAATGTTACTGTCAGACGAACATGAAGTGAACCTGTTGCAGTTTCAAGATCTTGATGATGGGCCAAAGGCAGTGTCAAACTTCCGTAATTCATGATTTATTTAGAAAATCTTTAGACTAATTGGTATCTGAGGCTGGTAAATTTCCTGATGCTGGCCTGAAAGATGGCTATCATAACTTCTGATAGTTCTACATCTTTGTGTTGTTTTCTTTGGTAAGGACTTTGATGATTTTCTTAAGTTTGGATGTATTTTTTCTCCTTTCTGACACATTTTTGTTAGAATGGAATTTTGTTGGAATAAGAATTTTGTTTTGAATGTTATTATTCTCATGTTTATACTTTGCAAATTATTGCTCCCCTTTACGTCACAGTGCAGTAAATTTTCCAGAGACACCTGAGTAGATGCGCAGCAAGGGAATTGTGTCCATATTCCAATTGCTAAGTTCACAGCAACAGTTTTCTTATTCTTTGTTATTTTATTTATTTTATTTTCCCCTTGTCTTAAAATTATTATACTGTAATTATGACTGAAGCCTGAGTAGCCATGATTCAACTACCTTTCAAAACAATTAGCTCAGGTATTGCTGCAAACATGACTGTAGAATCAGAGAACTCAGTGCAGACTAGCTGATGTGTGTCAACTCACCTTCTTAGTTGGATATACTAGTCCTTGATGAGTTCTCTGCTGCTTGCAGAGGTATCTACTCCAAAATTTGAATGGCCATGCCTTTAGCAGCAAAAGTTGCAGAAGTGATGCAGCTTACTCTTAGTAGTTGTAACTGAAAGTATGAAGCACTGCGATATACTAATACTTGCACCTTCATTGCCAAATACTGATTTATCTAGACTGCATTTCAGAATTTTAACCTTGCTTGTCTCTACTACTTTGAAAACGTATAGATAGAAAGCTAATTGGAGACATGCATGACGCTAGCAAGTTTGCCTCGATGGCTGGAATGTTTATGAAAAATGCCATTACTAGAATATCTACTTGCTACACTTTTTCTGTGGAAATTTCCTAAGTGTGTAAGTGGCAACAAATTTTTAGCAGAACACTTTGGTACAGAGTCATTAGAACGTGCAATGAAGCACTGTTAGAATTCAAAGGGTAACTTCATATGATTTGTATCTGAATTTTTTATTTATCTTCTGCTTTGGAATTAGGGACTAGCATCCTACTGCATAATATCTGCTGTATGTGCTTAATTGTAATCATATATGTTTTTGCCTAGAGTGGCAAGGACAAAATCTCCTGTCTGTTATCTGTTCTATGTTAGGGAAATATTTTACCATTCCTGTAAGTTTTCCTTCTTTACAGTGGTGAAGGGAATATTGCATTATCACTTTATTTAAAAAAAAGTATCCTCCTCCCCATTCTGCATAGGAGAATAAAAACAATGAGATATTTTTCCTCACAATCTTCTCAGTCTTCATATGAGAAGACCTGCAGAGAAATTGCTAAGTGAATATGGTCTGCTTTCCATGCCGGAAAGTCAGCAGATGTGCTTGGGTATGGAAGATCACTTTCCCTCATTTACAGTCAGGTAAGACTGGCAGTTGAGTCTTTAATGATTTTCTGGAAACTGCTGCTTAAATTTATCAAGCGTACTCCTTTTCTACTGGACAGAAACTGGCTGAAATTACTTGTTCTGTGCGTAAACTCAGCTGTAAGCAGAACATTCTGTTTATTGTTATCTTTCTCCAGACAGAAGACTTAGTACTTTATTGATGAAAGCGTGATGACTCTTTTCTTGTACTATGTCTGTAAATTGACAATAGTTGCATTTCAGTGGACTTGAGCTGTTGAATAAAATTTTGAAATTTTACTTTTTCTTTTCTTCTTCTGTGTTCTACCTCTTATTGCCACATCCTTCAAACCTTTAAACCTATCTGTAATTAAAGGGATAGAAAACCCAGCAGAACTACAGAAAATAAACATACTGTTTCAGTGGTTTAGGACGCTGTCCTACAAAGACTTGCACACATTTTCCTTTATTCAAGTTAATTTAACTAAAGGCGGTTTAACTATTTACAGCATCTGGAATTAGCACATTCAGAAATGTTGAAGGAGATTAGGAATGCAGTTATTGAAAATTCCCACAGATTTTTGGACTTGGATCAACTTCCCAAATGCTTAAGAATGATTTAACTTCAACATTAGGGAATCACTTTTTTGTTTCCCTGGCATGGAAGAGGGTTCATTTTGGTTTTAAGTGATTGTTAACTATAAAATATAGTGTTATCAAATGAAAAAGAAATGGTGATTCATCAGATCAGAACAAGAAATAGGCGTGAAGAAATCTTGCAAATATTTAGTTCATTATTTTTAAGTGTAAATTTTATTGTCTTTTTTATTACAGAGCTAGTGGCTGATGCATTACCTACAGATACAATCTTACATTAACCAACTTTTAGTAATTTGGTTAATGAAACGTGCCTTCAAGGAGGAAATCAGCCACATAAGTTTGTCTATGAGCTCTGCAGAGTGGTTATTTTTTATATTTTGCAAAGCATATTGATATTTCATTATTATAATTTATCTTAACTCCAAAGAGAATAAAACCAAGTCTTTAATCATGTTTGATTTCTTAAGACAGAGGGCAAGAGAGGTGAACAAGAGTCAGTTTCTCCATGCTTTTACTTGTCTAATCACACAGAGGATTACAATCCTACCCTACCTCTCTGACAAAGGCATTCTCAGTATTTCAGAGAAAAAATGGTACCGTACAAACTACACTGAAAAATAGCTATTCTGGAGCAGAATATGGAGCACTTGTGTTGGCCAAACATGGGAACAAGTGCCATTAGCTTTCCCAGCACTGCTTAACTTAGTCATTCTACTAAATACAAAGAAGCTTCTCTCTCACCTACAAAACTCTGCTCCATGTGTTAATAATATTTATTGTACTTCCAAGTAAAAAAGTTAAACATTGCTGCAGAGTCATGGCTATATCACATCACTCTGGAGCGTGTGCACTGTTGGAGGTCTGAAGTTTTCTTGACTCTTTTCTCCTCTATCTCAAAGCTTCTTCTTCCTTTCCTTCCATATTTCCAGGAAAGACAGCATGGTTTCTGTTCAAGTTACCCATACTGAATAAAAACGTTTGAAGCCCGCCTCTAGTATTACTTTCTCTTTGACAGATAATTATTAGGCAAATTAATTGAGCCCTTAGATGAAATCGTCAGAGAGTATACTGAACAAAGACCTGGCAGTTATGTACATCACACATGTACGTTTCTATTAGTTCTGCCAATTATTTCTTTGGTTTTAAATATCCATGTAAACTCTACAGCTTGCCTATGTGAAGGGTATGCGTCATATGCTTGAAGTGTCACTGTTTTTTCTGGCTAGTATTATTAGGACTTTTTGGTGCAATGTTTAGAGGGAATGGTGAGTGCGTGTGTGTGGAAGATAAATAAGATGATGTTGGGAAATGTTGATATTTTTAACAGCTTGAAGAGTTATCTTTCTCTCCTCTTTTGTAACATGGCCAAGAAGTTTGACCAAAGGACATCTGGAATATCTGTGAGATTTTTTCACGTTGGCAAAGACAGCCATTCTGAGTTTAGAAGACAGTGAACCGTGACGCAGAGAAATGCGAAAGACAAACCTTTGTCAGTGTGATGGTAGGAGAGGAGGGATTTGGGGGTTTTATTGTTTATTAGTCATGGGCAACATGGCGGCACATTTTAGATGCCCTGTAGAGCATTCTGATCTACCCAGACATATTTAATTTTTTGCAAAACAAATTAAGGAAGACAGTGGACTGGAAGGGATAAAGGAAATAATTAACAGATCACAAAGGATGGACCTGTGAGGCTGATTTAAAACATGATCTGCCAACAGATGTGGCATATCTCTCAATCATCCTGTCTTTATCTTCCAGGTGTGTAAAACACCTAAAAGTACAAGACCTGTCTGCTTTTCTAATCATTCACACAGTGTGTTTTGTGAGACAGCAATGTCCCAGAACACTTCACAGCTAGAAATTGCGATACAGGGAGGATATGCAATAATTTCAGATGTAAGTCTTAAAATGTGGGGAAAATTACCATTTAGAATTTTTTTTTCCTTTCTTTTAGAGATATATTAGCACAAAGTGAAAAGTTAGGTTTCATAAAACACAATGCATCTCAATATTGTGAGATGTTTTTGTTGAAAATGGTAATTTAGCAAAATAGAAACCTTTCACGAAAAAGTGCTTGTTTCAGTTAGTTCTCAGCAAATATTTTTGAAAACAGTTATTTTTATGATATCATGTGTTTGGTTTGTCCAACGAAAATTTTGACTGTGTTATCTGAAACAATGTAAGTGTAGGATATTTAGAAATTTAACGAGAAATGAAACTGTAATCCTCACAAAAGTCCATAAAATTGAACAGTATTATTTTGATGTCAGTTGAACATTCTGATTAATTCATATTGAAAATGCACTTGTTTTCTCAGTTTGGGAAATTTCACCTCAACTGTTGGCTATGAGAGTGTCATGGATTAGGCCGCTCCGGCAACTAAACCCTACACAGTCACTCACTCACCCTTCCCCAGCCCCAGGGATGAGGGAGAGAATTAAAGGAGAAACGGGAAACCCGTGGGTTGAGATAAGAACAATTTAATACAGCTGATTTAATACACAGTGTAGGTGCTCACCACCCCCTCTTATCCGAAGCCCGTCTCGTCCCGAAGCTGCAATCCCGGACGAACGCGAGGCTCTGAAATAGAGAGGGGGAGAGAGAGAGAGAGAGAGAGTACTCCGAGAGTGGGAGTACTGGGAGAGAGAAAAAAAAAAAGCAATAGAGCAAAAGCACAGAAGCGCAAAAGAGCAAAAGCACAAAAAGCCCTTCTTTCCGGCTGTCGCTCACCTTTATACTGGGCATGACTCTGCATGATATGGAATACTAATTGGCCAGTTTGGCCCTCAATCTTAAGTTCCACCACAAATCATAAGGGGAATCGTGTCCCCCTTGTCCCGGCTACGCTCCCCCCTTATCCCGCCGTGCTTCTGCACTCCGTCCAGAACACGGCACACTGAAAAGTCCTTGGAGTTTCACTTCCAACCACAGACATCAGCGTGCTGCTATCAACATTCTTCTCAGAGTGAGCCTCTGAGTAAAATCAAAACACGGAGCTCTTCTAGCTGCTAAAAAGAAGAGCTAACTCTGTCCCAGCTAAGATCAGGACAGAGAGGAAAAAGCCATTTCCTGCTCAGTGCCAGTGTAACATCTGTTTCAGAAATTGTGGTCCTAACACAACTGTCTTATGCACAGAATGGAGCATTTCAGAGTTTTCTTGTAAGAGATCTATCTTGTGCTTAATGAGCCAATTAATTTTGTAATGATTTCAAAAGGATAAACTCCTTGGCTTCTGTTTTATGACATTCCAGCAAAATTTGGAATACTCAAAATACAAAAAGGTCACGGGACTTCTGTTATACTTCACTTTGTAAGCTGAGTTTCCCTGACTCTTTTATCTCTGTTTTCTGTTTTCTGTCAAGTGAGATAATTCTTTAAAGAGGCCAAGGTTACTTATTGAAACTTGGCCTCAGGACAGCTTCCTGGATTAAATTTAGACCCTCATATATTTTACTGTCAATTTATTCTACATTGTCTGTAGGAGGTTGTCTTAGTTTCATCGTTTTAAATAAAATAATCTGACAGTATTGATCTATAATAATTTACAACACTCTCTATTTGAATTTCAGATGAGATAATTGTGGAAAAGTGACTTAGGATCATAAAGCTTATAAATTTTTAAACAATTTATGTTTTCAAAGTTATAGACAGTGTGTTGTCTGTTTAAATTAGCTTTATGTAAATCCATATGGGCAGCAATCATGCTTGTATTTGCCTGCATAAATAAAACAGTTGCCATTAAGATACGTGTGATTTTCATATGTATACCATATTGTTTATACAGGATTGGACAGAATAATGCTTGTGGGGAAGATGGATAATAATCTACAATAAGTGAAAAAAAGTGAGAGAGATGGAATCACAACTTTAATTTTGAGAAGAACGCGTAATTTATTTAATGGTTGCAAATCTGTACACGGCTAAGAAACCCAACTAATTAATTACGCATCATGTAATCAGAGCAAAATATAACAGGATTGTTGTAGTGAATTAGTTGCTACTTTTGCACTTGCCAACATTCATTCCACCTTCATGAAAGATCAGGTGTGTATACGTTAGTATTACCGACAAGTGAAGGACCTTTCCTTTTTGATTCTGAGTTCGTGTCTTGTTCAGGTTGAAGCATTTTAAAAGTTTCTTTCAGGTGACTGTTTTGTAGCCTGTGTGAAACCACTTTTACAGTCAATGTCTGATTTTCTTTAGACATATGTTCATCTGAAAAACAAAATAGAAATTGTTAGCTTGCACCTGCAGCACCTGTTCCCAACAACTGAAGAGTCTAATTATTCCATCTTGAAGATTGATCTTTCAGCTGATGTTATAGAGGTCTGATCTTTTAGTATTGACATTCTTAGGTTTGATCCCTAGTAATGGTTGGTTCTTATAAGTCTGCGTGGATGACAGGTTCAGTCAAAAAAAATTTGTACATTTATATTTGTGAATATCGGTAGTGTTCTCTATAAGAGAATGGTTTTCCAGCTGGAGATAAAAATATTTAGCTCTTAATTTCACTGAAAATTAAGCAGATGTGCATTTCATGGACCTGGTATTGCAAAATACTAGGTGTTCTCCATAGTAACCTTTTCCGATGTCTTGGGAAGTCAGTGACAGCTAAAGATAATGAGCAACTATGGGACTGTGCCCTTCGCTTCCTAGCAAATTAATTTGATGAAGACACCATTTCTTTTTCTTCTAAGCTGGCTGCTGAGCTTTAGCCATGTTATCTGCTGCAAAGTAATTGAACGTATGACCTAAAATATGCCTATCATGTTTTTCAATTTATACAGAATAAAAAATCAAAGAAAGCTAAAACCTCTCAAAGCACCAGCTATGTACCACAGTTCAACTTCTAAAAAGCCTGAATAACTTAGTTATTTGAATGCTGTTAAATAATTAAGCATTTTTTCTCATGTCTGTTTTTCGACTCTGTGTTTCTAAGTAAACTACAGAACACCGATATCTTATGTATAATTTGTTATTTCAGGAGTAAACATAGATGAATGCAAAAAATGGAAGCTGGCTGGATTGCTAAGTAATCCTTTAAAGCATGAGCTATACACATCCCTTCTTTAACAGCTTGAACAAGATTCAGAAGATGAAGCAAACATTGTTCCTGCTATGAATGCACTGAGCACCTTGTTGCCTCATGTCATGACTGTGTGATGAGACTCAAGTAGCAGAGGGAAAGGTGTGAGTAGTATCTGCGGCCTGCTATACAACAAGTTTCTGAGCTGAATTGCTGTAGAGAAGAACCTAAGTGTGAGCTGAGGATGCTTCATCTCTAGTGCCAGTGTGGTCACTGCTACCAGTTACGGAAGAAACTGAAAAGTTTTTATTGTTTTAGTTTTAATAATACTTCTGTAAGAACATGTAGTGCTTCTGTGCCTGGGGCATAAAATACAGAGTGGCTATGTGACCTGTCGCTGAATGTAATGCATTATATGAGGAAATTGATCTTGAGTCTCCTGTATCTTTAGTGATATAGTCTTTCCTTCTAGGAACACTCAAACCAGACAGCAAAATTAAAAAGAAGAAAAATAATCTGACACTTCCTTTCTCTAAAAAGTCTTGATTTTTTTGGCAGTTGAATCATGAACACCCACAATCATGATCAGAAAGGAACATTTGTGTGGCTGTCTGTGAGTAATGCAGATCATGACTCATCTGTTTATGAGCATCATTTAAGGTATATCCTAGGAAGGCCAAATCTTGTCTCCTCTGACTCAAGTTTCTTTTGAGATAACCTTGTCCAGTTCTGTGATGTTCTCGTGTAACTGATCCTATTTAAAAAAACATCCATACCAGTGTCTATAGGGAAAACAATAGATAAAACTGTATGTTTTCCAGAATTATTTGGGTACCTGCCTAGAGAATGTGACAAATAGAGAGAAAAGCAAATGCCAACGGATGAAATAACCAAAATTCTTTTGTCAAGCCAGGAGTTCTGACTTTCCAGATTCTAGTTTGTTAACACTTGTATTCATATTTGTCTCATTCTGAGGTGACAAAGGCAAACTGAAGGAAGCCGTACACAAGGGCTGTCATGCAGTAGTGGCATGCTTTTTATATTTCTCTATTCCTAAATAAGGTTAGTCTGCTGAAAGCTTTAGTCAGTATTTTTGCATTCATCAAATTACTATCAATTGTGCATTAATAAAGAGCAAATCAGGAAATCTACACAAGTTGTTATGTTGCTGACAATCACAGTTAAAATGAAAAATACTCAACAACATCACTTTGATTGCTTTTATTGAAATGAATTTAATCTTGATACTCTAGAATAGCTAGTTCCTGAATTTATAGATAAAATTTTGACGTAGTGCATGTGAAATTATATTTTTTCCCAATATAAAAACAGTATAAACAAAACCATAGTAATTTGTAATGGGTATTTCCCAGTGCATTGAGCAGCAGATCTGAAAATCTATGAAGATCTGACAAGTATGCATATCCAGTTAATGTGAGTTTTCATTTATCTTTTTTATCATGAATATCTTTGAAGGCCACATTCTAGTACTGTTTCCAAAAGGACTAGACTGGGAGTGGAAACTTACAAAGTCACAAAGCTCCCAGTTGCTCCATCCTTCTGTAAACTTGCTCACTTACACTTCCAAGCCACTTCTGCTGATATGAATTAAGCACATCCATAGATATGGATCTATAGGCTTTGATTTTATATCAGTCAACTAATCACCACAGAAGCATAGATAATTTATAATATTAACTTTTATTGTCTTCCTTTTGTTGATGAAAACTGCGTTGAGTAAGAAACCTCTGGCTTCTGATTAGTGCGTCTTATCTCTTATGAAGGAAAAGAACCAGGTCAAACACAACAGCATAGAACTGCAGTGGTTGTTTTTAAGGTCACTTGATCAAAAAATAGCATAGAGTCATCGAACTGTCTGGGTTGGAAGGGACCTTTAAAAAGCATCTAGTCCAAACTGCCTGCTGTGGGCAGGGACATCTTTCACTAGATCAGATTGCTCAAAAACCCTACCCAGTAATATACAAACCTAGTGTTTTATGTATAGAATATAAAACCAATGTTGGCTCCCAGGGCTGCCAGGGCTCTTTATAAAAGTTCTTGCATGTCTTGAAATGGGACAAACCCAACTGGTGTGCTTCCTGAGCGCAGAGTGAAAAGTGTTACTACTGGCTAGTCGGCATGGCTGAGTTCTCTCCTGTGTGTTAGACGTACCTTCTTTCTTACACACGGCTTCAGAAGGATGCCTTCATCCACCTTGGGGCCATGCCTGTTCTCCTAGAAACAGAGACATATCATCCTTATTTTGAAAGGAAGTGAAGCATGTCTTCAATCTAACAGAGGATTGCTACCTGTTTTTTATACATTCCCTTCTGACAGAAAGACCACTCCATTTCTTGCCAGCTGGGACACAGCTCCATGGCTAAATGGTAAGAGAGGGAAAGGATGGACTTAATAATTCTGAGTTTCTGTAGTCTGTGTTGTTCTGGCCTCCAGGAGACATTCGTTGGGCTAGGAAGATAAAGTACATATGAGACATAAAGTTTGTGAAAAGTAATTGCGTTTCAGGGATTACTTTTAGTTGTGTGACTGTCGCTAGATGAGTACTCCGACAGCTGGGGGTTTCTGAACAAGCAACACACTTGCCTGTCCTCTGGCTGTACTCGAAAGGAAGGAAGTGGCTGGTACTGTTTTATGAATCCCTCAGGTTTGGTATAAGGTGTTAAATTTAGCCTCAGAGCACTTACTGAACTCCTTCAGAGTTGTTTATGCAGGAGACTGTTATTTCTGAATAACAGTGAGAATCAGATACAAGCAAACCTTGCGCTGTCAAGAAAGAAGCACTGGGAATTGGCAGAAAGACAACTGCTGGAAATGTTCTGGTCAAAATTTGACTTTGATGCTTTTCCAGTGTTAACCAGTGGTTATGCAGGGATTTTCAAGGCTCCAGTTTAGGTCAGTCTAGGGGACACCTGAGGTCCTTTTTTTACCTTTGTTCTCTGCATCTTTTCCACATCTCTGAGTGGACAGCCCAGCAATGCCATTTGTTTCCTTGTAGACTTCTCTCAGGATCACTGTTACTTTTACAGTAGGATTTGGGACCATTCCCAATGAGTACCTGATCAGCTTTTCTAGTCAAACTTCAGTCTGTTTTTCTAATTTGAGAACACCTACACACAGCTGGAAACAGCAATTTTGGTATTTTTGACAGTAATTTATTCTGCTCAGGTGCTACTTAAAATTCTGTATGACAGGGTTTATATTTACATTGCAGTTTCAGTTTTAACATTGTTCCTGCAAACAAGGAACAGAGACTTGCTGATGGAAAGGAAATAATTATTCACTCTTTCTTTCATCAATAACCCTGTTTGACCCTTCAAAGAAAGCACGCGATGGTCACAGCACGTTTCCTTCTTCAGTTTGTGAATGGTTTAGGGATGATGGGAGCTGAGTTACGAGTCTGCTTCCAAAGTTCATCCTAACTCTAGAGTAATATGCCTGGTAATGCAAGTGAGAGAGTGACAAGCAGCAAAGCCATTCCCTTTGCCTGTGCTGGTGTACCACGAGAATTAAGAAATACCTGCAGAAATGTTATTTCCTGCTGGAGGCAGGGTTGTGTTTCTAATTGTGGTGCCATATTGTTATCATCAATTTTCTGACTCAGATTTTTTTGAGGGAGGAGGGAGTTACAGTTGATTAGCTTGTATCTTTATGTAACGTGTTGATAAAATGAGATCAGCTTGTATTCACTCTGTGTTACAGGTCTTGCACTGTGTTTTATTTTAGACCAGTAACCACAAGGTGGTTTTTTTGTTGGTTTTTTTTTTTTTGCCAGCCAATATCAGGCTATTGGGAATTGTTGCTGGGATGGATATCAGTCTTCATCTGGGGATCTGAGCTAATTCTGTGATATACTACAGAGTAAAATTGTTTATGTTTTGAGAAGGTGAAAATTCTCTCACTGGGAGCAGGTTCAATGACCGTATCTTGGCCATCTTAACTTCTCCTAAGCAATCAATGGCTTACATTTGGTGCAACGCTTCTGTGGACCTAGTGAATTACAAGATATTTGAATAGTCCAAGAGTCAAATTACAGCGCCTCAGAGCTGTTTTATTTCACACTGGCCAATCCACAACATTCCAGTAACTGAACGTGAAAGATTAAGGTACAAGAGCATATAGATATGTCTAAACTATATCTCACTTACATAGGGAAAGTAAGAAGAGCTGAGAAGGCAACAGGGATGGCTGAAAAGCTTGAGCTGGTTCCTTTTGACAAGGAAGAGTTCTTCGCTTTGAGTCTACTGTAAATGGAGAGTCACCTGACATCCACCACACGGCTGAGACGGTGGGCTGCCGAACACCACCTGTCTAGCTGATAGTCGTAGTACATATCCATTTCTGGAAGAAGGTAATTAGAGAAAGGCTGATGTGAGAGATGTGCCGATCTCGAAAGCGGTGATGGGCAAAGTAGAAGTGAGAGAGACGGAGGCACAACTCTGCACATCTGCAGTTCTGAAAAAGCCCAAAGAGAAAAGCCCAAAAGAGCTGTGTTTCCCCACGCTGCCGTTAAGAGAGCACTAGTTAGCCATTTAAAGACTGAATCTCTCTGGCATTTTTTCAGAGAAGTTTTAAAAACACCATTGAGAAGCCTGGACAGACTGTGAGTGACGAAGAAAAGGAGTTTGAAGTTTAAATAGTCAAAAGCAGAGTACTGTAAGTACTAAAAGCTCAAAGAACACCCAAAGTGACTTCATCTTTTGAAGATTCTGAATTTCCAGGTCTAGTGTCACTATACAAACTCATTTCTACACCTATTTAAAGTAAAATATTCCTGAATTATTCTCGAAACTTTAACTTCTACCTCCTATGCCTTTTAGAAAAATAATTTTCAGCTATCATGCTTTTAAAGTTCTCTAATATTTTAACTTTACAATTTATGAATTATGTGATTTTTAATAGTATGTATATATTTGGTCCAGTAAAAGCACAGCTGGCAAAAATGTTGCCATTGCCTTATTGTTTTTCTTCCACAACAAGAAGAACTTTTAAACATTTGCATTATTATTTGTAAGTTCAATTACATAGTATACACATGCTAGATTGAAAGTAGCTATGCAGCAGTGAGACCACAGAAACGCGGATTTCACCAGGAGGCTAACCTTCTGAGTAAGCTCTCAGGGTTCTGGATGTCATTGTGTATCTTGTACAGATGTGTGTGATGTGGGTTTCGCTGTTCATAGTTCCTATATTGGGTAAGCTGAAGACATTCCGAACAGGTGAGCAGATGCTGTAGTCCTATCTGACCAGCATAAAGATTCCTTTATTATCTTTACTTCCTAACAGGTCTCTAATTTCGCAAGTGACTAAAAAACCCCCAAAACCCCAAAACAACCCCTCAGAATGATTACGGTGCAGATTGTCATCACGTGGCACCTACAGGACAAGAGGGGATCAGGCTCAGTCAGCATGGGTTTATGAAAGGCAGGTCCTGCTTAATTAGCCTGCTCTCCTTCTATGAAAATATAACCTGCTCAGTGGACAAGGGAAAGGCTGTGCATGTTGTCTACTTAGACTTCAGTAATGCCTTTGAAACTATTTCCAACAGCATTCTACTGGAGAAACTGGCTGCTCATGGCTTGGATGGGTGTACTCTTCGCTTAGTAAAAAAATGTCTGGAAAAGACTCAGAGAGTTGTGCTGAATGGAGTTAAATTCAGTTGGTGGCTGGTCACAAATGGTGTTTCCCAGGGCTCAGTACTGGGACCAGTTCTGTTTAATATCTTTATCCGTGATCTGGACAAGGAGATCGAGTGCACCCTCAGTAAGTTTGCAGATGACACCAATTTGGCCAGGTGTGTCAATCTGCTTGAGTGTAGGAAGGCTCTACAAAGGTATCTGGACAAGATGGATCAATGGGCCAGGCCAAATGTATGAGGTTCAACAGGGCTCCGTACTGGGTCCTGCACTTGGGTCACAGCAACCCCATGCAATGCTACAGGCCTGGGAAAAGGTGGCTGGAAAGCTGCCTGGTAGAAAAGGATCTGGGGGTGTTGGGGGACAGACAGCGGAGTATGAGCCAGCAGAGTGCCCAGGTGCCCAAGAAGGCCAATAACATCCTGGCTTGTATCAGAAATAGTGTGGCCAGCAGGACTAGGTAAGGAATTATCCCCCTTTCTTTGACACTGGTGAGGCCACATCTCAAATACTATGTTCAGTTTTGGGCTCCTCACTACAAGCTAGACACTGAGGTGCTGGAGCGTGTCCAAATAAAAGCAATGAAGCTGATGAAGGGTCTGGAGCACAAGTCTTATGAGGAGCGGCTGAGGGAACTGTGGTTGTTTAGCCTGCACAAAAAAGAGACTGAGGTGAGACCTTGTTGCTCTCTACAGCTATCTGAAAGGAGGTTGTAGCGAGGTGGACACAAGTTTCTTCTCCCAGGTAATGAGTGATAGGATGAGAGGAAATAGCCTCAAGTTGCACCAGGGCAGGTTTAGATTGGTTATTAGGAAAACTTTATTCACCAAAAGGGTTGTCAAGCATTGGAATAGGTGGTCCAGGGAAGTGATTGAGTCACCATCCCTGGAGGTATTTAGAAGACGTGTAGATGTGGTGCCCAGGGACATGGTTAAGTAATGGACTTGGCAAGGCTAGGTTAACAGTTGGACTCTATCTTAAAGATCTTTTCCAACCTAAATGATTCTATGATTCTATGCGTCTAGGAAAATTACAGCTGAGATATTGTTACCATTTCTTAGCATATTTATTCCAGGAGCAGAAGGATACTGACACCAGGACACTTCTTTTATTATCGGGGAAATTACAAGTTCTTGTTCCATTTACTATTTTCGCTATCATATTTACATTACTGTATACGCCTCTGCCTCTTGTTCTATCATTACCATTAAAGTTTTTTAAGCTACCCTAATTGAAATTCGTATGGATCACAGTAAATGAATATTCATCACTAAATGGGAGGAAATATGGGACTTGAATCTCTAGCTTTAGAGGTTTCGTTCATAATGTGCATTATTTTTTTCTCAGTTTTAGTTGCAACAGGAAGATCTAATAGAATCTCTTTTCCTTGTACTAATTTGTAATAAAATGTTTCAAGCAATTTCAGTATTTTGACCTCTTCTGGTCAGTATTTTCGTAAACTGCTTAAAACAGTAAAAGCTTATTATACCACACTGCTTTCTTCATTTTTTGAATTCTTTTTTTTTTTTTTTTTGTAGTTTCTCCGACTGCCTTTAATCTGCAACAGGCAGTCTGCATGTAGCTTTTAGCTTTCTAACCCTTTTGATACAGCGTGCTGTTTCATGAGCACTCCTACTTACATTCTCTGTAGTTCTAAAACTTTTCTGTATTGAAATTGCTGTGTGAATATCATAATTTGCAGATGATTGCAAAGAGAGGCATTTTTACTTGAGGGTTAAAAGAGTATGTGCAGGAATTCTGTAATCATTTTGCTGTACTTTTTCCTAGAATTCTCAGGAATCTTCCAAGGCAAACTTGGTAAGTTTGAGATGACCTGAAGCTTGCTGAAGTCAGTGAAAGGGTTTCTATTGACTTAAAAGGGCTTTGGATTGTGGTATATTTATTCGTTAGACATGCAAGAAATGTATGTGACTTAGAGAAGTCCAGGAATTCACAGATGCATAGATTTATGCTTTAGAAGTATTCCTTTAAGAAAAAAAAACAATACTGTGTGATGTTTGCAAGAGTGAAATATAGGTAATTAGAGAACTGAAAAGTATTTAATTAACGCAGTTCACTTTATAATAGACAAAGCAGATTACTGCACATCACCTCAACAGGACAGTTTTTAAAATGGTTAAATGTTAGGTTCCAAGGCAATTTCATTTTCTTATTGTAATGAACAAATTTAATGCTTGAATGTGCCCTAGAAATAGTCATCCCAAGGCAATTTTATATTCTTGTTGTTGTGAATTTTTAATGCATGAATCTATCCTAGAAATAGTAGTGTTCAGAACAGAATAAGTAGCTTTTCAATTAAAAAAAAGTACTTAATCTCATGCCAGCAACCAAGACTCTTGAAATGTAAATTGGAATCTGGAGGAGGCAGAAATGGATAATTCAGGACGGAAAGAGTCAACTTGGACTGCTTATTTTTATGGATTCCCTTGGGTGCTGGAAGATTTAAAGTTTCAGGGAAGAAGGAAAGAAAAATTACAAAACATCATGGATAGTAAATAGTACATACTAGTCTTGACAAAATTGACAAGACTTCAAATGTTTAAAATGAAAGCAAACGCTATATATTTAAAGAAAGTGGATTGTTTAAATATATCTTGTCTTCTTTAAGTATATAAAGGTATATTTGCATAGTAAATCTACATAAGGTAAATGATCTGTATTAAGTGATTTATATAAGCAGAATACCTCTTCTACAATATGTTTACTTTTTGGCTGTGTAATGTTCCGTTTTACAGTGGAATCTTATCATACTGAAGGTGAATTTAACCAGAGGAAAAGAAAGCAAAGGAAATTAAATGTTGCTTACTTTTCTTCCACTGAATAAATGAAAAAATGCACCTGTTTTGCTTGTCTTCCACCTGAAAGGAGAAGTGTATTGCAAGGCTTTGGAGATACAAGCTGTAAAAGCACAGTGGTAAGATAGCTATATCTTTTACATTGAGTAAACTCTAACTGCATATTTAATTTTTCTATTTTTTTTCTTTCTTTTAAACATAGTGGAACCGTTCCAAATTGAGTTTTTACTGGTTTATTCTGTCCACTCCCTATATCCTGGCCTATGGGAAGGTGCTGAAGAGACAACTCACAAGATATTATGGTTTTAACCAAGAAATATTCTCTCACTGGGAGACAGAAGATGAGATGGTCTTGAAAGTTGAAAGGACACATGAACCTCAATTTCTCACTAGAGGATTTCTCCATTAAAATAATTTTGGTGTGTCATATTTGGCTATGGGTGATATAAATACATATTTATATTTGTTTATTTATGTTTCTTTTCAGACTGCACTGGATCTGGCTGAGCTGGAGATAACGTTCCCCACAGCAGCCACTATGGAGCTGTGTTTTCCATTTGTGACTAAAATAATATGGATAACACACCAGTGTTCTGTTTGTTGTTGATCAGTGCTTTCACAGAGTCAAGGAATTCTCCATTTCCTACTCTACCTTCCTAGCAAGATGCCTGAGGTGGGCAAGATGCCGGGAGGGAACACAGTTGGGACAGCTCACTCCGACTGACCAAACGGATATTCCATACCACATAATGTCTTGATCAGCAATAAAAGCTGTGGGGAAGGGGGAACACGATGCATTTATGTATTATGGAATTTTTCTTCTGAAGCCATCACTACGTGTGCTGATATCCTGCTTCCAAGAGCCTGGACATCTGCCTGCTCACAGGATATAGTAAATACCTTCTTTGCTTTCCTTCCATGCAAGGCTTTGCTTCATCTATTAAACTGTCCTTAACGCAACCCACAATTCTTCTTACCTTTTATTTTCTGCCTGTCCTGCAGGAGAATGCAGCAAGTGAGCAGCTGTGTGGGTGCTTGGTTGTTGGCTGGGGTTAATCCACCACAGAGACATATTTGCCTGAAGTGAAATTTCTCTTTTAAGGCACAAAGATCAGTTTTGAAAAATGTGTTGAATCTCTTTTGTCCTTTGACATTTTTCCCAGTTTTTAGTTTTGTTGGGGTCAGTAATGCCAGTGATGTAGAGAAAGCTTACCTATAACATTTATATAAAAATGATTTTTTTACTAGATCATTTAAAAATGGTGGTAAGTTGCACATCAGCTTCCAACAAGAAAATTCCAAGGTAATTTAAAGTACATATTTTCATGGTTAATAAGTAAGCTACTTCCGTCTTACAGAAGGATGTTTCTTGCTGTCCTGGTTTTAGCTGGGACAGAGTTAGCTCTTCTTTTTAGCAGCTAGAAGAGCTCCGTGTTTCAGTTTTACTCAGAGGCTCGCTCTGAGAAGAATGTTGATAGCACGTTGATGTTTGTAGTTGGAAATGAAACTCCAAGGACTTTTCAGTGTGCCATGTCCTGGCCAGAGTGCAGAGGCATGGTGGGATAAGGGGGGAGCATAGCTGGGACGAGGGGGCCACGATTCCCCTTGTGATTTGTGGTGGAACTTAAGATTGAAGGCCAAACTGGCCAATTAGTATTCCATATCATGCAGCGTCATGCCCAGTATAAAAGTGAAAGAGGGCAGATTTAGGTTAGATATAAGAAAGAAATTTTTCACTCTAAGAGTGGTGAGGCAGTGGAACAGGTTGCCCAGAGAAGTTGTGGATGCCCCATCCCTGGCAGTGTTGAAGACCAGGTTGGATGGGCAACCTGGTGTAGTGGAGGGTTTCCCTGCCCGTGACAGGGGGGTTGGAACTAGATGATCTTTGAGGTCCCTTCTAACCCTAACCATTCTATGATTCTATGATTCTATGACAGCTGGAAAGAAGGGCTTTTTGCCTTTTGACTCTTTTGCTGCTTTTGCTCTTTTGTGCTTGCTGCACTTTTGCTCTATTGCTTTTTTTTCCCCCTCTCTTCCAGTACTCCCACTCTTGGAGTACTATCTCTCCCTCTCTGCCCCTCTCTATTTCGGGGACTTACATTCGTCTGGGATTGCAGCTTCAGGACGAGACGGGCTGCGGATAAGAGGGGGTGGTGAGCATCTACACTGTGTATTAAATCATCTGTATTAAATTGTTCTTATCTCAACCCATGGGTTTTCCCGTTTCTCCTTTAATTCTCTCCCTCATTCCTGGGGGTGGGGGAGGGTGAGTGAGCGATTGTGTAGGGTTTAGTTGCCGGAGCGGCCTAACCCACAACAGTTGCTATCTGTCTTTAAAGAACATTTCCAAAAGGGAAAAAATAATTTTCAGTGTACAGTCTTTATCTTAAGCCTCCCAGTAAAGCTTGAAATTTGTCTCCAAATGTGCACTGAATTCAGCTGAAAAAAAACAACATAGTGTTTTCCCAAAACTTGGGTTCATCAACTGGTGTGCAACGAGGCAATCCACACACAGAGTGGAGGTCTTTCTTTTTATTACATATATATATATATATATATATATGTTTATATGGGTGCCTGTCTCAAGACAGCAGCCTGAGGCTCCAAATTGTTAGTTAGTTATATACAAAACATTGACATATTCATCTTCCTAACACATATGCATTGTTATTCTGTTAAATGACTGATTAAGATTTCTTCACCTAGAATGCAAATTAGAATGCATCCTCAGTTTCCTGTTCCTGTTGTTGTCTTTTGAGTAGATGGTATCGTTTGGGTAGGTGGTCAATGAGTTTGTCGTTGTGAGTTACCTTTCCCCTAGTTTCCTCCTTCTTTTGGCAAATCTAAGCAGCTCTTCATGGATTGCTGATCAAACTAGTAACTCATCTTGTTAAACTTCTGCTTTAGACAGATATATACAATGGCCCATTGTTTTAAGATGCTAGTTCCACAATTTCCCTAAGTCTGGTAGAGCTAATTTTCAGTCCATAGTATTTTGACATCAGTAGTAGTTTCAATATATAGAATGCATTAACAAAGATAACCTATAGGGGTTACCTATGTGACTGATAAATGATCCAATAGTTTGAATCATGGCACAAAGAATTTCCCATTTTGTCAGAGATTTTCCTGAAGATAGCTAATACTCTGACTGGAAAGATGAAGGTGAAGCAGCAGCTGCAATATCAAGGATCAGTTTGGAAGGCTGCCTATGGAAAGTCATGCTTACATAGGTCACCAAAGAGAGGCTCACCAAGAAGTAGCTGCAGAAATGGATGGCTGTGGAGGCACTCTTCAGTGTGTAAGAGGATTCCTGTTTTTTCCAGCCAGTAGAGAAAAATGCTTTCACTATTTCCAATTGCATACCTGAGCAAAATACCTTTGCTTAGACCACTGCAGCCAAAACAGCCAAAAATACTTTGTAAAAATATGTATATTATTTTTCACTGTCTTTGTTCCCATTCTCCTGTTTTCCCAACTGACCAAACCAAGGATCTTCTGGAAAGAGTGTGACTGATCCGGGTGTGGTAGATGACTTTCTTGGTCTTCCTGGCTGTTAAGATCTAAAATTGAGGCCTTTTAAATCAAGTTGTTCTTTCCAGGAGTTCTAGCTTTCTTTACCTCATCACTGTCATGTTGTGATATTGGTATCTTTATTTCTCAATACCACCTTGTGAACAATACATAGCATATGGCAAGGATCTCTAAGACTCTTCATCTTCAGTGCAAGTCATACAGACAAAAGACTCTACAAAGACTTTTAAACTATTACTGGAAAATTTGTTTGCTGATGGAGTCTAATTGTGAGTGTGATTTAAGAACTAAATACACCTGGACTGTTACTAATCACAAAAGTAAATCCTATCATTTGTGCTTTAGTGGGTAAGAAACATCTCCGGATGATCTCTTGTCTTTTTCAATGTACATCAATTACTGTGCCATAAGCACTTTTGCTAAACAGAGCAAAAGTATCTGCACAGATAATTTGTCATGCTTCTCTGTATGTTTACTATCTGCATATCTGCATCTAAGCTAATTGTCACAGAATTTCTTTAGTGGAGAAAAATAGCACTCTTCAAGTGCAAGTCCCCTCTATTGTCCTTATTTTTCTTCCCTTCATGCCTCCAGCTTCCTACAGTCTTATGTATTATGTGGACCTTTCTTTTATCTTGTTGATTCCACAGAGATACCTCCAAGTCCTTTTTTGAGTTTCCTAATTCACACAATCACGCTTTTTATCTGGCTGCTTAATTTTAGGTTTCTATATTCAAAAGTCACAGCTAACATTCTTAGAAATCATTGGTGAGAACTCTGAAGCTATCTTTCCTTTCCATTGTCTAGAGATTCACCCAACCCCCACTCCCAACCTTTCCTTCCTTATTTTTTTCACCAGATTTCACAGGGTCAGGCTGCTTAAGATCAAGGAGATTTCACTTGTTTAAGGCCAAATTACTCCTCTGTCAGAGATATTCTTTTTCCATGTCTCAGACAAAAGATAGCTAAAGAGGTATTTAATGGATAAGGCATTTCCTGCTGATGAGATAGATGTTAACGAGAGCAACTTATACAGCAAGCTATTTCTTTCACCATCGCAAACTGCATTAACTGTATAATCTAAGAGCACAACTCTGCTTTGACAGGCAATGGGAGCAGTGTCATGCTAAGGTTATATGCAGAAGGTTAGGGCTATTAGGATCAAATGACTCTTAAGTTCTCGATTGGCTTAGATTTTTCTTTAACCTGCCACTTTTTGATTTTTTCCCATGCATTTGTTTGCTTTTTTCTGTACCATAAAGTTTACTAAATTTTTTAACGAATGATCATGAAATTGTAATGTAAAAGGCTGAGTAAAAAGAAGGAACAGAATCAATGGTACCGTTGATTTCCCTTGGCACAGTAAGCAAGCTGATAATTACAGTAAGAAAAGTGGCTGCAGAAGAAAGTAAGTTAACCAGGTGTAACATTGCCCAATTCTGTCAAATTTCTGAAGAGCATGGAGGATATGTGAACTCCTGATCCTCAATCAGAGTTTCCCAGATTCGCTAGTTGTAATTGCACTAGGTGCTATAAGTAATTGCGTTTGGAAACTACAAATAGACAATTAGGAAAGAAAAAAAAAAGTATTGATTTTTCTCTCTATGAATTTTGCATATGACACTTCATGTTGTTAATTTTAATGTGAAAATGGCATTAGCTGTAGTTTCCATCCTTTCTATACATTTATAATTCAGTTATAAGACTATAATGATTCTTTTCTTTGACTTCAGTGTTTCCCACTACAATCCAGTTATTCAACCAAATTCCCTTAGTATAAATTAGAGATGATATTTAAATATTCTTGCCTTTTGTTAGCAGTGACTTGTGTAAAATCTAATGACAGAACATTCACGTTTAAGAAACACATGTAATTTTTCAGAAAGATTCCCAGTTTCACTCCAGTGGGATTACTTGTGTGAATTAGGATCATTATGTCTGAAAAGCTGGGGAAGCTAGCAAAAAACTGTGAAGAAAAGTCTGTACAGCGTAACATCTGTCAGTAGGTGAACACGGGAAACTATGTCACCGTGCTCTTTCAGCTTCCATGACTGTTTGCTTTTTGGCTTTCTATCTCTGTGTTCATAACTGTTGGTGTCTTCATTTACATTATAAAAAGTCATTCTGGAACAAATCTGAAACTTATTAAAATAACACTATTACTTCAATAGATTTTGGATCAGGCATAAAACATAAACTACAAAACCCACAGTGATAGGGAAATAATGGCACACTCTCCATGCTGTATTTATTTTTCAAATACAACATTTACAAGCAAAGTTTGCATGTTTTTTTTTTTCTTCCATGAAAAACTGAATCTGAAAAACAATGAATATTTTGCTTCTGTTTCACACCAATGCATAATGTGCATAAAACCAAAATATATTTATTTGAGAATTAATAATGTGCAAGGCTGATGAAAATAAAGAACATGGGCAGCACACCAGCTATCATCTTTTTCTGGATCGTATTCATTCAGTCAAATGCCCTATTTCATTGTTTCAGAAGCTGAGATTTACAGTATGATAAAACCAAGCTCATGTTATCTTGTTAAAAATATGACTTACATAACATATTTTGACAAACAGTTTTCTAGCAACAATTGCCAAAAATAATGTTTTCATACATAGGATACATGGGAAAGAGAGATATTTTTCATGTTAATATATTCACTTTACTAAAACGGTTGTATATTACCTCCTGAAAGCTTAGGAAGGAAATTAAAAGATTATAATTTCACTCATAATCAAAATAACACAACACTGTGCCGAAATATTGAACCATTTTTATTTTTTTCTTTTTACTGTTTGACCTTGAATGTCATATTTTCTTTCTGTCAATATCTGTTACTTCTCCCTTTATTAGCATAGTTTTCGAATAGCATGCAGTCCTAAATACTCTGCTAATTGTCTTCTGAGGAAAGATAGTTGCTCGTCTTCAGCTGCCTCCTGATAATAAGCCCAGGAGTAGGAAGCTACAAGCACTGAGAAATGGTGATTTGAAGGTCACCTAGAATGTATTTTTTTTTGCGGAAAGTGAGAAATATTTAAAAAAAAAAGATAAAAGAAACTTAGTTTTTGTAAGGTAGTGCATTCAGGGTCAAGAGCAACATGTATGGACATCAAGGCCATCCATCAGGTTGCTACTAATTTGAGAGCCACAGTGATTTCCCCATTGACATGTACCTCTGAACTGAGCCCATACAAAAATTACAGTACAGCCCATCCCTGCCTGTATAATAATTTGGCAAAAATCAGAGATGCACTCATGTGCCTGATGAGTGATTTCTACGTGCTCGAGTCAGCAAAAGAGGTTGGTTTTCACTTTTGCTTACTGACCCCTGCTCAGAGAATGAAGGATTTCAGATGAAGCTTGTATAGCATACAGATAAGTTAAATATGCTACATAAGGTTAAAAAAGTGAAAGGGCGCAGATTTGGACAGTTACTAATCTGCACGTGTAAGACTGAGGAATTGTCTCAGTCTGACCCTATGCTCATGTCTGTTAAGTGCAGTCTCTTGATACAGTTCATTAACTGAATTTCTCGCTAGGTTTACAATTTGAATGGAAAATACATTTTTAGTTTCTTGAATTAGATCATACTTTCTGTGTGGCTTCTTTTGCTGGACCAGTGACTTTGCCTACTGTACTAAGATTTTGACTACTTTATTTGCAGTTTATTCTTGACTTTAAAGATTGTATTTAGCAGAATGCCTGAGATAAAGTGCATTGCTACAGCATCAATTTTTCCTCATGTTTTGGCTTTGTAATACCTAAGATTCTTATGAGGAATACAGAACTAATACAGAATTCCCTCAAAGTCCTACCTTAACATTTACTTCTGTTGTTTGTGGTAATAATGCCACTTCCCTTTTGTTTTGTATAAATGTTTGTTATATTTAATACTTCAGAATGGCTGAATGGAAAAATCAGTTGACATCTCCTGGTGCTATAAGTTACAGAAAAATAAAATGTAAGTTAAGAAGAAACCCAGACTGATATGTGAAAATTTTACCTGTACAAAATCAGGAAAATAACTGCTTCAGGGGAAAAAGTAAATAACTTTCTATGCGCCAAACAAGCAACAGAACTCTGAATGGCGATACCGCTGATATTCTAGTAAAATGGTCACACGAGTCAGACCAAGCTTCTGCTGTCATATAACTTATGTGAATATCTCTTAAAAATAATAATAGATTTATGGTATGTTTTACCGGTATCTTCGTGATACCCTTATCATCGGAGAGATAGTTGTTTATTTGAAGCTCAGAGGTGCTTATTGTTTTTTCTGATAATGAACAAAATGAGATGACTTCATAAAGACTTCTCACTTAGAATCATAGAATGGTTAGGGTTGGAAGGGACCTCAAAGATCATCTAGTTCCAACGCCCCTGGCAGGGCCTTGGACACTTCCAGGGATGGGGCATCTACAAATTCTCTGGGCAACCTGTTCCAGTGCCTCACCACCCTCTGAGTAAAAAATTTCTTCCTTATATCTAATCTAAATCTCCTCTCTTTCAGTTAAAGCCATTGCCCCTTGTCCTACCACTACATGCCCTTGGAAATAGTCCCTCTCCAGCTTTTCTTGTAGCAGAGGTGCTCTAGCCCTCGAATCATCTTCATGGCCCTCCTCTGGACCTGTTCCAGCAGCTCCACATCCTTCTTTTGTTGGGGACTCCAGAGATGAACGCAGTATTCCAGGTGGGGTCTCACAAGAGCAGAATAGAGGGGCAGAATCACTTCCCTCAACCTGCAGGCCATGCTTCTTTTGATGCAGCTGAGAATACAGTTGGCTTTCTGGGCTGCCAGTGCACATTGCTGGCTCATGTTGAGCTTCTCATCCACCAGCACTCCCAAGTCCTTTTCCTCAGGGCTGCTCTCAATCCATTCTCCGCCCAGCCTGTACTTGTCCTTGGGATTGCCCTGACCCATGTGCAGGACCTTGCATTTGGCCTTGTTGAATTTCATGAGGTTCTCACAGGCCCACCTCTCAAGCCTGTTCAGGTCCTTCTGGATGGCATCCTTTCCCTCCAGTGTGTCCACAACACCACACAACTTGGTGTCATCTGCAAACATGCACTTAAGTGCGTGTTTTTCATGTAACACATATTTATGGCCTCCATCCTTAAGATGTAAGTTAATATATTTGTTGTAGGTAGCCAGAAAACATTTTCAATAAAACACTATTGACATACCCTTCTCTTTTAGAAAAATTTTTAACTGTACGGAATAGGGATCATATTTGACATATGTGGCTTGTAAATAGAATGAGATAGTTCAGAGAACTGGTTTTAGGGCACATGGTTGCAGAATTAATTCAGTAAAAAGATGCAGAAGCGTGGGCTCAAAGAGGAGTAAAGGGAGCAAAAGCACCCTGATATCTGGAGGGCTGGGTGAAGGAAAATCACTGGTTCATTTTTAGTGCTTATTTGTCTGAGATTATGTGATTCCTAAATCTCTCATACTGGTGAAATTAGTGAGGACTCTGTCTGGTATGTTATGAAATCAATGTAGCAGTTAGAAGCTATGTATGGATGCTTGATCAGTTTTCCACATGCAGTAGGTAAGTTGTCAAGAAGGCAAAGCATGCCCTGCCCTTTGACAGGAGCTGAACAGAGATTTAAAGGCAGTCGACTGTGGGTCATACTTGACATTCCATTTAATTGACTCAGACTGAAAGAAAAAACAAAAACAAATCCCAAAGCTGTAAGCAATTCAAGAAAGGGCTTGCAGCCTCACCAAGGAAGCCGATTCTTTCTTGCTCTTCTCAAAGGGTGATCTTCACCCTAAATATATACATAGTTATCATCTTTCATGTACTTTGTACTACTTCTAACTCTCAATAAAAGTATTGTATTTCTTTCTGTGTACAGTACCATGAGCTAACCTGTTTGATGTCAGCACTTATCAGGGCGCCATACTACACTGAAAAGGAAGCTGACTTGTTTTCCAAGGTCCTTTTCACCACCTATTATATCTGATAAAAGGAAAGAACCCCTTGGGTCTTGCTTTAATAGTTTGTGCTCTCAAGTAATCTCAGACTCAGTAATCTCAAACTTCAAGATTTTCTTGTTGCCTGAACTTTTATTGGTACTTTACCTAAACAAGTTTATGTCATCTATGGAGTTCCTGTGTTACTGGTTATGTATATCAAATTACAGATACGAAGACAGGCTGAGACAGTTGGGGTTGTTCAGCCTGGAGAAGAGAATTCTCTAGCCAGACTGTCTAGCAGTCTTCCAGTATCTAAAGGGACTACAAGAAACCTGGAGAGGGACTTTTTACAAGGGAATGTAGTTATAGGACAAGGGGCAATGGCTTTAAACTGAAAGAGGGGAGATTTTGATTAGATAGAAGGAAGAGATTTTTTACTCAGAGGGTGGTGAGGCACTGGAACAGGTTGCCCAGAGAACTTGTAGATGCCCCATCCCTGGCAGTGTTCAAGGCCAGGTTGGATGATGCTTTGGGCAGCCTGGTTTAGTGGAGGGTGTCCCTGCCTATGGCAGGGGGGTTGGAACTAGATGATATTTGAGGTCCCTTCCAACTCTAACCATTCTATTATTCTATATAAGAATCTCTGATTTTAAGTAAAATTGTCAATTCTAAATGAAGTTGAAAGATGTCAGCAGCAAAATTATTCAAAAATACTACTTAAATTAATTACATAGTATTACATCTTAAACATTCAAACATTTTGTTTTCATTTTTGTAAATAATTATTTATTGTGAATTCTTATTCAGAAATAAAACCCCACTCATTATCACTGTAAATACAGATTTGAGTGACAAGTGAAAGATGTTTATAGCCGTTTTAAAATTATCTACAAAAATCCTAAATTCTGAATATTATGGACAAGCCTCTGACACCAAAAAGCCTCTCCCTGGTAAAAAAATTCAGGTCCTCCAGCAAGGTGCCAAAACCAAAAAATATGGTAATTCACACAATCTGAGTTCTCTTAATAAGACTTTTAAGTACAATCTGTTTGCTAACTATTCCTTATGCCAACTTGTGAAGAGAATGATAAAGCAATAAGCAATGTTTTTTTCCCCTGACGGCTAACAGAACAAGATTGTTCTTATTTTGCTCTTGCAAGAAACTGATCACTTTCCACTATTCTGCCTCAGTGTGTTACAAAATGTGAAGAAGAAGAACTTCAAGACTACAGTTTAAATCCAAGTATGCTGAAGTAAGTGTAGTGTTGTGAGGATGAGGTTCATTCAAAGGGTGTGTGATGACTCACACTCTTCCACCTGAAAGGGAGAATGTGTGTGTGACTGTGAGTGTGATGGTGTGAGTGTGAGAGCTGACTCTTTCCCAGATGCTGAAGGGAGTAGGAGCAGATGTCTCAGGGTGTATTTATCCATGTATGTCTTATAGACTTGGATATAGATATGTAATCTAGACTTGGTATTTTATAAGTGGAAGAAGAATCCAGTCAAAGCATTTGAGATCTTGACAGAACATTAAGAAATCCTCTGGAGGAACCTGGGAGAATAGGGGTTGGTGGTACCAGTGTGGAGAACACAGAGCTTTACCTTTTCAAAGCATGCCTAAAGTGACCCCCAAAAAAGCTAAAAAGCCCCTTTTAATTTCTTATGTGCCTAGGAAATTATAAAAAGAGTTAAAATTGATTGGAGAACTCTGATTAGGGGGATAATCTGTAATGATATTTTACTGGCTATTATAATTACAAGTCTAATTAAATACTTAAATATGACATATGTAAATTATGAATGAGGCTTGAGAATGCCAGTTAACAATGCGACTGACTGAAATAATAGGTGCAGCAAAACTCTACATGATGTAAAAAGAGATGGGGATGGAATTTCATATATCCTTTTGATTTGATTTAGGAGAAGGACAATTTTCCCAGGTAGGCTTATTTTTCCAATGTCTTCATGTCTTTAATCACTGCTATTCCTTTATATCTTGCTGCTTAGCTTTGCAGGCATCTACAAACATTCTTTTTATTTCAGAACATAGGAAGAGAGTCACCTAAAACAGGGAAACTCACGTTGTTCTTCAAGCTTTGTAAGTTCAATGTATTTTTCCTCCATTTTTTTTAATATTTGTTTAACCTGGAGTGCAGTGTTCTTGCAAAGGCTCAAAGCAGTGATATTAACTACAAAGCAGGCTATTTTGGTAGTATTCCATTCTGTCTTGGAACAGGAAGCTTTGCAAACCTCTTGAGGAAGTGTCGAGCATGGCTGTAGGGATTTAAGTGGTGTGAGGGGAAAAAAAAATAAAGATTCTGTTGTTACTTATCTCAACTGCATTAAGGCTCTATAACTTTTGAAATTTGTTCTTTCTCCAATTCCTTTTGACATTTCATTGTACCTGCAGAGAAGAACACTACAAGTCTTTTAGAGGACTTATTAAAGCTAAATTCAAAGAACACTCTTGTTAAGCGAAGCACTAAAGAAAATTCTCGCCATTGATGTTATGGTATTTCTCTAGGACTGTTCCTCATGCCCGGAAAACCTTGACTCTGAAGTAGTGCTATTCTAGACACTTGGGTTCAGCTAATGATTTCAGCTAATGGAGTTACTTAATATTAGATTTTTTTCCTTGCTGAGGGCCCTTGTTTTTACATAGAGGAGCAATTAGCCTTTGCTGAGAAATGCTGCAGTAAGTTTGGACTACTGTGTTTGATTTTTCTCCTCTGTGTTGCATCTGGACTGTAATTGGCAAAATTCTGGTTTTGCTCAGGCCATTATTCAGAATGTCTTGTTTGCTTTGTTATGACTCTTAGAATTCTTTCTGTTTCTGGGATGCGTTTACCAACACAGTGAACGTTGCTGAGATTTTATAAGGGTGTTCCACACAGATATGTGTCACTCTTGGTTGCCTAGGGGAGTTATCTGTTAATTCAGTAAAGCACCAAATTAAGGAGATATTAGATCAAGTCAGGCATGGGTGTGTGAGATGATTTCTGAGTTACTGACATGTCACCCTTACTTCAAAATTAGTAAACTTACTCTGTGGAAGAACAGGAATCTTAAAGTATTTGGGGAGATAAAGTGATGACAAGTTTGTAACTAGAGGACAGAAATATGTCTTGTGGTGAGGCTCTCAAGTCTACCTGAGATTTATACTTTTTGTTCTTTTAACTACTTTTTTTCCAAAGGAAAGCGTTAACTATTCAACTAAAACAAGAAAGACAGGAAGTGGGAAATGAATTCGTGGTGGGAAATAGCATATGAATTTTTCACAATATCTGTGGTACATGGTTCAAGGAATTGGTCAATCAAAAGATTTTGTTGTTACTTGTCTCAACTGCATTAAGGCTCTATAACTTTTGAAATTATATACCTAAGAGGGAGTGAAACAAGAAGGAAAACTCTGCTTCCTATCTTGAAGAACATAAGCACATTATTAATGGCACAGAAATTTTTTCTCTCTGTTTCTCTTCTTTAATTTCAATGACTCCTCTCAGCTGAGCTGTTTCTTCCTCCTTCGACCTAATGCCACTTTTTTTCATTTTCCATACATTTTCCCCTGCAGCTCCTGACTGAATGTATGAACTGACATATCTGCTTTTGGCTTTCTGCTCTCACACTTCAGCAACACATGGGGAGTAACGAAGCCTTTGTCTTCCAGATTGAAAAGTGTCATTCACTTACGCTGTTTCCATATTTATGCTGCCAGTGCTACAAGCTCTGAGAGTGGATGGGACTGAGCTGGAAGACACGGCTGTGAGAACAGTAGGGCTAGCTGGCCAACTCAAGTGAATCCACTCTTTCCCTGTTCAAATCTGTTTTTAATAATCAGGTCATTGTCTTTGAAACAAACTAAATGCAATCTAAACAATAAACTGGAAATAGAAGCGTTAGCTTCTCAAAGCCTATGAATGAAGAACAGCTTTTCATTGTTAAACAGCTATAGGAACATTATTTTCTCATCTTTCTTCTAATTTTCTTTCCATCTGCAGATTAAATGGCTGCCAACTGCTATTTAAATGACACGGGTAATATCCTGACTCTGAAATAAAAATTCCCATTAACTACCACAGGACCAGAAAAGCTATCGCTCTGTAAGCACCTCTCTTCTCTTCCCGTGCACTCCTCTTCCTACTCTAACACATTCTTCATTCTATTTTCGCCTCCTTTCAGACAGCTCATCTCCCTTCTTCCTTTGATTGATGGATTTACCTCAATCAATGTGACTTTTACATGGTTCACAAACTCAGCTTTGCTCCGTATATACGTTTTTCACTTTCTCAACATTATCACTATTCTGTGTGCAAGAAAGAGGAAAGTGGAGTAAAAGAAAGGCTATGGAAAGGAAGAGGAAAGGATACGGTGAAGAATCTTTCCCTTTCCTTCTATTTGAACCATTCTGTCCGCTGACAGTTTCTCACCCAGGACAAAGCATTTTTTTCAGAAAAACTGTGTAGCATTGCAGGTGCACATGGAAAGAAGAACCTTCTGGAGCAAAGGGTTGTTTCAATACTATAAATCAAAGCCAGCAAGAGATAAATTTCTATAAATAATAAATTATTATAAATAATTCTTGCCTGATGTTATGTTTGATTAGCTTACAACAGTGGAAGGGATGGATTCTTAGATTGAGAGCTGTGACCCTGCAGAGTGCTTCAGCAAATGGGGAAATTCAATTTAGAACAGAATTGGAAACATTCTAATCATTTAACTTCTGAAAATCAAACTGACACAATACATGTATTTCTAAGAAGTTACATAGATTGATCAATTAGGAACAGATGAGATCAGTCTTTCCAAATGGATGTGTTCAAAATGTGTCTGATAGAATACTGCTATGATTAAAGCATCCAGGGATATCAGTACCAAACCAACTTGCAGAAATTTGTCACAGATGATTTAAAGTCAAAAGGGATTCCTGTCTTGTCTCTTTCTATGCATGTGTCATCCAGATATGCATATATCATAACAGATATGCAATTCTCTTAACTCAGAAGCATTAAGATATTTTATCAAAAAACATTGTATGATTTAAAAAATAAGTTTCTGTGTGGTTTTTTTTTTTTAATATGAAATTGAATGAAGTGTTCAGTAGGCTTGCAATATGTTACCACATCATGTGAGATGCTGCTTCACTTTTAAAACTCTTGATCAGTTCGAAGGGGAAAGTAAATTTAGGTTATGAACTGAATATTGCTTCTCTGCATGAGACTTTCACATCTCAGGTGTGAAAACAGAGTGAGCACAGAGTGAGCAAGGTCAGTTCTGTCTCATTCTCATAGGTTATTTCTGGCAGTATTTACAGGAGCTGATAATTTCTAGAGGCCTGGAAAGCAGATGTAGCTTTCCATATTGTAAGTCCTTGTATCTGTAAAATGATACCTTCCTTACAGAGTCTCTCTCTTGTCAGATGTCTTAGGAAGGATGAAGCAGATTTTGCATACTCAGTAGCAGGGAGGAAGAGAAGAGGAATTCCTTGCTGATTATGTGCAGGAAATTTCAGTTTTCTTTGTATTCCTTGGTAAAAGTGATTAAACTAGCAAAGAAATCCAGCCTTAGAGTGTACTAATTCTGCTACTAGTCTATATGCTAGCTGAGGTACAGTCCCAAATAAGAATCTCATGTGTATATGATAAAGTGAAATAAACTCGTGCTATAAAGGCCTTTCTCTAGATTTTTAATGGGGAAAATGGAGTCTTTGCATATATTAACTGAAAGTTTTATAAATATATGAAGCAAACTTAATTTACATGTTCAACTTGACACAGAGAAGGCGTAAAAAGAGTAAAGACATCTGGATATAGTAAAAAATGAGAACTATAATATAAAACTAATTTTTTTTTTATTCAAGAAGTTAGGAAGGTAACAACGATAAAATTGATCTGTTGTCTCCTCTCCACCTCGCCTCTCCTTGCAACACAAAATAAGGTGGTTTATTTTCTAGGATAGTTTAGAATGTATGTGTCTTAAAAATCTCATGCATGGAATAACATTTGGCCATTCCTTTGAAAATATAAAGAGATGAAGACATTATCTTCTACAGCTTCTGGTAACAGTTGTATAAAAAGGGAAGAAACAACAGCTGAGACCCTAAGCTGCTTTGCAAAGGCTTGTGCAAAGGCAGATGAGTGGAAGATGTTCAAAATCTGGGGCAGAGCACGGGCTCTGTGGAGAGGTAATCTGGTATTTGAAAAGGCCAGTATCAGTCTGGCAAACCAGAGAACTGTTCAATGTGCCTCATCTACATCTCACTTGGTGTGCGAACGACACACACCCCTTATTGTGAGGATGGATTCCCCCTGCTCCTTGAATATCTTTAGCATTAGTGGTTCTTCCACTAGCAGAAATTCTCCCCTCTGACCCTTATAAAACGTTAAGCTAAATTAAATCTGTGAGTGACAGGCAGCAGACTGAGTTGGGGAAGGGCGAAGCAGCACAGAGCAGAAGAGATGTTCTCAGAGCTTTTGCCCTGGTTGCTAAGGAAACAGTTCCCTTTCTATATGTTCAAAGTGTCATTTCTAGCTAGACTGGCATCTCGACATTTGCTTGCAGACACACCATCATTTTCAACTTATCTCCCTCTGTGTAACCCTTGTTTGCTTTCTTTGGAGGAAAAAAAAGATGGAAAAGAAAACATATAGTGAAAATTACTTGTTTTTCTTAGACATGGACATTTTTTGACTGGGATGTGATCTCAGTGTAGGAGATTTTTTGCTGCCGCTTCAGTGAGACCCATCAATAGTTGCCAGACTATTTGTTTGACCTTTGTTTAACCCATCTTCTACAATACATTGCATCTTATTAAGAGATAAACTACTTGCATATTATTGGATGAGTGATGACTGTGGACACTAATGTCACATAGAAGTTGAGTGTTAAGCATGATCCCCTCTATACATAATGTACATATGCAAGTATCCAAGCTCTCTCTGAATGCGATGCAGCTATTCAGCAACTTAAAATAAAATGTGTGCCTACCAATTTAAGGCACACTGGAAAGGTTTTTGGGGGCTCAGGCTACTAAAACTTAAAGCTTTTGATGGAATTATCGATGTCTGGCTGGCTATGGCTCAGTATCTCATGTCAGCCAAGAAGGCCACCATCACTAATGAAATGCAGAATGAGGACCTTGTCATTGCAGTGTTCAAGCTGATGTCCTTGTGATGTGTTTACTTTTCTTGAGTCAACTCATATTTTTCATAGTAGGCTGATTGAGTGAGATTTCTTTCCCTCTTTGTCCTTATTCTTAAAAAGTGTTTGTCTTAATATTTGAAACGAAGATATTAGAATATTTAGGATTATGTATTTTGCTCTTCCTACTGAATATATACATACTTAATGCAGTGATTGGCAGGGTTTAGTAGTTTTCTGTGGATTTTGGGAGTACTGTTGAACCCTCTGAGGTAAATGGCAAAACTCCAATGCACAATATTCGCCATTCAACTGCAGTTAAATGTTAGTCTTTTTGGCTGGGAATTACTTAGGGAGAAACCTCCCTTAAGTTTCTGTGAAAACCCCAGCCTTTATGAATATTATTGAATATTTCTTTCATTATTTGAAGCAGTGTGTTTAAAGAAGACGGCGACTTGCTAACAGAAATTTGAATATTTTCCAAGGATCTCCTGATCCTTGGTTTCACCTGGAATAACAGTCAGAGCTGCGTCTCTGGCTTTAAGCAACCCTAACCTAACTTTCTTTGCGTATGCTTGCATGGTATGCAGCCACGTCACTATGAATGTGTACTTAATGTCCTGAATGCATTTACACATGTTAGGAAAACATATTTTTACTATGTGTTGCTTACACAGAGAATTTAGACCCAGACAGGAATTTTTTAGATATGTGCTACTGGCAAAAACCAGTGAGTTGTGAAGCCAAACATTTCCTGAAAATGCAAACATCTTCGATGAAGCTTGCAGGGAAGGTCTTTCAGGACTGGAAAGACAGAAAGTGGAAAGGTTTCTTTTGGAAATTTGACTGCCCATAGCCTAGTGATTAAGGCTGTCTGCTGAGGTGGAGGAAGCTTGAATTCTTTGTAGTGCACTGTCTGATGCTCAGCAATAACAGCTTCCTGAAACTTACTGCTGAGCTGAAGACTTAGGATTTGTCTCCTGATGGAGCTCTTTGACCATGAAAATCACAGAATCAGAATCACAGAATGTTAGGGATTGGAAGGGACCTCAAAGGATCATCTAAGTCCAATCCCCCTGCCTGAGCAGGACCACCTAGATTAGATCACACAAGAACACGTACAGGCGGGTTTTGAACATCTCCAGAGAAGAAGACTCCACAGCCTCTCTGGGCAGCCTGTTCCAGTGTTCTGTTACCCTTACTGGGAAGAAGTTCTTCCTCATGTTTAAACGGAACCTCCTACGTTCCAGTTTATATCCATTTCCCCTTGTCCTATCATTGGATGCCACTGAGAAGAGCCTGGCTCCATCCTCATGACAGTCACCCTTTACATATTTATAAACATTAATGAGGTCCCCCCTCAGTATCCTCTTCTCCAAGCTAAAGAGACCCAGCTCCTTCAGCCTTTCCTCATAAGAGAGAAGCTCCACTCCCTTAATCATCTTTGTGGCCCTGTGCTGGACTCTCTCAAGCAGTTCCTTGTCCTTGAACAGAGGGGCCCAGAACTGGACGCAATATTCCAGATGTGACCAGGGCAGAGTAGAGTGGGAGGAGAACCTCTCTCGACCTGCTAACCACACTCCTTCTAATACACCCCAGGATGCCATTGGCCTTCTTGGCCACAAGGGCACATTGCTGGCTCATGGTCATCCTGCTGTCCACCAGGACCCCCAGATCCCTTTCCTCTGTGCTGCTCCCCAACAGTTCAGTCCCCAGCTTGTACTGGTACATGGGGTTGTTCTTACCTACATGCAAGACTCTGCACTCGCCCTTGTTCTATTTCATTAAATTTCTCCCCGCCCAACTCTCCAGCCTGTCCAGGTCTCTTTGAATGGCAGCACAGCCTTCAGGTGTGTCAGCCACTCCTCCCAGTTCAGTGTCATCAGCAAACTTGCTGACCATGCACTCTATTCCCTCATCCAAATCATCGATGAACATGTTGAACAATATTGGTGTCGTGGTTTTAGGCTGATCCAGCAACTAAAACTCACACAGTCTCTCCTTCTCCAATAAAGTAGAGAGGAGAGGAAAAAAAACCAAAAGGACTGAGGGTTGAGGCAAGAACAGAGGGAGCACCCACCAACCATGGTCCTGGGCAAAACAGGCAGCGCTTTTCTCAAAGCAAAACAGTTTATTAATGATTACTTAGAAGGACAAAGGGAAATAAAAACCGATTACTTGAGAGGACAGAAAGAAACAAAACCAGATCTTAAAACCGACACCTTCCCCCCCCCACCTTCCTTTTCCTCCCGGCTCTACCTCCTCCCCCCAGCAGCACAGGGGCAGGGACTGGGGGAGTGCAGGTCAGTTCATTCTGTGCTGTTACTGCTGCTTCTTTCTTAAAGGAGAAGGAGTCCTTACACCCTTTTCCCCTGCTCCAATGGATCCCCTACCCACGAGGAAAAATCCACAAATTTCTCCAACGTGAGTCCAGCCCACTGGAAACAATCCTTCCCCACAGATTGCTCCTGTGTGGGCTATACCACAGTCTCGGGTACTTAGGGAGCTGTAGCCACTCGCTCCGGCGTGGGTCGTCACGAAGACTCCAGATGCCTTTCTGCCTTGCCGTGCCCCCAACACGACCATCCTCGGGCTCAGGCATCTTCTCCCCACGGGCTGCGAGTGGGTCGCTGCTCCACCGAGGCCGTCCTGGTTGCAGGGGGGCAGCCTGCTATCTCACCATCAGCCGCAGGGGAAACTCGGCTCCGGCACACTTCCTCCCGCTCCATCCTCACTGACCTGGTGTCGATGCGGCTGTTTCTCTCAGATCTCAGTCCTCTCCAGGTGAACTCAGCCCAGTGGGCACCCCGGGAGTGGGGTGCCCCCGAGTTCCCCAGCTGGCTCCGCCGCCGCCATTCTCCGTGGGCGGCGCCGGCCCGACGCAGGCAGCCGCCCGGCCGGGAGCCAGGGAGCGGGGGCAGTGCCCTCCTCCCTTCTCTGGTCGATCCTGGGCGAAGCACCTTTTCCGGTTCCCTTGTCCTGACTTAAATAGGGCAATTCGCAGAGGCGCCCTATTGGCTCAACCCCGAGGGGGATGGCAGTCTGATCCGGTGGCCAGAACTAAGCCTAACCCGGATCCAAAACCGGGGAGGTCGCAGGGAGCAAAATCCCTCTCCTGCCACCAGAACCACCCCCCCCTCCACATCAAACCATGACAATTGGTCCCAGTACCGACCCTTGAGGGACTCCACTGGATACAGGCCTCCAACTGACTCTGTCCCATTGACCACTACTCTCTGGCTTCTATCCTTCAGCCAGTTCACAATCCACCTCACTATCCGATCATCCAGACCACACTTCCTCAGTTTAGCTGTGAGGATGTCATGGGAGACTGTGTCAAATGCTTTACTGAAGTCAAGATAGACCACATCCACTGCTCTACCATCATCCACCCACTGGCTGATTTCCTCATAAAAGGCTATCAGGTTTGTCAAGCATGACTTCCCCTTAGTGAAGCCATGTTGACTGCCCCTAATGACTCTCTTATCCTTGATATGCCTAGAGACAGCACCAAGGATAAGTTGTTCCATTATCTTTCCTGGGATGGAGGTGAGGCTGACCGGTCTACAGTTACCTGGGTCTTCCTTCTTGCCCTTTTTGAAGACCAGAGTGACATTTGCTATCAGGGTTCTGGGGCTCATCAGGATAGCCTCCAGCAGTATAGACTGAGGCAAAGAAGGCATTCAGTAACTCTGCCTTCTTCTTATCCTCTGTCACCAGGGCACCCTCCTCATTCACCAGTGGGTCTACATTGCCTCTAGTGTTAGTTTTATCTGCAATGTATTTGAAGAAGCCCTTTCTGTTGTCCTTGACCTTTCTTGCAAGGTTTAATTCCAAGGAGGTCTTGGCTTTCCTAGTTGCCTCCCTACATCCTCTGACAGCAGACCTATATTCCTCCCAAGTGGCCTGCCCCTCCTTCCATGATCTGTACACTCTCTTTTTCCACTTGAGTTTGCCCAACAGTTCCCCATTTAACTATGTAGGTCTCTTGGTGCCCTTTCTTGACTTCCTACCTGTTGGGATGCACCGGACTTGCGCTCAGAAGGAGAGGTCCTTGAAGGCTATCCAACTATCTTGGGCCCCTTTACCTTCCAGTACTCTGTCCCATGGGAAAGTTTCTAAACCGTCAGTAACTCTAAAATGGTGATTTTTAGTGTCCTGATATTGATACTAACATTAATAATTCCAACTCAAATTTATTCTGAATTCACCCCTGGACATCACCAGACACTCTGTAGTGCCAGCTTTCTGCTGCTGAGGACACATATTAGGTTCTGTGAAAGCCAAGGTCCAGCTTATACTGAAGACTATTCAACCCTTTATGGAAGCAGGAGCACTTCAGCAAAGCAGATTGAAGAGCTGCTCCCAGAACAGCTCATAGGAGATTTTCCAAGTTTAAGGGCATGCAATCTCTTCTTCTAATTGAGCAAAAGCAGTGACTTGAAAACAGATGTTCTGTCTTGCTGATTTCTGCTACAGTATAGTCTGTTTTGTGTCAGCTGGGGAATGCTCATTTTCTTGTTATAGAGTTATAGATAGAAGAAAATTCATAAGTTAAAAGAGATAGGACCAGAATATTATGGGGGACAGAATTCTCCTTTGTGTTTGACAGTTCAATTAGACTTCTGCATGGCTGGCATTTATGTAACTAGTCAGATGTGGGAGCATTTCTTGTCTCCTAGGTCTAGCTATACAGACTCTCCTTGTCATGAATACAAGCTTCTTGGACACTTGATGTTTGCCATTGATCTTCTTCCACTCTTTTAATGTAAGGAAGTCTAGATACCTGTCTAGAGAGAGATGGAGTGCACAGAAACCACGATGTGCTCAAACTGTTCAGCTTGAATGATTTGGGGACCACAACTGTGGACCTCACTGATAGAGAGTACCTGCAGTTTAGACAGAGCCCTTAACTTGCTATCTGTGCTTTGTTGAGATCAGGTTGCATAACTCAAAGTCAAGACAGTGTCAGACCAGTTACACACTGCAATAACTAATTTTGAAATCCATTTATAGATTTATCGTTAAGTCAGTTATGTGCTCTTGAAAATGCCAGTACATCTTTCAAATTCATCTAAAAATTACATTCCCATGACATTTCATGGAGCTGGTAACATTTACAGTGTTACAAAGCTTGCAGAACTTCAGCTTTACAACACCGAATCTTCCAGAATTGCTTTATATGATTCGCAGGGAGAAAGAGATTTTCTTTTAAACACTTTTTTAAAATTATTTTTGCCATATATTTTCTATCTTTTCTTCCAATGAATCTTCCTAATACTTATTTTGGCTTTGAAGAACTCCACTCTGTCATTGATTAGAGGAAGGAAATTTACTGAGAAAAAAAATTATTCTCCACTACTTCTGTATTTTACAAAATATTAATTAAGATAACAATTTAAATTGTTACCTTGACAAATTGTCAATTGTCAAATTGTCATTGGCTGAGGCCAATGGCATAAGCTTTAATAAGGTCAAGTGCAGAGTCCTTCACTTGGGGTGTAAAAACCCTAAGCATCGCTATAGGCTCAGGGAGGAGTGGCTGAAGAGCTGCCTGGCAGAGAAGGACCTGGGGGTGTTGGTTGACTACCGGCTTGATATGAGCCAGCAGTGTGCCCAGGTGGCCAAGAAGGCCAATGAGATACTGGCGTGTATCAAGAATAGTGTAACCAGCAGGAACAGGGAAGTGATCCTGGCCCTGTACTCGGCACTGGTGAGGCCGCACCTGGAATATTGTGTCCAGTTTCGGGCCCCTCACTTTAAGAGAGATATTGAGCTCCTGGAGCGGGTCCAGAGAAGGGCGACTAAACTGGTCAAGGGGCTGGAAAATAAAACTTATGGGGAGCGGCGAAGGGAGCTGGGGCTGTTTAGCCTGGAGAAGAGGAGGCTGAGGGGAGACCTGATTGCGGCCTACAAATACTTGAGAAGGGATGGTGGGGAGGTAGGGGAAGGGCTCTTTACATTAGTGATGGGTGATAGGACAAGAGGAAATGGGTATAAGCTTAGTCAGGGGAGATTCAGGTTGGATGTTAGAAAGTATTTCTTCTCTGAAAGGGTTGTCAGCCACTGGAATAGGTTGGCCAGGGAGGTGGTTGAGTCCCCATCCCTGGATGTGTTTAAGAATAGGGTGAATGAACTACTTAAAGATATGGTTTAATGGGGATTAGGGATGGTTGGACTAGATGATCTCCAAGGTCTTTTCCAACCTAGAAATCTATGAAATTGTATTACATGTTGTAAATTGTACATAATATGCAGAACGGAAGACAAGACCTGAGTTTCAAAATTTCCCAAAGAGCTATATTCAAAACTACGTGGTACATGTAAATAGTTCATAGTAGTAAGGAGTTAATCACGCTGCATTATTAGTTCATATAATGAACTAAGTAGTGTATAATTGGATCACCACATTGCTCTCCACAATTGTCACAGGTTATAGCTGAAAAGGATATTTTCCAAAGAAATTATTGTAAGCAGAGTGTTTGGTCCAGCTCTGTTTATTTGGCCTCTAGTTTAAATACTTAATGAGTCCTAAATATGTGCTGTACCCTGGGTGATGTCCCAGTGGTTCCCAGAAAGTAAGTCATGTTTATACTACACAATGAAGGATGATTTTGATCCACTATTTGATCCACCTTCATGCACTAGAGGGAACAAAGCTGTTTTGGCTAAGAGTAAATGAGAAGGTATGGCATATTAGTTATACAACAACAGTGTGTAAATGCAATTATGTTGTTTTTAAGACATGAATTAGTAACAATGTGGAGAAATTTTAGAAAGGACTGTGTCTTTGGGAAAGTTGCTGCTGAGGAACAGGTGTGGAAATTTGATTTGTCATGAGAATCTCTCCTTGGTGACTTATCATCAAACAACACACCACCTTTTTGCAGAGCTTTTACCTCACTTGGTGGCTGATGTAGCTGAATGAAAACTCGAAGCTTTTGTTATTAAAGTGATGTACAAGGTCATGTCTTTTTTTTTATCAGTAGCTTCAATGACGATGTTTTTTTTCACAGTTAGTAATATGTAGTTTCGAAACTTTTCCATGTTTTGTACTTTTCACAAGTTAAATGAATGAAACACAAATGTCCCACTTAAATAGCTGGGCATATTTTCTGTTTTAGCAGAGCAGTAGTAGGACCTCCATCATTCATTCAGGTATTACTGTTGTATATTTGTCAAGAGTACTAGCCAAAAGGGGACTTAGCTGATTGCCAACTGGTTGTTTAAAATCTCAGGATTTGAAAACTGGTCTCATCAGCTCATAACAGTTTGTTAATGTACAGCTGTGATTACATTAAAAGGAACAGAACCATCCTAGCCAGGTCTTACACATTTTAAAAGAATCTACATTCTCTGAAAAACTAAACTCTAGTAATGTAATTTAATCTCAATTACTGGAAGGCAGCAAATATTACCTTCCATAAATTAGTGTTTCATAATTAATATATGCACTCAAAATTACCTGTAAGGAAGAGTATTTTGCTTTTCATCTTGTTTCCTCCTTACAACACAGAAACATCCTTGATGCTATTGGCCTATTGTATTTGACTGACTGCCTAATGGTTCATGTCAGCAATAAAGTGGGGGACACCAGATAATGAAGAGATGCAATTGTAAAGCAATCTGCAAAGTAAACTATGCAGTGAGATGTCTGTGTGACTGATTATATACTTAAATTATTAAAAAGCTAAAGTTTTAGCTGTCTCCTTGTTTTTTTGGTACATGAGTATTTAATTACTGTTAATAATACAAGAAGTAGGATACTATAAATATGAAGAATTGTAGCATTTGAACTTAATAAGACTAAGGAACTGTCAAGCTAAACATACAATTGCAAATTGATAGAATAGTGTGCGATTATTTTATGCATTGCTAGATGAAACTCTCTAACAAGTACAAGCTGATGACTATGTAAATGCTTAAAACTTTATTTGCATGTTCACATTGATTAGTTAGGTAGCTGTTAATTCAAACCTACTCATTTCTCATGTATTTTCATTCCCTTTTCTCTGTAGTCTGTTTAGTCGCTTCGCTTTATTTAAAACATATATTTTTGATTTCCCAGAGGGAGACACTTGTTTGTAAGTGCATAATAAAAAGGGACTCAGATCATCTGAGTTGCTTAGCTATTACCGTGTGGTGTAATAATCACTAGGTAAATGAAGCAAAGAATTGGCTGAGTTAAAGGCAGAGGTGGAGGTGTCCAGCTTGTCTCAATGGCACTTCTTTTTGTTTGTAACACAATGCCCTTAAAACTGATCAATTTTGTAACTTCAGTGAAAGTTCAAGGAGATGGAGAAAACAACATGATTGATTTCCGCGCTTCCCGCCACCCCCCCCCCTGCCCCCGGCCATTGCAAACAAAATACCAGAAGAATGTGTTTAGAAGGAAAGTCAGCAGGGACAGGGCAAACCTCCTGGAGTTTAAGGTTGAGAATCTCTGTCTTCTGCTGCTTATACATCAGAGATAACAGCTTCACTGTAGCTTGAACTCTGAAAGGAATGAAGCAAGCTGTACAGGGAGGGATCTTAGAAAGACTATGGGATGGAGAAAGGAGAAAGTTTTGTGTAAAGCAGAAAATAAACACCAGTCTGGAGGAGGTTTTATGGAATAGTAGAGAACTGAGATGCATCGTTGCATGTGTTGGACAAGGACACAAATCTGCAGATCCAGAGCCGTGACATTGTGGGAGAAGCACAGCTGGCAAAAACTGTGGAGAAATTGGAGAATGAAAAGAAATAGATGCAACTAAGAAGGTGACCCTATGCCCTAGTGTTCATGGACATTTTCTTTCCTTTCTTCACCCTGGGACATGTAAGCGTTTATCTCAAATCTGGATTTATTTGATCAAGTCTAGGATTTGCAGGAATCCAGCAACTGCTTGGCATGACACACATCCTGAGTTCCTGAGCACAGATATTTTGCAGAGCATCTCTACAGTTCATTGCATGAGCCCTGCATAGATGTACAGCAGATGTACTGTGCAGACAGCTTATACATGAGCAATAAATCTGATGCGTTCTTGAAGAAATTACTACACTACACGTGCTCACACCTATTTGTCCAGAAAACAATGGACAGAAACACAGTAACATATGTAATGAGAATAGTTCATGAGAACGAGTGAGAGATCCAAAGGCAGAGAAGTGTGTTAGTAACAGATTTGACAGCTGCAAACTCAAGGACAGGGCAATGTACAAAACAAAGGGGCCAGAATTCAACTGATTTGTGTCACTTGGCTTTCATTAATTACTCATGGGGAAGGAGAGAAGGAAGATGTGTGGAGGGGAGTACAAAGATGTTGGCAGGAAAGGGACCATGGGGCTTTCACAACAAGGTGCTGCGAGGATGTCAGAAACTGACATACAGGTACAGTGTTTGTCAGTAAGCTGTTACTAGAGGGCATTTTCTGATGTATGTTTGTTTAAGCCTGAGAGTAAATACAAGAAATTGCCAATGATTTTAACAGAAAAAAAAAAAAACCAAACAAACACGAAAATAAGCAAACAAACAAAAGCACCTTGAAAGGAAAAAAGGGAAAAAAATTATAAAAAAAAAATCTTAACTCTAGCTCTTTGAAGTAAAACATTCTACTTTCTAGTAGGAGTATTTTTAAATTTGACTTCAACTACTGAAAATGTTTTATCTTGAAAATTTTGAAAAAAATTTCAAATAATTTGCAGAGAAAGGCTTCTGCTTTGTTGAAAGAAGTGCAATGTAAGAAAAGGTGTCAGCCAGTCACAAGTGGTGTTACCCAGGGCTCAGTACTGGGACCAGTTCTGTGTAATATCTTTATCTGTAATCTGGACAAGGAGATCGAGTTCACCCTCAGTAAGTTTGCAGATGACACAATGTTGGACAGGAGTGTTGATCTGCTTGAGTGTAGGAAGGCTCTACAGAGGGATCTGGACAAGATGGATCAATGGGCCAGGCCAGTTCTGTGAGGTTCAACAAGGCTCAGTGCCAGGTCCTGCACTTGGGTCACAACAACCCCATGCAACATTATAGGCTTGGGGAAAAGTGGCTGGAAATCTGCCTGTCGGAAAAGGATCTGGAGGTGTTGGTTGACAGCCAACTGAGTATGAGCCAGCAGAGTGCCCAGATGCCCAAGAAGGACAATAACATCCTGGCTTGTATCAGAAACAGCATGGCCAGCAGGACTAGAGAAGGAATCATATTTAACACTATAGCTCTCGTCTGTGAAACCATCTAGCCCTACCTATAAGGCAGTACTGTTATTGCTGGTAGCGGATCACAAGCTTTCTATAGCATTAACGAGGTCTCGGTACTTAGTCTTTGTCTGAGCTTTGCCTGCAGCTTTGCTTTACTTGTCTTAACTGTGACGTCAGTTTTCCTATTTGACCAGGTATCTGTGGCTATTTTGTTTTGTTTTATTTTATTCTGTTTTCTTGTTTATTTGCCCTTTCCCCCCCCCAGTGTAACTGTAGCTTTAAATAGCTAGGAGCAGCAAGTAGCTTTTCTACGTAGAGTGAAGTATTTGCAAATACGACACAATGAAGTGGCGTTGAAAAATACAGTTCTAGTTTGACAGCACATTGAGAAGTGAAGGCACAGGATGTAGAGGAGTACAGGGATGGGGCTAAAGGGGTGGGGCATAGGCTTGTCACTGGGGACCTCACTGGTATGAGAAACTCACCCATGGTCAGTTAAAGAAATGCAGATCTGGTCGTTGAAAAAAATGGTTTTAGGGGTAATAAAGCAGTAGGAGTAGTAGCCAACATACTTTAAAACCATCATTTGTAGTAAATTGTGATGTAGTATGAAGTTGCAGACCAATGAAGAAAGCAAAAGGCGTATAAGCATTGTGGAAAATATATGAAAAACCTCAAGCGGATCCTAGAGTGAAGAAGAAACCAGCAACACAAACATACTTCTTCTGGCAAAGGACCTCAGAAGCTGACAGCTTGCTCTGGTTCACCCTACCAAAATGAGACTGCCAGCTTCAGGACTCGGAGGAGCAGTGGAAACATGAGAATAATACCAGGAAAAGGGGAGGAATCAAGGAGTGAGTGTAACAACTTTAACAACATTATTGTTTCTTTCTCCATAATAGTTAGACCTGGACTAATAATTACCAGACTCTTAAGATTTCAGTTGTTCTTACAATACTTTCTTGCCTTTATACTTCTATATGTGTATATGTATATGCATATATACACAAATACGCATAACACCTATTCATATCTACCCATAAACAAGATGGTGAGTGTAATAACTCCTTTTCTGTGACTGGATTTACAAAAGGCAGACTTTCCCTCATATAAGCTGCATATTTCATTGTCAAATGAGGTCTAATCATACCATCTTGTGGTATACACACTTCTTGAAACCATAGGGATGCTGTTGCTTTCAGCCTTTTTCCATTTGTAGGAGAAACCTGTAGTGCTGCTTTTGAAGTTTCCTGTAAGAGACTGTGTGACTTCTTCTACCCAAGTTTAAACTCACATGAAAAATGAAACTTTTTTCAAAAGGACTGATCATTTAAGCAGGTTTGATCACATTTTCTTGCATTAAGGCTCATTATGGCTTTCTTCTTACCCAGTGATGTGAAAATTAAGCTTTGCTTTGTGCCATTATTGAAACTGGTTTAAAAAGTAAGTGTTATAAAATGGAAAATTGAAACTGATGCAAGGAGCCTTGTATATCTTGATGCTACTACAATAGCAAAATAGTGTGTTCTGGACCTAACCCTGCCTGGCAGTATTCTGCAGTAATGCAAGGCACTTAGACATGTTAGCATAAAGGTAAATTAATCCTGCTGGGAAGCCTATCAAGTGGCTTTTAGCAAGAAGGCTGATCAGAGCAAAATCCTCATTGAAAGGAATATAAGGGTTTTTTCTCAGTTTTTAGTGAGGTATTAATACTGCTCACTGCGACAAAGCAGCCCCAACTTTTTCAGGGAGCTTGAATACAGAAAATTTCTGTACAACTGTCCTTCCAGCGTATAAGATGTGGTTTGCTCTTCTACTCCTACCAAAGAAAATGGTCCCTGGCAGTCTCTCTCCATTTGGGGAGCAAAATTTGAACTTCCTGTCACAGGAAGGTCATCTGTCTCACTGGTCAGCTTACACCAGGATTAAGTCTTTTCTCTTCTTGGCTTAAAACTATTTTTTTTTTCTTTAAATTCTAGATAGTTACCAGAATTGGATTTTCCCATCAATAACTCACTGCTTTGCTTGTCATAGACTCCAGTATGAGACAAAAGATATCTAGCAGTGAAATTGTTTGCATTTAAACAAACTAGCATGTTTAAATTCTTTTACTTTTTTGGTGATATTTTCTCTAGAAGTAAATTACGGGGCTGGGAGTGTCTTTGAGGAGATATAGTTCAGCCTTCTGCTCTTATGTCAATCAGTCTTCAGTGAGGTTGTTTCTGACCCACTTTTAGAGGACTCCAGTAATGGAGCAGTTTATTCCTGTTTATTCCAGTGCTTTTCTATTCCTATCATTTCTTCTACTATATTTTAGAAACTTCTGTGCTACAGCAGAGGGACAACACTTTTTAGCCCATTTGCTGCAGACATGGCAGAAGCATTGATTTGTTTATTTATTCATCAGCTTCCTAAATACGTGAAGATTTTTGTCATATCTTTTCACGCCTCTCTGTCTTGGATATTTTTGTTAGTTGTAGTGCTTCTTAGCAGCCTTTTTCTGAAAATGATATTTTCTGTAAGTGCTGCATGCAGAATAATTACTTTGATTTCACCCCAAACTGGAGTTGTAGCTCCCTGATCTGCCGCAGCTACTGATAACAATGTTTCTGTGGTAGCATTATGTTTAACACAGCCTAGTTGTGTTTATCCAAGGTCCTTTGCAGGTCTTAGGAGTTCTGTACTTCTACAGCTACAATGCTGGATTCAATTTAGAGAGTTAAAACTAATTTGGATATAAACAAGTCATAATTACAACCTAGATTCTGTATCTTTTCCATTAGAAAGTTCTGGTGGTCTCATCTGGTTAGTTGAAACAGGTGGAGTTAATCAGCAAATCTTTCAGTGTCACTTTCCAGGAAACAAGTTGTCCTCAATTAAATAATGAATTTTGTTGTCAAAGGCTTTCAGCCTAATACCTTTGACATTTCTTGTATTCACTTCAGAAATTTTTTATAAAATGAACTCATAGATCAACAGTGTGGTCTTGAAAGATATTGTATTTTGATAGCACACACATCTAGTGGGCCATAGGAAATGTTCAGAAGACATGAGATATAAAGTGGGTTTAAAGACTAGACAAATTCAAGATGGAACCTTAATATCAGTCTAAAATTGGTTCTAATAATTTATTTTAATGAACATTAAGTACTTGTATTATAAAGCATTTCCAAGAACTACAAAGTATTAACTAAGCAATAAAAGTTCTTGGAATCAAATGGTCTCAAAATTAAAATCAGTGAGGAGATTTAATTTATATATCTAGGAAAAACCTATTGTCCTTTTCAACCATCACAATTTAATTGTATATTTAATTATTCTTTTACATGTATTTATTTTTCCAGGACTAGGAAGCTGGGTAGTTAGTTGCATTTAATATTACAAAGAGATGAGTAATATCAATAGTAAGGAAAAACCCTTTCTTTCATTTTCTGCTTTGATGAGTTTATTTTTTGTGCAGTATTTTCTTGGATTCTTCAGCGTGCTGTGCTCAAAAATCAATGCTCACCAGAAATAGTAGAAGTCACAAACATCTGAATTTGACATTTTCAAGTCTTCTTCTAGGCCTTCACATCTGTGATTACTCATCAGGTCAAGTGTCTTGCGTGAGTGTTAGTGGAGTCTGTGATGGATCTTGATCTTGAATCCAGAATGAAGATATGCTGTTCATTTCATTAAAGCTGCAGTCTCCTTTAGAAACAATCTGACTGTAACTATACTGTACCGCGGCGTGGCAAAAGGCTCAACAAACCAGGATGCTTACATCATGTCATACAGTGACCTTATTGAGTCCTGGGGAAGTGAACTGGAATATCTGCTTTACTGAATGGTCAGAGTTCACACACAAAGGTAGAACAATTTTCCAAACACAAGAAATCCGGACAAAGGCATACACTACTGTACAGTACAATATTTTACATAGCATGAGCAGCTAACTCTTGGAGTGCTAGCATTCTCCAAATTACCAGCTGAAATTACCAGTGGGTAAATACAGTTCAGTGAGTATGTGAAAAGAATTCTGCTCTGTTTTTTAGTGTTTTTTCCCCTCTGTCTCTCTCTGGTGCATCCAAGGAGATCTGTCAAGTGGGTAGTAGTGCATTGTCTCAGGTTCACCGTAAATGATGTAGGAACCTGGCTGCTGTTGGTGTATGCCCTGACTCCTAGGAAATCACAGTTAATTCCAACCTCTCATTACTCTGGTGTATGGCAAATCTGACTTTTTACTTGCTTAATCTTTTTTCCTTATCTTCTCACTACATCCACTGCTATGGCCTTTCTGTGCTTCTGCACTGATTCTTTGCTCACTTAACAGTACTATGGAAATAAAGACTGTGTTTTTAAGCTGCACCCTTTGCTATAGATGCTTTTCTCCCTATGTTGCTCATGTTTATTTCCATCAGTTACCATGGGGGAAGAGGCAGAAAGAGAACCTCAAAAGAAGACAGTCTCTTTTTAGATATACCTCTCCAACAACAAGAGCAGTTAGCAAGGAAGAGTTGACATCATTCCCACATTATTTGCTAGCCGATCACTTTTGAAAGTAGTTGATTATTACTTATGTTTTAACCTCTCTTCTAGAAGCATGCTTCTGTAAAGAAGGCACACTTAAGATAACTATATGCTATCTTAGTGTATACACATATTGTTCTGAGTCATTTCCATCATGTTGACTATAAGTAGGTGACAAAGACGAGTATATAGACCTTCAGTAGTCTCTCAGGGAGACTTCCTGTTACGAATCAAAATCAGACCCCTTTTGGTCCTTACGGAGATGATGCAATGATTGTAGAAAAAAAAGGAGAGACATTTTTATGATATTCATGGAATCATAGAATCACAGAATGGTTTAGTTGGAAGAGACTTTAAAGAACATCTAGTTCCGACTCCCTGCCATGGGCAGGGACATCTACCGTTACATCAGGGTGCTCAAAGCCTCCTCCAGCCTAGCCTTGAACACTTCCAGGGATTGGGCAGATGCAGCTTCTCTGGACAACGTGTTCGAGTGCTTCACCACATTAATTGTAAAAAATGTCTTACTTATATCTAATCTAATCTACCCTTTTACAATTTAAATCCTTGTCCCTGTCCCATCACTCCATCTTGGGTCCTGTCTCTCACTCTCTTTGGATCTCTATTTTTGAGGCTCTTGGTCTTCCAGGATTGTGGTTTAGGGACTTCTCCGTTTCAGGATCACTTGGGGTGGAATGGGTGTTGGTCAGTGAGTTGTGAGCAATTACACTGTGCATCGCTTGTTTGCATGTATTATTATCATTTTCTACATTATAATCTTAATTATAATGTAAATAATATATTTTTTTAATTTCAATTATTAAATTTTTCTTATCTAAACCCACAAGTCTCTTTCCGTTTTCCCCTTTAATTCTCTTCCCCATCCCCCAGGTGTAGGGGAGGGTAAGCTAGCAGCTGCAGTGAGTTTGGTTGCCAGATAGGTTAAAACACAAATAGTCTAAACATCCTAAAGCCACATTCTGAATAATTTCACTGAAATAAGGTAAATATTTTTACTGTAGTATATGTCCACAGCTTCTAGAAAAGTTGCCCACAACCTGAACTCTACAGCAATAACTGCACTGATGTTCTGCAAAAGTTTAGTTTTCAGAAGAATTTCTTATGTGAAGCAACTAAAGGAGGCATTTCAAAACCTGTATGAAGCTGCCTTTCATTTAATTGAAAATTAAATTAAAATTCAAGGAAATCTTCAGTCCTTATGAATCAAGGTCCAGGGCCATTGTTTGTTTATTTCTCAGTGCATTTCTTAAGTTATTTGTCATCTGGAAATCAATGAGAAAGAGCATGTCAAATGAAAGGAAGCATTTCCTATTACGACAAATCCCTCTGATGAAGATCAAGAAAGGCCATCTGCCATTTCAGTTTTCAGAAATGGAATTTCTGTCAATCATCATGCAACAGGTGGTTGCTCTTCCATGCTTTAAAATATGATTTTGTGTTTCTTATATTGGTATAAAATAGATGTACTGAGAGTAGACAAGCTTGATTTGATCTTTAATAAACCAGTATGAAACAGTCCAAACCAGGTTATTGTTTGTTATATTTTGCACTGCTGATGTAAGAATGGTATTGATATTCTTTCTTTCATCTATTCAGAGGGGGAGGGGAAACATTTCCTGAAGCATTGGTGTAGCTGTACTGCTATAAATCCTGTCAAACTTGTTATTGTTTTGAGATCAGGTAATGCTGGTTCTTGGGTTCTTCCCTCAAAGCAAGAAAAATAATGCATTGTGCCTGGGATACATTCAAAAATTGTGTTTACTTTCTGTACTCAAAATCTACAGAAATGTAACGGTTTGGTTTCTCCCTTCATGCATCACATTTTCTTCTGTTACATAACCTAGCATGAGTTTCCAAAAGCAAATACAGAATAAATCTAATTTCAAAGAATCAAGATAAAAATGCCACTTTCCGTATTGTTTTGTCCTCCTGAAAAAAAATGGCACTAACATTTTTTACTTAACTGTGAAACACACTAGTGGTGAAGTAATTAAATGTAGTATTAGTGACTCATTTCTTACCTTCCGTGATTATGAAGTCGGAAACAAAATCTTGGCTAATGTTGCAAAAAGTGAAATTAACATCTGAAACACAGAATACTTCTCAGTGTTTCATATATACTTCATTCGTGTATTTATAAAATGTATGAAAATTTGGATACATTATTTCCATAATTTCATCATGATCATGTTTAGAGATAACCAAAATCCATGAATATCTTAGAGTGAAACTGTCATTCGATATTTAGTAATTTAAAAATTTTCATTGAAAGGTATAAAGCATTTTTAAATGTGAAGATATATAGATGTCTACGTCTATAGTACAGCTTTGAGAAAAACAGGGAGTATCACTTGAAGGCAGATGTTCAAGAAAGTGAGGTTGAAGACCAATTCAAAATAAAACCATATACTTAGATCAGCTCTGAGTTTTGCAATCCAAGCTTAGTCACTGAAATAGCCCAAAGCGTAAGACCTGGTAGCCCTCTAGAATGGGAAGCCTGGCTTAGTGGATGACATGAGAGGGATAAATATTGCTTACCTCAATTCTAGTAAGGCTTTGACACTGTCTCCTGTAAGATCCTCATAGACAAACTGATGAAGTACAGGCTAGGTAAATGGACAGTCAGGTGGATTGAAAACTGAATGAATTGCTGCACTGAAGAGCTGTGATGAGCAGCACAAAGGTCAACTGGAGGCCAATCAGTAGAAGACTGAAGGCCTACACTGGAGCATCTGCAGTGTTGTGTCCAGATCTGGGCTCCCCAGTGCAGGAGAGACATGGAGCTACTGGAGTTAGTTCCACTCAGAGACACTAAGATGATGAAGAAACTGGAGCATTTCTCCTACGAGGAGTGAGAGCTGAGAGTGCTGTGACTGCTCAGCCTGGAGAAGGCTCAAGGGGATCTTACTCACCTGTAGAAATTCCTGATGGGTAGTGGCAGAGAAAGTGGAGTAAAACTGTTTCAAATGGTTCCAGAAGCAAGACCAGATGCAATGGACACAAATTAAAATACAGAGAATTTCACCTAAACATAAGAAAACTTTGTTAGTTTGAGGGCAACTGAACACCGGAATAGATTGCCCAGAGAGGCTGTAAGATCTTTGTGGTGGGTTAGGCCGCTCCGGCAACTATATCCTACACAGTCCCCTCTCACCCTCCCCCACCCCAGGGATGAGGGAGAGAATCAAAGAGGAAAAAGAAAAGAGACCCGAGGGCTGAGATAAGAACAATTTACTACTACTGCTGCCAATATATATATGTATGGATGTGTACAAGGATAAACATATGCAAACGAGTGATGTACGGTGTAATTGCTCACCACCCCTTGACCGAGGCCCATCTCGTTACGAAGCTGCAACCCTGAAATAGATAAAACTTGATATTGCGATCCTGGATGAACGGGAGGCCCCGAGACAGAGAGCAAGAGACAGAGAAAGCAGTCTGAGCCTGAAAGTGAGAGCTCCAGAAGGGCAAAAGCCCTTCTTTCTGGCTGACCTTCACTTTTATACTGGGCATGATGCTGCATGATATGGAATTATAATTGGCCAATTTGGCCCTCAATCTTAAGTTCAGGTACAAATTGTAAGGAGAGTCATGGACCCCTTGTCCCGGCTATACTCCCCCCTTATCCTGTTGTGCTCCTGCACACTGGCAAGAACCCGGCAAGGTGAAAAAGTCCCTGAGACCTCAGTGCCAACTATAAACATCAGTGCGCTATCAGCATTCTTCTCAGAGTGAGCCTCTGAGTAAAACCAAAACATGGAGCTCTTCTAGCTGCTAAAAAGAGGCGCTAACTCTGTCCCAGCTAAAACCAGGACAGTCTTTATCCCTGGAGATATTCAGAATCCATGTGGACAAGATCCTGGGAAAGTTACTCTAGTTCAGACTGCTTTGAGCAGAAAACTTGGAGAAGACAAAATTCAGTGTCCCTTTCAACTGCAGCAATTCTGTGATTTTATGAAAAATTACCTTTCAAACTCTCTAAGTGAATTTGCCCTTTATCTGAAGGGATCTTTGTTGTTAATTAATCATTTCTTCATTCGTCTATGGAGGCTGAAGGCAAAGAAAGCTATTTCAGTCCTAAGAAATTTGCAATAAAAAGTTCTAGTTGCTTGGTTGTCCCTGACTTTTTTTTTTTTTTTTTTTTTAAAAAAAAAAAGAGATTTAAAGTAGTTTATTCTATAGGCTATATATACATTGTCACATAGCCCAGCACATTATGTGCAGGTCTGTAGAGAGGATTAGATTGTGCTGAGGTATCCACACTGTGTCCACACTGTGTTTCATGAGCCTTTCTTCAGACAAGGCACAGCTGTGCCTCTTGAGCTGGATGCCCTTTAGCAGTTCAAGCAACTTTAATGCATTCCTGGAGGAACACATATTTTGGATTCCTTTCATCTGAACGGAAGACAGCTTTAATGTGACACTAATGCACCATGGAAACTGAAGCATGAAAAGTGGAGCTAAATGAGAGATTGGATTCAAAATTGCACTGCTGGTCTTTCTGAACTAAAATGCTTATCTGGACACACCATTAGCTTCTCTTTCCCTAACCCTTCCAGAGTGGCTGACTTTTCAGTGCTGTTCTGTTTTATGGTCTGATTGTTACCATTCCTTTCTACCAGGCAGCCATATTCAATGCACCTGGATTGTACAGATTCAGTGCAAAGGTACTAACCTGTAATTTTGTGAAATTTAAGAAGGCTAAAATCCTGGAAGCCCCTGAACTGACTTCTTCAGTTATCCAGGTATTACCTGCCTCACCAGCATCCCTCTGGAATAGGGAAGCATCCTGCCAGTCTCAGTGGAATGGTAGAGTGGAGAAAAAACAATGTAAGAAAAGACAATTATGGAAAGAGGTGCTTGGTGTAAGGATAGACTGTGACGCAAATTTCAATAGGAAACCAAACACAAAGTGTAAAGAATGCCGTGTCTGTGCAAGTCAATTAAATGTACCCTGGAAAATGTCCTGGTTCTGAGGGAAGAAGTCATGGAACTGCTTACGCCATTGCTAGTAAATTGTTTTAGTCTCTAAAACAGGATGGCCTCATGTAAGCTGTCTCCTGGGCAGATTGACTTTTGTCTATGGAATGTTCCTGAGAGTTGTTTGGGAAGGTACCTCGTGTCGTCAGCTGTGCTACAGCACTCCTTATAAATATTTAGTTCATTGATTCACTTCCTAACACAGATGTATCAAAACTGGAGGAAAATCAGCACAGGTAGGTAGTCTGTAAATCTGAGAGACCCTCAGTACATGCTTCACTTTTGACTTGCCAGTGCACTATTTTCTCTGTTTTCCTATAGTTTTCAGCCCTAGCAATATCCTATTGTAATATTTATTAGTTGATATTTGATTTCCCTGTAACTGTAGAGGAAAATAGAGAGAAAATAAATGTGTACAAGCACACTGTACATGACATTTTAGTTATAGATGTTGATGGACTTTGCTGAAGTTTGATATTTCATATATTTTTCCAAATGTCATGGAGTTAGGTGATGTCATAAGTAGTGCATGTCATGTCACCATTATCCTATGGACCTCAATGCACTGATTTGGATTGTCAAATCTGAATGATCTATTTCAGTAATGCAATGACTCTAAAAGAACTGCCACAATAATTGTTTAAGTGTTGCAAATCATGGAACATTACTCTGAGTCATGGTTTCAAAATTACTAATTAATCATCTTACTCCTTTACTTCTCCATGTTCTTGCATGTTTATAGGCTCAAAGACACTCAAATGAAGGAAGGAATCAACTTCTTTAATAACTTTATCCCGACTTTTAGAGAGGAGTTGACAGTTTAAAAGACTCGTTTCTGGAAAAGTATCCTTGAACTCAAATCTGTCATTCTAAGGTTATATTTTACACAAACGTAGAAATAGAATCAGGTATAGATCAAACTCCATTGTTCTTTAAACAAAAGAAGCAATTTCCTGGCTACTTTTAGTTAAAGCAAAGGGGAAAACACACTATAATTTCTTTTTTCCCTTTGAAGCTAGTTTTCATGCCTTTCTGATAGTATAATTAAATATATGTCTTTTTAAATTCATGACTTGAAAAAAACCCCAAAAATTGGTTTCTTAATGATCTGGTATCCCCTGAGTCTCAGACTGATATTTATCACACAATTCTTACAGTTTTGAATTCACTGAATGAAGTTCTTTCAGTGATTTACAACTCTTAAACTGTAAAAAAAGATTAAAAAGGTAAATAACGCAAATTATGATGGCTTTTTACTAATGAAATACCCCCACTCTCACCCCTCAAGCCCCATAATTCCATTGTATACACTTCATAGAAGGCAATTGTTCCAACTCCTGGTCCATTGAAAACAACAGAAATTTTAGTTCATTGACGAATTTTAGCTGATGAATTTTATGTGTGTGTATGCATATATATATATACACATATGCATATACATATCTGTATATGTGTGTGTGTGTGTATATATATATATAAAAGTAAGGACACTTCCTCAGAAAAAAACACGTGGCTTATCCCTGAAAGACTGAAAAATGTGTAAACTAAACTTAATTCAAGGAGACTAGGATGTCTTTTCCTATACTTATTTTGGCAAGTTGGAGATGAAAGTATGTAGAGTCAATTCCTTTTTTTTTGACAACTTGAGTGTTGGAGTAGGCTACTTGGAGTAACTCTGCTTTATTTGCTTACTTGTATTTAAATTGAGAAGATAATTTTTAAAAGATTAAGATTTTTCTGTTCCCTACTTATCTATAAGCATTTATGGTTTCTCACATTTGATTATTTTAAATTGCATACTGTAGAATAGTTACAAACTATCCCTGTTGTCTTGAATATCTGTAAGTAAGTAGTTATCAGTACTTGTTCATAAAAACTGAATTAGTGTTGGCAGTTTTTGATTAAAGATTCAGTGAGAATATGCATGCCATTGAAGTTGATTTCAGTATGTAATTTCAAAGTTAGATCAACACTCAACCCTTTTGAGAATCTCTCACAGCAGAGATCATTTGCTTTCATTAACTCACTAGACAAATATAACTATTAGAATCAAATTTTTATTGAGGCGATGATCTTTACAGAATTTGGAATTCATTCCCATGAATGTAACCTGTTTAAGGTTAACTATTTACCTTTTTGTCTCTATGTAGTAGAGCAGGAAATGCATTTGTTAGAATGTTGGTACAAAATGAACAAATATGTGTAAGAAAAAAACGGACATGAACTAATGTGTTCATTCGTTTAAAGACTGCAGACCTTGTAAGATATCTGCCTAACTTTTCCTCTGTACTATATATTAATAATGCTTACTTCCTCCTTTTTAAGTCAAACATCTTGTCTGCTCTAGGTAATGTTGAATCTTAAAACAAAATGGATTCACAAAGTCTGGGCCCATGCATTACCTCATGCATTCTCAGCTTTTGTGTGTATCACAGATCATTGCATCTCTATGTCGAACCTAGGAAATCACACATTTGGGTACAGTGAGCCTCTCAGCAGGCATGAAGTTTTGAACTGAGGGCATCTGAAAGAGGAGACCTGCTGACAGTATTCAATTCAGTGTCTAGCACTGAACATCAGATCCTTTCTAGAATATCAATATCTTTCTAGAAACATGTAAATTGTAAGATTGTTCCCCCCCTCCCCCTTCCCTTTTTTTTTTTCCAATTTTTGCTCTGTTGAGGCTCTTGTAGCCTTTTCTGCCATGTTTATAGGGGCTGATTTCCAATTAAATGTACTATTACTATTCTGCTCATGTACTTCCTCTTTTTAAAAGTTGACAGAAGTTATAACATTCCAGAATTTCCCCAGGATTCCAGGATTTAAGAAACAAGTCAGCTGATAGAACTTGTCTCACTAAATAGTTAAAATGGTGTTTAGTCTACTAAAAAGTATCTATGGAGACATCGTGAATAACTGATGATTCTGAGGTATTCAATGAAGTATCAGCCATTCTGGCAAAGAAATGGGATATGGCATGAAATTCTGTTCCTTATGGTCATGAAGGTTTTAGGAATAGAAGATTATTTTGTAAATCTGGTTTGAAATTATTATGCTATACATCCCCTCCATCTCCTCCGTCTCAAAAAAAAGCCACCCCAAAACTTATTTCCTGTGCATGGTGGTATTATCTATTTGAAATATAGAGGAATGTGATCATATAGAGCATCAGCATACTTGTACTTCATGTCTGACTTGGGAACTTAATCTTAAACTATCAATGTGGTATCTAAGACTTGGACTGAAAGCTATAACTGGAAGTTATAACTTCCAGTTCTAGAAAATTAGATATGCTAAATCTATGTGGCTATTCGAATACTTTAATGAGTTTACCAAGATGTTCTTTACAGCCTGAAGACATGCTTAATTTTTCTCGATGTGAAGCTCATTATCTTTTAGTAATATATCTCCTGTTTGATGTACAGCAGTACATATTTCTACCATATTCGGATTGATTCAAATTTTACATTAGCTTATCATCAAAATAATGCAGGAAAATTACAGAAAATGTTCAGTAGTATCTGAGACAACGATTTTATAATTGTCATATTAAATATACAGTTTTGGTTATCAGATGATATTTGGATCAAGTTGTCATGTGGCACACTCCAGTCTACTCTTTTGATGCATCTTTAATACTCAGAATATCTGTATGTGTTAATACCAAAGTACAGCCCTTTTTGAATGAGAAGGTCATTCACTTCTAGTTAAGACTAAATTTATAGTTTTAACTGAAACCCTGTTAAATTGCAAGAAAAGAAAAAATGGGCTACTGCAGGAAGCAGTAATGCAAATCCTTCCACCCCTTTGCAAAAAACCCCAACAAACTAGATATCTAGATGATCTTTAGATGATATACTAAGGTCCCTTCCAACCCTAACCATTCTATTATCTAACATAATAATCAAATCGGTCATTAAGTTGTTGTGCCAATAATTCCTCTATGGCTTTAATAACTACAGAAAATCTACTACCTTCCCTGATTTTTCAAGAAATGCACATAGTTCTAATTAAACAAATATTTCATTTTCCAAATTCTTATCAAGAGAAGACACAGCTCATGACGATGATTGGATTTAATTAACTTGAGTGATTTCTGCACTGAGCAATACTAACCCTTAGATAATTTTTGCTTTTTGTTACGTTCTTTGTAGTATGCTTTCAAAACCAAAAAAAAAAAAAAAGAAAAAAAGAGATTAAAAAGATGCCCTCACCCCATGCAAATCATGTTGAGTAGGAGAAGATTCTCTTTATCCAGCATCTCTAAAGATGTTTCTCATGGATGTCAATTTTGTTTAAAACTGGTCTATTTCAGAACTCCTTAGAAGTCAGAGAAACTTCTTGCTTTCCTCCCATAATGATTTTCTTAAACATTTGCATCCTCTGAAGTAGTACTTGAAACCTTATACTGCAGGTATAGGAGAAAAATTTGTGATACTTAAATGTTTGTCATAACTCAGCTTTGAGGGGGATAGAATTTGGATTTTTTTCCTATTTCTTTTGTTCCAAAGTGTTCTTCATCTGTCTTTTTTTTTTTTTTTTTTTTAATTGAAGTGTAAATCTCCAAAAGCAATTTTTTGGATTGTTGCAATAAGGCAGGTTCTCCGCTTGTCAAATACAAGGACAAAGCACTTGAAAGCTAACTGGAGAAAACAACCTTTCTCTAGAATTTATGGTTAGACTTCATGACTGAAACAAACCTTTGTTAATATCTGGTAGTCTATAAATCAAAGTCAGTGCAGAAAACTGGTATTGCAGTTATTTGCTATTCTGCATCAAGACTAAAAAAATAAAAAGATCACATTGTTATCATATACCTATTCTTATTGTATTGCTGAGAGCTGTTTTAGTCTCTGTAAATCTGATTTGATTGATTTAAATACTTGTTGTGATAAAACATTTAGTCTATTGTAACTAAGTTCTTCCTACAACCTACTGAAGATATTTAGCAGATCCGATATGTGTGCTAATCAGATATTAGGGAAAAATGAAACAAGGAATTACATGAAAGGGTTACCTAGAACATGGCAACTAACACATAAATCTTTCCAAAATTTTTAAGTTTTACAAAATACAGCTATACATTCCCGAAAACCATAATGTGTTATGAAAGTTTAGGTAAGGCATTTGATTTTAATGATACGAGCTACAGACTTAGTCTGGGGTTAAGGTAGTCCTGTAGATCCAGCAAGACTGGGAACTCGAGCTGGCCAGGTGCCACTTGTGTGACATTTCCTAAGAAACTGAGGAGCCTTACCTACCTACCAGCCTTGCTGGGATGTCCACCTGCAGAAAAGTCTTTGATACCACGGAGCTTGTTCGGATCATAGTGGCCCTACTGAAGCATTTTAGCTTGGCAGAAATGCAGGCATGTCAAGTCTAGGTTAAAATACTTCTTGACAGTATTATGAGTACATTGAGATCTGTCTTATTACCCCAAAAGGTATTAGTGACCTGGCTTACTGATTATGAGAAAAAACAAATACACAAGATTTTGTTGCATTGTGTTGTTCTTGGTTAACAACGCCACTTAATGTTAAATTTCAGTAATATAGATGCAATAATGAGATAATACTTCTGAGTTAGGTTTCACCAACCAATTTCAGCAGCTAAGAAGAATTAGATTTTAATGTACTAATTACTATGGCAAAAAAAAACCCTGTTTAGCAAGTCAATAGAGAAAGTAGCTAAAATAAAATATAAAGACAAAATAAAATATAATATTTTTGTGTCATGGAGAATCTCTTAGGTGAGATGCTTTGGCCACTAGCCCTCACACGTCTGTTAGCTTGATTAGCAAAACAACATTATTACACGAATATGAAAAAATAAATCTAAAAGTCTATAAAAATGTCGTCTTCTGATTTTTGCAAATTAAGGTTGGCATAAAGATTTTGGTATGAAACTAGCAATACCTATCAAGGTCTAATTGGACTGTGTATCAATTTCAGTCTGTTCTCAGCTCTTTGGTCTTTCTATGTGAATAGTCCTGGCCTGTTTAAGTTTCTCTTCATTGGACTAAATGTGCAAATTAGCTTTTTATTCTGTAAAATTATACCATTCCATAAAAATTCTAATTTACAATACATACAGGAGGCTGGTTTTGTTGGATGATATCTTTGCTTAATATGTCTGACAAATGCTTTCCTCTCCAGGGAAGAGTCCTGTTCAGTGATGTTCAGCATGTGCTGTGACCCTGGCTATGTCAGAGAAGAGAGTGTGCAACAGGAAAATGTTCAAAAATGAGTGACACCGCACTTGGAGCTTCTTCAGAGTAAGTCAAGAACAAGTACAGAAGCATTGATGCAATGACGGCTCAAGTGAAATTTGAGTAGAGTTTTATCTCTTACAAATATTTTGTATCTTTCTTTGAAAATTCATAACATTTTTTAAAAAAACCCAACTTTAAGCATTGTCAGCACAGTCTCCCTTTGACTATATTTGAAGAAAGCTCTCTGAATCTTAAAAATTGCCTTATGATAGCTAAGTCTGAAAAAATACATGAGTAGGTGGCACAGAGGTGCAATATCTTACATGCCTAATGTCGTGTTGTCAAGTGTATATTATCAAGAACAACCCTTTAGCCATTTACAAGGGAAGGAAATGCTTCAAAGACAGGCTAATGGCAGGCAGGCTGTGTACAATATTAGTCAGAATATGAAATTGCAGCAGTAATAGTGGTATTACTTACTAGCATGTGAGCACAGTAACTTTCCTCAATAAGCTAGAGAATGAATTATATTGCTTTTCTATCTCCCTTTCCCACCCCCCAGCTCCAGTAGATGATAATGTGTGTGGATACCAGAAACTGTTTTCTCAAAAGCAATTCATATTCAAAATTCATTCTGTGCAGTCGAATCTGACAGGAGAATGTGGATTTCAGAAACTATATTTACTACAAGATAAGTTTGAGTTTGTTTTTTCTCCCCCCCCCCCCCCCGCCTCCCTGGCCCTAGATTGTACCTGTGCCAGTGAAATTATCAAGCAGGGCTGCACAATCGGGAAGACTGATTAGCCATATGACAGAGCAGCATATCTATTCAATTCCTTTCTCTTAATTTCGCTGTAGTGAGCAAGAAAAGCACTTTAATTCCAGCAATAATCCAGTTTTAATTGAGAATGGTTAACTTGTCTCAAAGTTTGGTTTTATCCTTTTTATATTTCTCATCATGCTATGTTCTTCTTACTCTCACACATGAAGACTTATAAGAAGCTTTGATATCTGCCTGGCTCTACCACGCACCATCAGCAGTTGCTTTGCAGGAGAAGGTAGTGTTGTCTGATAGATTATGATGTATGTGTTGTACAAACAGCAGCTGCGTTTAGATAGATAAAAGGGGAAGAGAAGAGAAAGGAGAATTTTAGCTAAGAATCGATATGGAAAATGAAGAAAAAAATTCTTATTACTACTCTTTTTCCCTTGCTTCATCCTTTCCTGAAGTCCTGAGAAGCTCTGCTGTAAAATGTTAGCAATCATACATAGCTCTTACTTTATTGACTCTATAAGATCCTTGAATATTGCACTTCTCTGTATACCCAAGGCTTTTGGGAGGGCTTATTCAACTGCGTGGTGTAAGAAGGAGCTATTTTTCTCCACTAGTAGTTGATTTTCTGAACTGTAGCATGGAGGTAATCAGGAATTTGCTTTTCTAGCAGTAAGTTATTTTTCCTGCTGGTCAGTTTTGGTTCTGAAGTGACAGGATTGATGACAAATATATTAAAAATACGCCATTTTTACAATTAACCCTCAGTTACCTATGAGTAGGTGGTCTGACCTGTTAGTTAGGCGTAACATGGATGAAGGAGCACTCGAGTACATACTGGCAGATTTTATGAGCTCAGGAGCCACGCCAAAGGCATCTGCAGTGGCTCCAGAATGTGGTATCTCCAGCGGCCTCAGTCTGTACAGACTATAGCATATTTAATTTGTTCTTGCAGGAGCCTATCAGAGTAATACGTGCTGGCCAGGGTATGTCTGCCATGAGGTAGAGAAAGAAGTCGTGTGAATATTGTGTGCAGGAGTCCTACCTGAGCCTCCCTACTCAGATTTGAAAGCGCTTATTTTTGTGGACCTAGTCATGGATCTAAAGCTCGCTAGGCATCTGTAAAGACACGGTACTGGGAAGTAGTAAGAGAACTTCTGTCTCAACGAATTTTCAGCTCATTCAAGGACAAGTGCTGGCTATACACAGACAGGTGGAGAGCCACAAAAATCGATGAGACCACATTGCTGAGCATTAGAGGTGATGGTCTTAACAACAGTTTCACCACTGCCACTGCTTTAACACTCACAGAACAGGAGAGCTTTAATTTAGAGGAGCTCAATGTTTTCTAGAGTATGCAGGAGAAACATTAAGGAGGAAAGTGAAGAGATTTTAAAACAAACAACTTCACTTGCTCATTGAAATCTGTTATCAAGAGTAGACTGTAAGGCAATAATCAATATCTCAGGAGAAAATAAGCAGTAAAAAGCCTTGAATATAAGAGCAGCTAAAAAGATATTAGTTTAGGCATAGGTAGCAGTTTCACTGGTAAAAAACGAATTGAAAAGTAAAACTGAAATTCCAAACAGCAATAGAGCATATTCAATCAACTTAAAAGCAAAAGAAAATTGTATGGTAATTGAAATGCACAGGAATTATCTGGTTGATACAGTCTATTTGGATTTCCAAAAGACTTTACCTGAAGTCCCTGATCAAAGACTTTAGGGAAACTAAGCAACCTCAGCGTAAGAAAGACGGTCTCTGAACAGGTAGGTAGATGCTAAAAAGGTAAGAAACAAAGAGTAGAAGGAAATAGTCAGTTCTTTCAGTAGAAAGGACATCTTAGATCTGCAGAGCTCTACACTGGAAGATTTTTATCTTTTCATAAATTACCTGCATAAGGAGATGAGCTATGTGGAAGCAAAGTTCTGTGATGATACTAAGTTATTCAGAACAGTAAAGACAAAGGCAGAGTATGAAACATTATAGGAAGACCTTACGAAACAGTGTGACTGGTAGCAAAGTGGCTGGTAATTCAATGCAGATAAATATAAACCAGTGTGAATGGTGAAAAAGACACCTAATTTCAGATATAAAAAGATGGTTGTTAACATTCAGTAGCATTATTCTGAGATCATGCTAGATAGCTCCATGAAAACTGCAGCAATAGTGAGTAATAAGGAGAAAAACGAATCTAGTGCTAGGAATTATTAGGAGAGGAATAGAGAATAAACCAACATCATGTTATAGAAATCTGTGGCTGGCCCGCAACTTGAATGCATACTAACTTTTAGTGTTCTGTTTCAAAAAGGAAATAGAAGAAGCTGGAGAGCTTTAAAAAAATGACAAGAAGAATGTCTAAATGTCCCTTTTAATGCAATGGCTGAGTAATCTAGGACTCCAATCTGAAAAAAAAAAACCAACCAAAAAATAAATGTAATGGGTTATGTTGTTCTCTATAAAACTTTTTATGGCACTGAAGACGTTGTCTATGATTTGACTGTTCCTGTTCACTGAAAGTGCTATCTAACCCATTTTGCTCCTGACAGGAGCCAAGAGGACATGGTTAGGGAAGACCATAAAAATAAGCCAGACATATTGTGATTATTCCTCAGTGAGCTCTTCCCACCTCCAGAGACCTGTGGCTGCACATCTGGAGCCAGTGGTGACAACCGTACAGGTCAAAACACTGCAGGAGAGAAGCAAGGACAAAAGGAGGTAAGGAAGAAAAACTGTTTAAAAAATTTATTTATTGGGAAAGATGGAAAGTTTAATATGAAGAAGAATTAATATGAAGAGATAGCAGAGGTGGAATAAATTCTGAAGGGATAAACCTAACAAGAAGAGAAGAGTGGCATTACAAGTCAGAAAGCATTGCGAGGGACATGGCAGGTGGCACAGGCAGGTGGATAGGACTGCAATTAACAAAGGTTTTGACTATGGATGAAAATCCCGCTATGTAAGTTAAAGATATTGTCCTCCCTTAATAAAGAGTAATAAGTAAAAAGTACAAAAATATCTTGTTGTATGAGAAAGGCCTCTTTACTACAAGTATAAGTGTGTATGTCAGGGTACTCAAGTAATATATGTATATTCAATATATATATATATTCAAAATTTCACTTGGAAGAAAAATTTATACAACAATGGTTGATTAAATATATCACTTTAATTATGTCCTCTTATCTCCCATTTCTCCTTTAGACAGAAGTATTCTGATGAATTTTGCTGAAAGGAGATTTTGTCTTCAAATCTTGTGGTTGCTCACAGCCAGTTAACAAATGTATTAAGGGCCAGAAGCACTCTCAGCTGAGATACAAAATTTTCAGTAAGAGCATTCTTCATGAACTGGTCAAGGAGAAAAATTGGTGAATACAAATCTCAGATCTAACATGTATAACAGACATTTGTGTGCATTGAGGAGCTTGCAAAGAGAGTTGGTATCTCAGAGGATGAAATCATGAAGCAGGAAATATTTTCCGATAAGGTGTTGACTTTAGATGTTACATGGGAGCTAAAAATGAAGAAAGAGTGACCAGTTAACTACCTGGCACAGGAATATACACTTTCTCACTTGAATTACATTAAAGAATAAGATGAGAAAATCCCTATGTTTGCACAGATTTCACATGATTTTTATTTTGTTCTGGAAATATGCCTAATTTAGTAAAATAACAATACTGATTTTGCAGCATATGTAATTCAGTTCAGAGTGATTAGACCCTTTTATTTGATAGACCTGAGAAATGCTCCCTCTACGGCTTGAATCTGAAGGAGGAAAAGGTGTTATATGACTTTGACTGTGCTTGGTAATATCTTTTAGAGCCTTCAAATTGTTCGGTTCTTTCAGGATAAATATGAAGTTTGCTTTTAATATTAATGTCAACTTTTTGTTTTCATGGAATAAATTGCTGTGATCTATACAGTAGATCTTTCCTCCTTTCTGGTCCTCATTTTGACTCAGACATAATCTAGACACAGAGTCAGTGAATAGTGGTAAGCTTTGTTCAACAAACAAAATAAATGCAAAAATGTCAAACATATTGGGTGCTCCTAGAATTTATGTAGAATGACCTTATGGACGATGTTATGAAGAAATCAGTGTTCTGAATTTCCTATTAACTGGTAAAGTTTGAATGGGATCTGCTAAGTTTAGAGTCTGATCTTCAGAAAAAAAAAAATCTCACTGTGGCATTTTCACAGTTACCTTACCTGTATTCCTGAGAACATAGACAACATACGTATTTATTTTAATTTAATTAAGTCCCTAAAATGTAGCAGCAAGCCGAATGGCTGCAGTTATACACCCACAATTCAGATAAGTAACCACAGATCTCCGTTCTGATTAGAAATAAAAATGTCATAATCCCAAACTCTTTTATTTTAGAAACACATTCTTTTCTTAAGTAAATGAAACTTCAATTCGAATAGTTGAAAATACATGTACTGTGAAAATACAATGTTAAATCTTAAATCTTTGTAATGTTCTTCACACACCCAAAAACCTGAAGGACAGACATTTGTGAGATATAATCAGAGAGGCTAATTTCAAATTAGAAAATGAAAATAAATAAAGCATGAAGAAAGAGGGAGAAAGATGAGGACATTGAGGAAAGATGAGACATCTGACTCTGTGCAGATGATTCCTTGCTGGAAGTGAAAGACAAGAAAGTTGCTTCTGCAGTTAATTGTAGGACAGGAGACTATAAAACCCAAGAAGCATTATAGAACCAATAAACTATTGGCAAAACTTATCAGTGTCTTATTGATATAGCTCAGCAGTAGTGTTTCTGCAAAACGTTTTGAAAGCTGAACTGATTACCTTCATTTGTATTGCTGTTACTAAGGAAGAACCATAAACCCATTCTGACTTTGTGTATAGATCACATAGAGTCTGTATATTGTACTAATAACTGTAAAGACCTTACCTGGAATATACTTCCAGTTTTTGGTGCTGCCTTCAGGAAAGAGGTGAAACTAACTATTGAAAGTCTGGAAGGGAATAAAGGAAATTGTAAGACTCCTGAAAAAAGATTCGTGAGGAGCGCTGGAGGTAAGGCATAATGAATTTGATATATATCAAAAGGAGGATAAAGAAATAGGTTGTGTTTCATGTCTCTGGTGAGTAAGGCAAGAACTAATAAGGCTGAATTGGAGAAGAGAGTTTAATTCAGATATTTAGAAAATCTGTGAGAAACTATCGCAGACTGATTAGAAAACTTGTTTAGGTTTCAGTCACAAATATTTTTAAGTAAGTATTAGGCTCTCAGTCAAGGATGAGTAGTATCTGTGGGGAAGTGGGTGGTCTACACAACCTCCCTAAGACTCTTTCAACCTATTTGTCTATGATGCTCTCATGCAATGCTAGATGATTTGCTTCTTGTTTGTCACCTTTCTTTGCAGTCAGAGTCTCTCTGGTCCTTTTTCAAGTTGTGTATATGCCTTGTGCTTCGTATGGCAAATATGCATTGAAATAATAAGCTTTTTTTTTCTTTTTTTTTTTTTTTTAAGTGAATAGATTCAGACTAATTAGGTGAAGTACTTCAGGGCTGTTTCCACTGAGCTTTTCAGTTTTATAATATCTGTACTCCTTATGATTTTTCTTATCAAAAGTTTGTTAATTTTTGGAAGAACTAATTCAGATGCCCTGAGAGACAAAAAAGAAACATGTTGGAAAACATTTCTGGCTAGATCTCTTGTGCTTCAAGAACACTTAATTTCCATTTCTAACTTATTTAGCCTTGCATCAGATTCTTCAAAGGAATCTTATTTAGTTTTCAGCTTGGACATAGAGATATTATTTCATCTTTACATCATTATTAGCTACCCTAAATGTAAAATAAGGAAAACCTTGCTGATATGTAAACAACATTTCAGGGAAATGAGATTTAAAAAAAAATAAGTCTAATTTAAGACTTCTGATCTTTGAACATTTTTTAGATATTATGTATAAAGGAAAAAAATTAATAAAATAAGCCCTGACAGGCAAAGCTGATTTTTAATAACAGTACTCAAGATGTTGGAGCTTGAAAAAATTAAGAGAATGAACACAAAAATTTGTCCTTGACAATACTTTTCTAAGTCTCCTTCTTCTTAGGCGTTCCAGGATCAATTCAACACTGATACATGTACTTTAATAATGACAGCAAACTTTTACTCCTAGAATGATATTTTTATTTCTTGGCTTTTCAGTGTGGTTGAAAAAATAAGGTCCTTAGAAACTCTACTTTAAGATTTATTTGTTGCATTTTGTCAACCTGAAAGCAATTTAACAGCCTGTTCCTGAAAAATTGATTGCGTCAAGGATTCTCTGACACTGGGCACGTAGAAATAAGAGACTTCCTATTCCATAGGTGTCATTCTTCTCCTTTCAGATTCAGTCATTCATTCTTGTTTCTTCAACAACCTGTGAGAATACAGGGAAAAGATGTAGTGAATTATGTTCAGATTAACATTGTGTTAGAGTCTGAACATAGAAGCTGCAGAAGAAATGAAGCTCTGAAAGCATTAATTTTTCTCTCCATTATGTTAAATCTAAACCTAAAGCTCTGAAGTAGTTGCAGTAAATAATAATTTTCCTTATATCTTTCAAATTCTGAAACTTTATTTAGAAATGTGATGTGTAAATATTTGTAAGCTTAATTTATAGATATCATTATGCAGCACTCTAAAAATTATAACAAAAATATTTCCAGTGAAAAGATTGCCTTATCTGAATTGTTATTTACAAAGAGTATAGTAAGAAATCCCCACAACAGTGTGGAACTACTTGCTAATTTGTACAAGATTCTTTACAGACCGTCTCCAAAAATAGTGTCACCTGCTGTATTTACTTGTAAAAACATTTATTCTCTAAAATTAACCTCTTTTAAAACAAAATTGATGGTAAATAGAATTAAATTTACTCAAACCCTTGAGTTTGGCTTCAGTAAGAAATAAATAAGAGTAAATAACATGGGTAAATAGGACTAGTAACAGAGAAATGACAGCACACTGCCACCATTTCCTAAAGAATTTAAATATCCTATGAAGTAGTATTCCCTTGAGGTAGTTGGAAAATTCCCATCTATAAAATTTGCTGTAATAAAATTTCAATTTTGCTGTAGTGTTCAAGTTTTCCATTAGAAAAGCTTAAACAAATTGTTTTAGGAGAATTGAACATATTTTAATCAGTGTTGTATTTTTCTAAGACCCCATAGTATTTTGTATGGATATAGTATAGATAACAGTATTTTGCAGTTTAATGTTATGTTTACATTTACCTTATTTCTGTGGATGTTTTTGCTGGACTTGTAGTAACACACTTTAAACTCTTCAGTTAACTGACACAGAGTATCATAGAAAATGCAGTGTATTTGCAAAGTTGAGACTTTTAAAAGTAACAACAGAGGTGAGATTTTCAAATTACAACTTTCATAAGGCTTGACATCCGTATAGAGAATGAAAATTCATTTTGAGAAGAGCAGCAGCAAATTGGTCTGACTTAGTTCAACAAGTCATATTTCCAAAACATGGAAATACTGTAGCGTTTCTGAACCTCTTCTGTTAACATTACAAGATCAAAACAACTGCCTGGATATTAGTATCTTTCCCGGGAAGGAAATTCCTGCATGTGACTAGTACTTTTTCCATGACCGATGGCAAAAGCAAGCTATTCACAACTTCATTTCTCAGAGAAGGACAGTATTAGTCAAAGAATGACAACGTAGCTCCCTTTTTAAAACTATTTAATCAAATTAACAAGAAATATGTTTTTAATTTCCTTCATTCTCAAGAGATGTTCCCAGTCTGACCAACTCTTCTAGGATCACAGGTCATAGCATTTCTTTGAGTGTGAGACAGTAGGGGAAGGGAGGAGGAGTATTGCTTTGCTTCCTATGTCTTCTCTTGCTTCCTTGTGATCACAGAATCATACAATCATTTAGATTGGAAAAGACTCTTAAGCTCATCTAGTCCAACTGCAAACCAAACACTGCCAAGTCCCACTAAACTGGGTCCTTAAGTGTAACATCTACCTGTCTTTTAAATGCCATTTAAAAGATACGTAGACATGGCACGTCAGAGAATTGGAACAGGTTGCCCCGGGAAGTTCCCAAGTCATCATGCCTAGCAATATTTAAAAGATATGGAGATGTAACAATTAGAGACATAGTTTAGTGGTGGACTTGACAGTGTTAGCATTATGATTGGACTCATTAATCTTTAGGGTCTTTTCCAACCTAAGTGGTTCTATGATTGTACCTCCAGGGATGGTTACTTAACCACTTCTCTGGGCAGCCTGTTCCAGTGCTTGACAACCCTTTCTGTGAAGAAATTTTTCCTAACAGCCAACATAAGTCTGCCCTGGTGCAACTTGAGACCCTTTCCTCTTGTCCTATCAGTTGTTACTTGGGAAAAGGGACCAACCCTCATCTCGCTACAACCTCCTTTCAGGTAGTTGTAGGGAGCTATAAGGTCCCCTCTGAGACTCCTTTTCTCCAGGCAGAACACCTCCAGTTCCCTCAGCTGCTCCTCATATAACTTATACTCTAGACTCTTCACCAGCTTCGTTGCTTTTCTTTGGACACGCTCCAGCACCTCGATGTCTGGCTTGTAGTGAGGAGCCCAAAACTGAACAGAGTATTCGAGATGTGGCCTCACCAGTGCCAAAGAAAGGGAGATAATCCCTTTCTTAGTCCTGCTGACCACACTATTTCTGATACAAGCCAGGATGCTATTGGCCTTCTTGGGCACCTGGGCACTCTGCTGGCTCATACTCAGCTGTCTGTCAACCAACACCTCCAGATCCTTTTCCACCAGGCAGCTTTCCAGCCACCCTTCCGCAAGCCTGTAGCATTGCATGGGGTTGTTGTGACCCAAGTGCAGGACCTGGCACTGAGTCTTGTTGAACCCCATGCAGTTGACTTTAGCCCATCGATTCAGCCTGTGCTGATCCCTCTGTAGAGCCTTCCTACCCTCAAGCGGATCAACACTCCTGTCCAGCTTTGTGTCATCTGCAAAGTTACTGAGGGAACACTCATTCCCTTGTCCAGATCATTGGTAAAGATATTACTCATAATTCATATTAAACAGAACCGAGCCAAATACTGAGCCCTGAGGAACACCACTTGTGACCAGCCACCAAATGGATTTAACTCCATTCACCACAACTCTTTGGGTCTTTTCCAGACAGTTTTCTACCCGGTGAAGAGTACACCCATCCAAACCATGAGCAGTCAGTTTCTCTAGGAGAATGCTGTGAGAAATGATGTCAAAGGCTTTACTAAAGTCTAGGTAGACAACATGTACAGCCTTACCCTCATCCACTAAGCGGGTCACCTTGTCATGGAAGAAGATTAAGTTAGTCAAACAGTTCCTGGTTTTCATAAATCCATGCTGACTGGGCCTGATCATCTGATTGTCCTGTATGTGCCATGTGATGGCACTCCACGTGATCTGCTCCATAACCTTCCCTGGCAACAAGGTCAGATTGACAGACCTGTAGTTCCCTGGATCCTTCTTCAGGCCCTTCTTGTAGATGGACATCACTTCTGTTTCATACTTAACAGATTTACCTTCCCTGTCTCTTTCTGTAAAAAGCACTAGATCTGATCTAAGAAGCTTCTCTCATTGTTAGATAAGCCACACACTAAATTAAACAGCATTGCACGACAGCTAAGAGTTCCCTCTCCCTTTTCCTCTCCTGCTCTGTACCCCAGATCGGAATATTTCTTTAGTTTTTCTCTGTGGGTTGGGAATCTAAGGCCATGAATTGTCTAGAATGTATTCCTTAGTAAGAAGAGCCTCTGCTGCCATGAGGGAAGTGAATTTCAAGGAAATGCACCAAACTTGGTAAGACAGAAATAAAGGCAGTATAAAAGCGAGAAATTGAATGTCAGTATTCATTTTCAGGTGTGCCTCAAAGCATCTAAATGCAACTCGGGCAATGAAACTTATTTCCTTTATCATAAATGTCTCCTCTTCCATTACTTTGTCTTTCTAGATTTTTTTGTCCTTCATTAATATAAATAAATTGCCAATCCGATGGGCAGCAGCAATCTACTGTTGTTCTGTCAGTCATCAAACCCAGGAAAATTGGTTCCCTTAATTATGTGGCATAACCACCTGAAAAACAATTTGAAGGAAGTTTTGTTGTTATCTATTCCCACAGGTAAGCAATGTATTTCCTTCAGAGAGCAGAGCCAAAGTCAGAAGCCCCTCATGCATGCTTACTTTCTTAATATTTGTTTTCCAGAATACTCTATCATTCCCCACTGACCTCCAGCTTGCTTGTAGGCTTCTGTGCACCCGCATGAAATGGATATTTTCCTTTCGCATTCTCTGCAATGGTTATTTTTAGAATTAATTAAGCCTTCTGAGATGGGACTTTGCTGTGGTTTTGTAGAGAGATCCCATGCGGAAGTGCTGTTCAGGGAAAATTTGCAAGAAGCAAGTACAAAGGCCTTTCAAATCACTATTATCCTGCCTACGAAATGCACTTGGGGTGATTCTGTATTTCTGGTGGAATGGTTATTCACCCTGCAGTGACATGCAGTCTGTGGGCCATTTGTTGTTACTGACAAAACAAAGAGGGGAAAGTTTGTGAGCTGGATGCTTGTGATAAGATGATGATAGGGAAGAGAAAGGTGATCTGTATTTAGACTGTTGGCCCATTCAGCACTTAATGATAGTGCAAGAATCATGCAATGAGAAAAAAATGTGCATATCTTCCTGGGTTTTGTTTACACCTATTTAAAATCTTAGTTGCACTCAGAAATGCCTGCAATTAGCATTATAATTCTAGATCATTATATCCATTACATATCAACAGTAACTGCAGCTGCTATGCTATGTTCAGTTTTCACTCATTGTCATTTTTAACTCTTTAAGACACCTCCAGTCCTTAGTCATAGGAGCAGCGCAAGTAAAGGTATTAGATTTGTTTGCTGCATGATATCTGTTGACTATAAACAGTTTCTTAATGACAATATTATCCAGTAATGATATATCTCACTATACTTTAACATTCTTTTTAGGGTGAAATCTCTGTTGATCTCAAAAGGGTTACAATATCTTTTCATTTATGAATGTTTAGAGTACCTGTAAGTGACTGTGATTTTAAACATAGAATTCAAGTCAACTTATTGATGCGGTGTCTATAGTAAATACAACTACTAAAAGAAAATTCTGCAGAGAGGAGGAAGAGGATATTCTGCCCTGTCTTCTACCTGTTTTCTACAATCAGTATACAAGATCTTCAGTGAAATTATAGAAATGCAGTTATAGAGAGTCCTTAACTAACAGCATATTTTTAACAACACCATGGACTGCTAAGATGTAAATAGACCATCCCTTCAGATTTGTGGAACTGTTTTTACTTTTCAAGAACATACTAAATTTCTTCTCTCAGACTTACAGGCATTTGGTTGTCTTTCAGCCCAAATGAGTTGCCATCTGCTCCTTCTCCACTTCTTGTATTCCTTTTCAGTTGTCCTTTGAAACTCTTTTAGAAGAAAGGCAAACAAAAGCTCAAAAATTGTCATAAAATGAAATCAACGGTTTTAGTCTCTGTTGAATAGAAATTGATACATAAATGGCTGGAATCTCTAAGGGGAAATCTGACGTTCACTGTAAAAATAAAAACATACAATTTACAATTTAAACAGGACCCAGTACTTTTTTTTTTTTTTTTTTTTGGCACTGCGAAGAAAATAAGAAGAAAATTTCACTTTATGAAAAATGAAAAAAAATGTTCCTTCAGTTCTACCAGTATCAGAGTTATTTTGCTTCTTCAGTATTGCAGGATACTCCAAATCGGATCAAAGATTTAATAGATCCTGTAATTCCAGTATTTTACACTGACAAGTGTAATTTTCACCAAGAGCTGGAATAATAGCGGAGCTATCCACACTCTCAGTCAGGCAAGAAAGTAATTCGTTACTCAGTCCCTGAAAATTATAGGAGTGCAACCAACTCTTATCTATGTCTAGGAGAAAGACTCCTTCACTAGCTAAACAAATAAATACAAATATGAGTTTGATGAAATGACTTGGTATAGAAATTTTAGCCTGTTTGTACTAAAAGCGTGACGTGGGTAACTGCGGGAAATCAGCTGGTTTGGCTGTAAGTTTTCTTGTCCAGAGTGACTTCAGTGGCAGGAGGGGAAGGCTCAAGAGCAAAGGAGAAATATTATATTGAAAGCAAAATTTTGGCAAAAATGATATAGGACAAATGTGGGGCTGGTGCTCTCAAAGATCAGCTTGTAGTCATAGGACAACCAGAGGATTTATACAAGAGAGGTTACTATCCATTTGCCACCTTATACTTCAGCTGGCAGTTGGTATTGTGATATTGGTATTGTAATATTGGTATTGTGAACACCGTCACTGTATCCTTGCTTTTACCACATATTTATGTGACAAAGTCTGACTTCCTTCTTCTGAAAATAGTTCACACATCAGAGGCAAAATGACTTACTGTGATACATGCATCTTTTTATATGTTTAGAGTCCCTGTAAATGAAAGTTCCAGCTCAGATCCACTCTGATGTTGCTAAAGCAGAGTGGGAAAATGGGAAATTTTCCCCATAATTTTTGGGGGAATAATTTTCCCTAAATAATTGGGAAAAAAAAAAAATCTATTCATGAGCAGTTCTTTATTCATAGCATCTCTGGGATCCTACTGATGCTGATATTCAAAGTAAATATTAGAATGGAAACTTAAAGCATCATGCTCATAAGTTTACTGTTCTTCATATCTGAGGTCCCTAATTATGCTGACACAAGCGTTAGTGATGGTCCAAGTGATACAGGTTTTTAATCCCCATCTGTTAGCTTCTAAGTACAATGTAGAGCTACAAAAGAAAGAAAATAAGAATCAAAATTTGGTGTAAACAATTATTTTGGTATGTAAGAAAAATATTTCCGAGTACAAAGGACATCATTGATGTCATTGCTACATGTTCTTTCGGGGATTTTTTAAGAAGAAATGTTTCCTTAGACACTGCAATGTTCAACCTCAAAGCTAAGTACATGCTTATCAACAAAGAAACATATTTACAAGGAAACATGTAGATATCAAGTAACTTGAGTAAAACAGAAATGTCAGAAATAATAGAATAAAGAACAAGATCTAAGGGTTTTTTGCAAAATGAATGCCTTTCCACAATCAGTGTTGTGGAAACATGGGCCTCAAACCATGGTTTAGTAATAGAAGAGAGAAAAAAAAGAAGAAATATCTCTATATTAGTAAGTCTATTTTAACACCTATTTTGGATCAAGAGTGTAATTACGAAGTGGTTTTGCTGACCATCCATGGTTAACATGCTGTGGGTGTTGTGTTCACAAGGAAAATTATTTATTTAGATGAAATCTCTCCATCCAAGAGACTTCAACATGTAGTGCATCTTGTGTTCACAAGGAAACTTACTTATTTAGATGAAATCACTCCATCAGAGAGACTTCAACATCTAATGCATTTTACCTACTAATGAGATTTCAGATTATGAGGTCACATTAGAGGTAGTCCAAAGTAAAATTTCCAAATCTGTATAGTATAAAAGCTAAATCCTGAAATCAGCTGTTTTGTTCTTCACATCTGCTCTTGTCACTGCATTACTTGCTAATGTAGACAAAATTGGTATCTAATCTGAAAGAGATGCGGCAAAAGTTTGTTCAGTTCTTTTCAGTGAAGGAAATGGTAGAAAATAAGAGGGAAAATGTCGTATAGGATATTGTTCTTAGGATTGCTGCCTAGGAAGAAAAAGGATATATAAGCTACTTCAGCAACTACTGGAAATGTCCAAGAACAAGATTAGTAATAACGGATGTGTCCTGGAAGTTATCAGATTATCAGCTATATACTGGAAAACAAAACAATCCCCCCAAACCTTAGGCAATACATCTAGATGGAGACATCTTTGTATTTCAGATGGTGGGGGAATGTAATTAAGGAACAGCTACACAGCAGAATGCAGTTGACTGAGAATGTGAAAGACTGAAGGCAAGCTGTGTGAAAGCAATGATGAAAGGTAGGCACTCATTTATTCTCAGGAAAGGTGTTTGTGATTACAGTAGAATACAGATGATAGGTTTTGGAAAAATAAAATTCAATACAACCAAGGAATTAGTAGGAAAAATCTCACCAGAAAATAGTGAAAATACCATGTTTCAGGTGAGGTGAAAGTTACTGAGAGCATGCACAATTGCAGAATTTCCCTGTACAATTGCAAATTTAGATGTATAGTGAAGAGCCGTGCTGGCTGCATGAAGATGTGAAGGCCAGAAAGAGATAATGCAGAACAGTAACACTTTTTCTAAGGCAAGCTATGAAAGGATTACATAGACATGTAGGGATAAAATAAAAAATAGCAAAGATGCATAACAAATTTTAAGTAAAAAGGACATGAAATAATACAAAGATATTTTCATAAATATATTAAGAGGAGTACTATATTGGCACTTTTTTATAACCTCCCAATTGTGAGGAATTCTGGGAAGGTTAGCTGCTAACATATACAATATGTACAACAAATTTTTTGGAACAAGATTTTTCAACTACATTAGCTGTGCTTTCAGAGCAGTTTTATTTAAAACATACTTTTTTTGCTTAAATCTTAATGGGACTACAACAAAATTCAAACTACATTACAGTTGATGCATTCCTTTTCTGGTACATCAAATGACCTTTTCAAAGAAAGAAATGAAATCAGTTTGATATCATGTGTAATGGACAAATCCATGCTGTGATCCCCAAATTATTTACATATTGATTGTTTAGTAATTTGTTCATATATCTCTCTGGGCATTAAAGTTGGGAGAGCTTGTCCTCTTTTTAGCCACATTTTGAAGAAAAATAGTGTCTGTGCTCTTTTTCAATTCTCTAGACTCTCATTCGTTCTCCATTACTTCTCATATGTAATCATTAATAATTCAGAAATTCTATCAAAATAAATATCACCAGATCCTCTGACCTGAATGTGAAGGATATCCACATATACCCTGATCTATTTTTTTTTCCTTATTCTTATTTTTTTAAATTTTCAAAAAGGTTTTAAGAATAACTATTCTTGTGATGACAGCAGCTAAAAAGATCCTGAACACACTTGGCTCTTTTCGGTGTCCTCATTTCATAGAATCATAGAATCATAGAATGGTTAGAGTTGGAAAAGACCTTAAGGATCACCTAGTTCCAACCCCCCTGCCATGGGCAGAGAAATCCTCCACTACAACAGGTTGCCCAAAGCCTCATCTAACCTGGCCTTGAACACTTCCAGGGATGGGGCATCCACAACTTCTCTGGGCAACCTGTTCCAGTGTCTCACCACCCTCAATGTAAAAAATTTCTTCCTTATATCTAATGGAAATCTCCCCTCTTTCAGTTTGAATCCATTGCCCCTTGTCCTATCACTACACACCCGTGTAAAAACTCCCTCTCCAGCTTTCCTGTAGGCCCCCTTTAGGTACTGGAAAGCTGCTATAAGATCACTCCGGAGCCTTCTCTTCTCCAGGCTGAACAGCCCTAACTCTCTCAGCCTGTCTTCATAGCAGAGGTGTTCCAGCCCTCGGATCATCTTCGTGGCCCTCCTCTGGACTCGTTCCAGTAGCTCCATGTCCTTCTTGTTTTGGGGACTCCAGAGCTGAACGCAGTATTCTAGGTGGGGTCTCACGAGAGCTGAGTAGAGGGGCAGAATCACTTCGCTGACATTTCTATGTCTTCTCTCTCCACCCAGTACACCTGTGTTTTCCTTTACCTTTCTTACTTGTTTCTATTGTTTCCTAGTATTTTTGCCTGATTGTCTATGCTTTCTGCTAGTTGCACTGCTTAATTAATTCTAATGTGACTGTGCTGTAATCTTAAGTTTATTCTGAACTCTTTATCTTTTTTAAGATCCCTTTTAGATTTTGGAGCTGTTAATGTGTTCATTGTACAGCCCAATTTGTTTCTTACTACATCTCATTACCATCATTGTCTATCTTCAACGGTATACTCCCTCTTCAGAATTGTATTCCAGGCTCAGAAACCTCCACCTATTTTTTTACATGGAATATTACCTGAAGGACTTTTTGATTGTATTTTTTCTCACAATAGATCTGCTTTTCTGCTGTCAGTGGATTTTAGAGCAGGCATACCCTTCTGAATATTATTCTTTCCTTTCTCCTTTCTGCCTTGGTCGTGTATCATGAGCCACTCTTGGGACTGGATTACTGAGTGAGTGTGCTCATCCCTTTATTCACCAGAAGGTTCACCTATAGCAGTCACTGTTCTCTAGTTCGGAAAACTGTAACCCTTTTCTCTATGTCTAGAGATTATGTTTTTACTTGCCTTGATCCCCATTTGAGTCCTTACTTTCATGGAGGAAGGCTCATAGGAACACTGCTAATGCATCGCAGTCTTTCATCTTAATTCCCAAATAATCAGTTGAAATCTGAAAATTCTACTTTTTCTTCTGAAAATTCTTCTAAGATGATTTAGAAGACTTAATTTCTCAATCAGTTTGCACAGCCCGAGCAGAATATAATGTAGGGCAGTGCAACCACAATACCAAGATGTCAGATCACAGTAGTATATAGGTGGTTCTCTCCCATTTGGAGAAGAATTTGCAGTTACATCATTTAGTGTAATCTTCTCTGGACCACCAACTATGAACCTTGTACACTGTCTGAATATATATTGGGTCATATAAATCCACCTGGTACTTATCTATTTTTTATTATTCCTCTTTTATCTTAAACCTCTTCGTTGCAATTCTTTTTTAAACGAGCTAGTAGTTGAGACATACTTTTCCCTTCACTGTTAGACTAACTACTCACTGAAGCCTGGTTAGAAGCAGGAAGGGGAATTTCAAACAGTACAGTGAATTCTGGAATCAGTGCCCTTTTTATATTTTCAGGATAGCTTGAAAGCAGCCATACAAAGTAGATTCTGAACTGTGCGGTCTAAAATTTTCCCTCCTAGGGAGATATATGCCTTATCACTTAATGATCCGTTGCTCTCAAAGATGAAATGTCAGAGTTTTGTCTTGTCAAAAGCTGATGTCAACATTCGTCTGACGCAGGAAATTCATTCCAGTCTGGACCTAGGGTGTTACCTAGGTGCTTTCAGAAAACTGTCAATCAGTAAAGCACCTAACAAGAACTGCATTGAGAGAAGTTTACATAAACTATAAGCTGTATGATGACTTTTGCCCTATGTATGCTTATAGCAGAATACAATGAAAAAATATGACAGTTTGTCTTCCAGGAGTGACACGGAGCAGTAGCAATAGCTAGGTTCAATTTCTGTTATATTTCCTAGGAAGCTGAATGTGGCTTCTAATATAGTGCATGCCAATTATACCCCTAAACCATATTGTCTGTTTCTCCCGCCCCTGTAATAAAAATTTGCTAAAGACTAACTTTGAATCTGGTTTGGTAAAATAGACAATTACATTCAAGATAGATTAATAATTGAATGTGTAGTAGCATGATAAGAAGATTTAATGACCTGCAGCATGTAATTAAAAGAAGAAAAATAAAGGAACATCTCTACATGCTATCTCTTTATTCTCAAAGTTTGTTATCCAGCAGTGCTTAATTCCATCCCATGCCACTTACCAAGATAAATGTTTGTAATCTTCTTATTCAAATCAACCAACTTTCTCAGGCATGCAGAGAACAGCTCTTCACTGCTTATTCCCAGTACCTTTGCCCACAAACTGCATGTTCCTCAGAAGTCTGCAGATCCATTTGGGAGGAAAACCTTATCTGACTCTTCACCATTCGTAGAAGGGATTTTTAGGGTATTTTTGTCTCTGCAGTAGTGTGAACTATGCTTTCTGTTTTTTTTATATTTTTAATAAAGAATTCAGGGGAGAAACTCAGGTGCCTAAACATTTCAGTTGCTCTGAATATCTAGGTACTTTGCACAGGAAGGATCAGAGGGAGAGCCTACAGGGAAACCATACCACCGAAGAGCAGAAGGTGGAGTTCAAGCAAGATACACTACAGAATCTTAAACAAAACTGAATCCCTACGTCTAGGCACCTCAGTCATCCCTGAAATACAGATAGTGGCAGATTTTCCGTGTCAGCAGGAGCACCAACTGTAGCTGCTGACAACTTTCACACTCATAAACCAAAAAATGGGACAACATTTTTTGAGTTCCTGTCCCGTTCCCTGCATTTCTTTTTTGTAATTCTGACCTCAGTTAGGAACAAGGATAAAAAAAGGTTTTGTGTCTTCTTGATTGTGTCTGGTATAAGTTTACATCTCCATTCCCTTTGGGGGAAAAAAAAAAAGAATGTTGAAAGGGAGAGAGACGGTGAGATCAGCCTTGACAGAAAGCCAAGGTAAATCTCCAAAAACTTTCCAAGCGTGTATTAGTTCCCAGCCCCCTTGGTTAACTTGGCAGCAAAACTAGCCCTTAGAAAGCAAGGTGATATCGAACTGACCTCTCAACTTTTGTGGAGTAAAGCTTCGGGTGGCCTGATCTGGAAGGTGACCCCTGAAGTGATGCACTGTTACGGTCATACCTGTCTGCTGCTGTTCAAGGCAGCCCCAGAGGCACCCTAAACAACAGTCTGGAAAAGAAGTTTATTTCAAGACCTTTAAAAATGTCCATTGGCTTATTTTAGACTTTTCATTTTTCTTTACCAGATGTATTTCCCGTCTTTCATCAAGATCTTGATTGTTTATGCGATGTTCTGGCTTTTGTTTTAATTTTATCTTCTCAAACTCCTGTGATTTTCACAAACATAAGACAATTGCTTTTGCTAAAGGAAAGCATTGAATGTCAACGGAAAATGCTTTGTGATACAATCCAGGATAAATGAGGAGATCTTCTCTGGAAACGTTAAAGATCAGTTGATATAAAATAATAGGCAGAGCACTATATTATTTCCTAGTCTTTATTTCAGAAATGACTGAATTATTTTGATTAGTTTTTGCTAGAAAAATATAATCTTCATATGTCACATTAAATATCTATACAAACTGAGGGAAGAAAAATATCCTGTAAATTAGAATCGGTAAGGAGAATCTTGTATTTCAGGCAACATTTATTTTGAAACTACTTACATTTTAATTTAAACATGATTAAGTTTTTGGAGGTGAGCCCTTTTCTGGTGTCAATTAGTGCTTTTTGCTTTTTTTTAAGGGAATCATACGTGAATCCTGATTGTGATTGTGCCTGAGATTCTTATACCCTTTTGCAATCTGCTAATGGACGATGTTGGATGACTGCTTATAGTGTTCCAGTAAGAAAAGGACAAAAATAGACACCTCTTTACTCTGAACCACCCCTTTCCCAATTTTCTAATAGAAAGAAGAAAGAAAATGGAAAAGCATCAAGATATTAAACTCGACAGTTTTCTCTTTTCCAGTACTACATTTCTAGCTAACCAGAGGATAATTCCGTTCTGAGTTTTGGGTTTATTCCTGTCCTGAAAAAAAGAATATCTTTCAAACACTTTGAAGAAATTACAGTTATTAGAGGAGAAGTGTCATCATGTACATGATCACATAGCTTTACAAGTATAGAATATTTGTAAAATTAAAGTAACAGTACTAATTAAGAATGATTTACAGAGACGTTACGCGAGCAGCTAATATTCTAATTTTGAAGACTGGAGTTTGCTTCAAACTCGTCTCCCAAAAATTTAGTTATTTCTTTTGTTGTTGTTTCTGTTTGTTTTCTTTTTCTTTTTTTTTTTTCGTCACTGTGCAGAAGGTGTTATGTTCATGGTCTTCTTCGTTGCTGTTATTTGTGTAAGCACTTGATGATCTACAAGCACCAGAATTACTGAAGTGTATTGCATAGTAGGAATCTGTCTTTTACTGTAATTCATAGCAATCTGTTAGGCTGCTTAATTTTCTTGGATATTCTTTGATCCAGCCTCTAATTTTTTTGTCAACTTTATTTCTTCTGTTCTCTTCTTGATATTTTCAGCTGGATAGTGCCCCATTATATACAGTCTTTTTTGTGTTTGTCTAGTCCACATCAGGCATATGTGACAATATGTGACAATTTTTCTCTGAGTTCTAGGACTACACTTGGAGAGGTGTATTGTCACCTCTTTTTAAGTGCTGATTGTCATCTCAGGCTTGTTCTCAGCTTCATAGGGAAGGTAGGCTGGAAGGGTAAGGAAGCTGTAAATTTGGTAGACGCTATCAATCAGAACTGATTTTGTAAAATTGGTAAAAAGCAATTACTCTTTTTTCAATTTTCAGATACCCTATGCTTCAAAGGTGATTATCATATTTACTGTCTCAAGGCATAAACAAGATAGTAAAAATGAGAGCAACATCACCTAAACTAGTAGATGTGGCAGAGAATATTGGTTTTAAGGATTAGTACTGCTTTAACTGAAGAAACCTTTTAAAGAATCAAAGACTTGAAGGGCTAATATATTTCTTGATAGTGAAAAATCTGTAGAATGACTGAAATTAAGCTCCTGAGTAATAGCTGGTCATGGCTTACAATAATGCCCATATTATAGACATTGCAGGAAGAATATTCCCATCTGTTTTGCTTCATGTACATAACACAACCAGGAAGGCAGGAAAGAGAGTAGAAATTGTGGGGTCTGTGAATGAAAGTTCAAATAAATGCTTGTTTTCCTCAAGATTAATATAGCTTTGGACACTTTCCAATTGGATACAAATGGAATATCTAAATCTTCTTTGTTAAGCAGTAAAATGAAAGCCTAATCATTTTTCTGAATTCAAATAATTTGGTAGCTTTATTGTAAAAGACTATTTTTTACCTCATAAACTCAATAGATATGGCTGCTATATAAAACTACTTTTCTGACAACAGATTCTAGTGCCTGATGTTCATCTCAAGAATAATTTAGAGTTCTTATTCACCTGGCATTACTAAATTTAATTTTTTCTTACTATCAGTAAACGAATGTTTGATGTTAATAGCACCATTTTGTCTAGACTATTGGATTTCCTTTAATACTACATAATTTTCATGTGAAAGTGGAGAAAAGTATGGAAAACAAGCATCTAAACTTCATAAAAATAACCCTTAACAAGTACTGTAACAAAATGCGCTAATGGTACCCATTCTTGTCAAACTCAGTTTTTTTAGGATATATAGGATAGTATAGTATTTCCAGCAGCTGCGTTTTCTTCATTTACCAGATTTTTGCCTCCTACGCATTTTTGTATTTAATCAGATTGTAATATACCTCCAGGGATTACTGAAGTGGTCTTTGTGAGGTAGTTCTGTGTTTATACATGAAAAATACTGAATCAGCTAAAGATATTTTTGTGATTTTAATTGTTGCAATACAGTCAACTCTTATTTACAGCTGCATACAATTAAATTACATAGTTTTGCGAAAATTATGCTGAATATTGAACACACCACTCTTTCAGCTGGTAAAATACAGAAGTTTAGTGAGAAGAAGTAACATATGGTTTTGTTTTTGGATATCATTACCGGATGAAACAGTGAAAATCAGAAATACTGAGGCTGAAGTTTACATGCAGGAAAGCGAACATATCATTTAACTCCACTTAGAATCTCAAATTGAGACTTAAAGAACATAAAATGAAAGCATCACTTTCTATCTAAAATAAGTATTTGAACCTACTTCAACATCCAGAACTATGCTATAAGAAGTTAAGATCATTTGAGCCACGAGCATCAGAAATAGCCAGTGATTGCACAGAAGCTGAGGAGTCCTATGTAGCCTATACATTTTGACAGGCAGAGAGCTCTGTCTGTTGAGGCTGTTGAAAATTAGATGGGGCTGTAGAGTACTGGTCAGGAGTTAAGACAGATGTCAATATGGCATTGATTGTAAATGCAAGATCTGAAATAAGCTTTAGCTTCAATCTAAGATGGGGACAGCACAAAGCTGAATCCAATTAATTGAATTCCATCTCAAATTTACCCAGCTAAATGGAGCAGGGAAGAGTATGACTTGGGGTTACTAATACTGTAAATGTTTCTTTCTTATTAAGTATATGGAAGTAGGTAGCAGCTCTACATGTGCATATATGAGCAGATAACTACTTGAAGTGTTACTGCTTAATTTAGTAATTTCTAAGAACAAAGCTACTGAGACCTTGATGAGAAACCAAAAAAGAATCTAGCTTTTTGATTTGTGATGGCATTAGAAATGTCAACAAGTGAAAACAAAAAAAAAAAAAAAAAAGACATGTTTTACTCTCGTGCTGAGTAAAGGGTGTGTTTAAAAATAAAAGATGAAGCAATGATACTCTGGTTCTTTTGAAAACACATGCAAGATTACTAGAACAAATAACCCTATTTCTCTCAAAAGGCTCAGAGAAAATTCTATAAAAATATATCGTTTTCTTAGATTTTCATAAAATGTGTATGATATATTTAAATACTGGAATTCTTAAAAGAAGAACACCTTTGTGGGAAAAGAAGTTGTGTGTGTAAAACAGAATGTTCCAGTGTTCGCAAAATTGTTTTAATAAACTCAACCATAAAATGTGTATTTTCATTGTCTCTGCAATAAATGAGAGTTCTCTGCAGGTTTTAAAAAATATATGAGGCTTGTTTTCCTCCTGAGTTATTACAGCTTTAAGTGAATATGATATCAGTAATCAGCTACAGTGGTGCTTTGGTGCCTGGGAACACTGGGAATGCAAAGCAGGTTTTTCTTCTGATGGCTTGAGAACTCAAAGTGCTTCAGAAGTGGCAGTAGAAGTGCTGATTTGGGGGTTTGTATGCTTGTTTTCCCTCTGTTAAATGAATTGGAGGGGAAGAAGGAAGGAGAGGCATCTTTTACACTGCTAATATGCCTTTTTCCTTTTCAGAAACTACAAAAAAGATGCAGCCCTGAACAGACAAACACACAGTGTGGATCCCAGAGTATGTGACTGCAGTGGTTTGCCCCATCCCAGGAAACATTCAAGGTTAGGTTGGACAGGGCTTTAAGCAACCTGATCTAGCAGAAGATGTCCCTGCTCACTGCATTGAAGTTGGACTAGATGACCTTTAGTGGTGCCTTCCAGCCCACACCATCTTATGCTTCTGTTAGCACCAGGGAAACAGATCCCAGAAACAGTCTTCCCAGGTCAGCACTGCAGCAGAGCATCAGTGGATGCTGCCCATTCTGTAGCAACATTGTGGATAAAAATCCTGAAATATAGGTCGCAGTCTCCAAACTGATTTACTTGCATGGTTCCTCACGCTTCTCTGATACAAAATTCCAGGCAAGTAATGGAGAGTAATACCTATTTATAACACTGTCTTTATCTCCTCTGGTTGTAGAAGTGTCTGATTCATTTCCTTAAAGGTTAACCTTGGCATGTGAATCCCTGGGGAGCACGTTTGCAGACATGCCCCATCTGTGCCTGCAGTAGCCAGCTCTGTGCTGTGTCTGTCTGATGGCCTGAGGTGCTGGTGCCTTACACACCTCATTGGTTTTGACCATTTTTCTTTGATATATACTGTGCTGCACCTGACGCGATCAGTCCAACCTGGCACCTGGGCATCCAGAGTGTTCTCTCAAAATGAATAATAAAATGTGTTGTTACAATTATACTTCAGCATGACAAATTAAAAAAAAATCCATGATTACTTGGTCAAGTAATTGCTTGACTTGTGATAAAGCCTGCTTTTTTTTTTTTTTTTTAAAGAAGTTATATATTTTTACCAGGCTTTTCACTCACAAAGTAAAAAGTTGCTAGAAAGAAGGTGCATCTACTCTATTAAGATGAAATCTGATTCTGAGTCGCTACTGACCCTGAGCAACTCTTAAAAATGAACAAAGTTGAATCAACTCCCTGTAACAAGCAGGGTAAATTTAAGTTCAAGCAGAGTTGAGAAATAGTGTTAATTCACTTTAATGGTTATGTGAAATCTAGTTTTGAAAAAAGTATTTGTCATTTTGATGCCAGGGTGCTGGAAAGATGAAATTACAGAGAAAGAGTGAAAATGCATTTTCTTCAGGTTCTGGCAGATCGTTTGAGGGGTTGGGAGTCAACATGTGAGCACAGTGAAGGCTTAACAAGAATGTGAAGTACCCAGGGTCAGAGAAGAGAGACCAAAGTGTGTGTCTAATGAAAACATTGAAACTCTGTGGGGAGCTCCGAGCTGGTGAAGGACTTCAGGTGGCGTGTGTAGCAGTGTCCTTGAAGAAGGTCAGTTCCGGAAATGGAGGAAGAAAGAACTATCAAGACCGAGAACTGAGAAGAAAGATGACTTGTATCATCCTCCCCTTGTTAACATACAAATAATCTCCTAAAGCACATGGTCTGCCTGTGTGGGTGGGCAGAGTCTTCAAGGGTCGAATAAGGCTGTGCAGAATAAACTCCTCTGAATCAGAAAGGTACATGAACGTTCATCAAAAACATGGACTTAAAAAGCCTAATCAAAAATGCAGAGCATTATAAGCCAGATAATGATAGATTTGTTGCTGGTGAAGTGTGCTCAGTTAACTTCAAGGCTGTCAACTAAGCAGTAGATATTGAAGTATTAAGAATCTTACCTGGAGGGCTTTTTTTAAAAAAATAATGATAGCTTAAAAAATAGCATTCACCTCATAAATGTACGTGACCTTTAGAGTTGTGTAAAAGTTGAACACATCTTAAGTTATCATTATGGTTTGCTACATGTTCACACACTTATCTTTTTAGCAAGACAGAGACATGCATTCATTCAATAGAGTAAAGATAACATTAAAAAATGTACAAATGTGGGTGTTAAACTTCTGTAACTGAATAGGCTGAAGGCTTGTCCCATCTATTATTTATTGACAAAATTCCTAGTAATTATAGTTAGTATTAGTTTATTATCCACTGGAAATATAATCTGTTCCTTAGTAATTTTCACCTTTTAAATCATTCGTGGAGGATACCATCACACTCATCATAGAGAGTTTAGACACAGGCTCTCCAGGGTGCTTTGGTGGCTGTTAAGGTAGGAACCATATTTAGTTGTGGAAAACTATGATATCTAAGAAGTCAGCAGATATTTTTCATGTTAGAATGATTATTCATAGAATCATAGAATCATAGAATGGTTAGAGTTGGAAGGGACCTCAAAGATCATCTAGTTCCAACCCCGCTGCCATGGGCAGGGAAACCCTCCACTACACCAGGTTGCCCAAAGCATCATCCAGCCTGGCCTTGAACACTTCCAGGGATGGGACATCTACAACTTCTCTGGGCAACCTGTTCCAGTGCCTCACCACCTCTGAGTGAAAAATTTCTTCCTCATATCTAATCTGAGTGTGTTATTTTTCTAAAGGTACTCAAAGTGTTTAAGGCAGCAAAATTTCAGCAGACTTCAGCCTTCCTCTGCTGTCTTCTCTCCTGATTGCTTCACTGAAGTGTACTGTAAAATTTCTTTCTTTCAGAATTTCGCATATTTTTCTGTATTGTCTTGTTCAATTATAGAATGTCTTTCTCCCCCATTTATCAAGCTCATCTAATGCACAATTTAATTTCTGTCTGAAAACCTGCTTGTTCATGAGACAAAAAAATAAATATTACTTAAAAAGATTTTAAAAAGCCAATTAGTTTCATCAATCTCTCCTTTATTGATCAAAAAGTAAGAGGAAAATAGTAAGTCCAACAACATTAATACGAAACTGGTTTAAGAGGCAATTTCAGCTCTACTGAAATTGGCAGTAATTTCCACAGGCTTCAGCAGGAACCGAAGAAGAAACTCAGTTCCTGTTTACTGTTTCCTGTGGTATTTCATCAGCCATTTTAGCACTAACACCTTTAGGTCAGAGACAGCATTTTTGTGACCTGTGCTTTGACACACAGAGAAAAAAAAAATCTTCATAACATTAGAAAGTAAAAGCTAGTAAAAGCCAATTTTACCTCTTAAGAACAGTGAATGAGTGAAGATAAATGAGGTGTAATGCATAGCTTTGAAGCATAAAAAATGTTGTAATACTCACATTTAATTATAATTTATCTACATTCATTTCTCTTTAGATACCTGACAAGCCACTGTTTCATTTTACTAACACTTGCTACAATATTTAGCATTTTATTTCCTGCAATAATTTCATCACTTCAAAAGCACATCTATTCCTTCTGGACTTAAGACGAATGCGTTTGTTGACTTTCAAGCTGTTAAAATTAGCCATAGTAGTGGATTAATATTCATTTGGAGTTGTTACTCCATTCCATCTATCCACTTCTAAGCATGCACAGTCTAATGTATCGTCTGACTTTTATGTAAATAAATATGCCTCCTGCCTGCAGAGTTTGATGGTAATTGTAGAACTTCTTGAACTTCACCGACTTTTTCTAATGCAGCAGCACAACTCAAAATCCCCAAGTAACTAGTTTGGGATTTTTTTTACCTTCACCCTTTTGCTCTCTGATTAGATAGGAAACAATTTTTAAAATATTTATCATAAATATTCTTCAGCACAGATTGGATTCAAGTTTACTTTCCAACACTTTCAAACGATGTTTCAGAGAGGCCCCTAGAAATCCTTCGAAAGCTTTAGTTTGCTAAAGGGTTCGTGTTTTTTCCTTCTCATTTTTTTCTTTCTCTAGTGCTGGACTGTAAGTCTTTCATGAGGCCCTTTTTTTTGGTTGTTGTTCCTCTGTGTCTCTAGTTCTGTATTTTTCCTGCCATTTACCTCTCCTTCATAGCCCTGTCGCTTTCATCATTCATACATGAGTAAAAAGGAATCGGATGGAAAGGACTATTACTCAGACTTTTCCCTGCAGATATGGTAATGGAGCATATGTAACGTAACATTCATTTTAAACTTTTGAGAGCTACTGGGAATATGAATGTTCTGTCTGTAGAGTCAGTGTTGTTGCGACAACATCAAAAGCAACATGAAATTGTATTGGATCCTGTTTTTATTTTTATTCTTTTCTCAGGACCTAGTGTTTTAATTTAAATGCTGATGTGTCTTTGTTCAGTATTGATGGTCCTTAGAATTCATGTTTTCAAATGTGTATTTTAAAGTTACCTCTTCTTGCCTTGTTAGTCTTTTAACTAGAACAGAGATATCCCTACACAATGTTTATTTTGCTGTTTGTTTTCTTTTGCTCTGGATCTGAAACTGATAATGTTTTGCTGATGCTTATTCAGAAATAAAATGCTTATCTAATCTTCCAGCTTGATGGTGATTTAAAGAGGAAAACATTTAGGAATATTTTTTTAACATTCTAGAGTTCTTTTAGGACAGTGTAGTTTTAGATCAGTTGGTAATCTAGCCCCTACCATTTTTACCCTGCACCTCTACCTTTGCTCCTGGTTACTCAATGCATTTTTGCCAATCAAATATTACTTTATTTTATATATATTTATGATATACTTAGGTTTCTGCTTTTATGGATTTGGTACAACTTACCAGTAACACCTAGCATTACAACCATTAAATTCAGTGATAAAATTGCCACTGAATCATATTTGATGCCTAAACTAGTGTTTTCTTTTGGTTTGTTTATGGGACATTTAAAGTTCTATAGACTTCACTACCAGATTTGCAGTAAACTACTGAAAGTAGATTTTGTATTAATTAACATGGAAATAACTGGCACAATTGAAGAGGAGCAGTGCGTAGACCGGATAGTGTTTCAAAATATCCCGGTAAATAGAGAAAATATTCTTACTATAGTAATAAATAGTTCATGACAAGTCAATGAGTGTTTAACAAAACGCTCGGTTTCTCAAATTTTCTAAAACAAGAGTGGGGCTTTGCAGTAGCAATATCGTGAAGTTTGTACTAACAGTAACATCATGCTGATACATGAAAAACCTGATAGCATTTTTTATCTGAAAAAAAAATTGTAAATCCTAGTCAACCTAATTTTCAGATGAGCCAAAATAACTGCTGATCAACTGCTGTTGTAAAGGAAGTCATGAAGATCAGGATGAAAATGTTTTGGGTCCCTTCTTCATCCGGAGCAGAACATAAAGTGGGATCTGCTTAGCTGAATGCTCCCCATAAAGGAATGTAACATATAACTATAGGTATACTTTACTGTGAGCATGTAAAGATATTCTCCAAAGACAGTCATTTGCAATTGATAATGCAGTTGTTTTTTTTATTATTGACAAGAGAGAATGAAATATAAAAGATCAGTAAGTGACAGATAAAAATAAAGAGTAATAAAGGTTGGTAGCAGGAAAAGTGAGGAACAGAATAAGCTATGGAAAATTACAGACAACAAATATACAAGAGGCAACCTTCTCCTCCAGTCCCCAAAATGTATGTTTTCCTGTGCATTGGCATTTCCATGCTTGTCCAGAGACAGCCTTTCCAGCTTTGGTTAGTTTAGTACCTTCTGTATTTCTAATCACTATCAAAATCCATGACGTCGAGGTTCCTTTTTGCGTCTCCCCAAAAGGCATTTATCTGATCGGTCTGTATTCTTTGTAGCGAAAATGGTGAACTTTAGGGAGGAAGAAGAATTCATTTCTTCCCCCTCCATCAGGTCCAGTGGAACATGATGTGGAGCTATTTTAGCAGAGTATTCACTGTAAAGGAAGATAGTAGCTAACAATTGTTCAGTTCTCTTCCAAAATGTGATAGGAAAAGACGATATTGTTGCTAGCTTTTCAGAAGTTCAAAGCTCTGACTCAAGGAACAGATTGATCAGGTACAATTATTTTCCTACCATGAGATTTTTGAAACTGTTATCTCTTTCTCTCAGGATACTGAAAAGCACCAGGCTGTGAGACTATGTTATCACAGTCTGAAATTGGGGATGGTATTAAAAAAAAAAAAAAGAAAACAAAGCCAGAAAAACTGTTAAATTTTCCAATTTGGTGGCAAAGGGCAAAGAGACATAGGAAGGCGCAGGAGCTTGTTTGATGGATTTTAGGGCATTCTCCTGGGAAGAACACTTCAAGTTCCGGTTTCAAGGAGTGATTATCATTATTCTGTAATGTCAAACATGAAATGTAAAGATAGCCCTGGAAAAGAGGAAGTAAATGTACTTAGTTGTTTAGGTATGAAGCTAACCTCTTCCTTAAAAGATTTCTGAGATGTAAGCCTGAAGAGTGGGACAGGTTTCCTTGCAGAGTTTTTAAAAACTACCCAAAAACGCCTAGTGTAGGAAAGAATATCTATGCTGTTTCTGCACATGATTGAGGTAACATACCTATTAACATGTTACCGTCAGTATTATTCCAAGATATCTAAGTCTCGCACACTGAGCTAAGTAACTAGCTGAAGTCAATCAATTTTAAACACTACCATTATGTATTTCCTCAAAGCAGAATGTTCACAGCTATTTTAAAAGAACTAAGGACCCTTTCAAGTTCAGGATTTTTTTCCAATTCCTTCTCATACTTTAATCATACCTTTTTGCTCTTGCAGAATACCATTTTGACTCACCATCACACTGATGGACCAAAACCAAATATCCTTTGGTACTTTGCCTCTGAATATAAGAGGCGCTGGACCTCACAAGTTGTGTATCATGCAGGCAAAGAAGGCACTAACTGCTCCTGGAAGTAGTTTGTATTTGCAGTGTTAGAGGATCAGAAACAACTTCAAGAGGAATTGCCTGCTTAAAGTTTCTTCAGGTGAAAATCTCATCTCCCGTACTACTAGTAATGTTGTAAAAATTATTGCTTGCCTTGTTTCCCATTATCTGTATGTGGGAATTTTGTTTATATCTAAGTACATTTAAGCTTTTGTATTTGTGTGTAAACACTCATATAGCAGTGGTGCCTAGTTATCTCTCTGCTGTGCCATGGAAAACATAGGAACTTTTATTGCAAAATACGGTATTTTTCAGTGCTATCTCTGAGTATTATCTCCTGTAATAGGTCTTGTACTTTCTTCTGTTGTTTATAAGCAGTAGAGACCTCATTTCTAGTGTTGAGCATGTGTGTCTTTCTGCCTAATTTTCAAAATCTGCCTTCAAGTTTCTTGCCATTCCTTTTGTGCCAGCAGAACTGAAGGTCTTGCAGCATCCTTTTCAGAGATTATGTCCTTCACCTAGAATTCATCTGAGCTACCAAAAGTCAGGATAAAGTTGTCCCCACTGGCCTTAGGAGGATTTGTACTTCTAAGATATGCTCAGGTTGCTGCATGTAGACATAGGGTTAAAAACTGACCCCTGCGCTTGTTTTGTGAATTCTTTACCATGGTATTGTTTTGAAACTCCTGTGGAAGGGCTGAGAGGACCAGTATTTTACTAGTGAATTCTTCTCTTGACAAGAGACCAATATACTTTTCTAAGAGGATCACAGTTGACACGTGGATGGACTGTATACTAGTTTTATTGCTGTAAAATCTAAGGCTACAAGAACAAAAGCTGCTGTAGACTTACTAAGGAAAGTTGGAAGGTAGTGCGAGATCTTCATGGAAAGGATTTCCAATGAATTAAGAAAGCTGAAAAAAATGGCACTTGTCTTCTTCAGCTGTGCTGAAAATTAGCATGGTGTGGTTATCCATGTCTTAGCATGACAGTGTCTGTACATGATAGGTGTGAGAATCCTTGTTCAGACTGTTGTGAGGGATTTTTGCAAGAATATCTCTGCTCTTAGTCATCAGCATCCATGTTATTTCCCAGGAGATCTCAGCTCCTTTGACTGTTCCTACCTAGATAGTTTAGAATGTCTCCAGCTTAGCTTTTATGAAATAGGTAAGAAAAGTGTTAATTTTGACAATTTACAGCTGTTATTCTCTATCTACCAGGAATTCTATGGCACTGAAAGGTTTCTTTTATTTGGACACAGCGCAACAAGAACAGCTATTTTGCTGTATGTAGAGTAATTGCATTTCTATAAGCTGTACAGCAACTATGGAAAAGTTGAATGGCTAAATTTCACACTTAAGCTCATTTTAATGGGTTCTATAGAGAATTAGCCAGACTGATACATTAAAAAGTCTTTTTCTGTTCCAGTCTTTTTTTTTTTTTTTAACCTCTGTCTCTTTATTTTGGTATCATTCTTAATGATTCTTACATATCAAATAGCTGTTGCATGTATCTAATAGTTCCTGTAGGATCTTATAATGAAGTGCTTCCTTAACTCATTCAGTACATCTCTGCCTCCTGCAAGACTGAAACTCTCTGTTTCTCATGTTCCAGGAACGCACACCACGCACTTCAAGTTCAGAAGACAGATAGAGCCAAGGATAGAGAAATCTAACTCTTAAAGCTTTTCCTGATGCCTAGGTACTAAGTTTGAAGACACAGTATTTTGTCTTTTCTTATATTGTAGTTTCCTTTTGATTTTTTCTTAAAACCTCTTTTCTCACTGATTACTTGTTTGTCTAGTGATCTCTAGCACTTCATTTCTTATGTTTCTCTTCTCTGTGGTGACTTTTCCTTATCTCTGTGCTTTTTGTCATTTTTTACTTTAGCAGGTTGCTGCATCCTTATCTTCAGCAAACCATTTTCCTTGTAATCTTTTTGATCTTTCTCTTCTGTATATTGGTCTGTCATTTTCTGTGCATTTTCCCTTCTGTTTGTTTATATGTGTCTGTGTTGGTGACTAGCTTACATTTTTTTGATTCCTATGAAGAGTTTTCTATTGTATTCTGCCTTTATTTTTGGTGTTTCTGTGGTTATTTTTGTTCTTCTGTTGTTGTCAGTGTATGCTATTTTATCTTTTTCTTACCAGATCTTAGACCTTTTTTCCTTCCGAGTAATCTCTTTACATTTTCTGTTTTCTTTTTTTACATGCTTTTGTGTGCTGACTTCTTCATTTGAGCTTCCTTGCAGACCAAACTCACTTCTGATCCTGTGGTCAAAAAAAAAAAAGCCACCATACCTATACAGATACACATAGACATTGTCCTTGCTTTTACTATACTGCATGAATATCGGGAAAGAATTAAAATATCTTCTTGGGCCCAGTTCTGCACTCTTCTGTTCAGGCTTGACTTTGTTTTAGAATATAATTTAATGAACAAATGTGCCACAGAGAAAAGAGTAATACATAATTATTTTCCTGACAACTCACCTTTCTGCTGCTTTAATAATAAACAAGTTGCTCTTGTAACACAGTTAGCTCAAGGCTTCTATGCATTGAAGGGGTAAGTGGTGACTGGATAAATGAAAACCATGATTGGGATGTCTCAGCCTTGATCTAAACTTTGCTGATGAAACTACCAGTAAGAAACAGTGGTAGTGCAGCTTTTGTGAGGAGTGCCAGGCTGTGTATGCTTACAGAAATATGGGCCTTTATACAAATTAATTTCTTTTTCAGCACCTTTTATCTTAATGGCTTTTAAATGGAACCTTTCTCTATAAGAATGAAGATTTACAAAAAAAACCCCAAAATATAGAACTCACACCAATTTTATTGGAATTTTTATCCTTCAGAGAAATAGCTGTGAAAGAAGCAATAGATATTAGTTAAGTTTTAATTTTCTTTCTAAGTGAATTAATGTTCAGCAACTAGATTTGCTAAGCTATTCTGACCAAAGAACTGTCACGTTTCTTCAGTTGGCAAGTTTCATGCAAGAAACTTTACAATTTGATGACAAAAAGGTTGTTACTTCAGCTTTAAAATTGTTACAGTCTGGTGTTTCGGTACGTATGCTAACCAAAAAAAAAGAAAAAAAAGAATGGATTTTATTGTGATGTTATAAGATAAATAATCTCTGTATTTTTAAGTGTTTATTTGTGTTTCACTTTTTCTTACGAAGATCATCGATGTGTACCTTTGTAGTTGCAGAACTGCGTCGTCTTTGATTCATCCAGAAAATTTTAAGAGCCATAAACCTTGCAGAAATCCTTTTAAAATACTTTTTGTGCATGTTCCTTCAGTGATATCCTGACATCTTCTTCTCTTGAAGTTTAGAGGGGAAATTACACTTTACTTTCACTGTTGTCTGGGCACAGCAAAACTCTCATAAAAGGCAACAGAAATCTTTCCTTTGGCTTCACTTGAGGCCAGTATAATCCTAAAGAATCAGCCACAAAGATGAAAAACTGTCATGTGGAGGCCGCACAAGTGTATAAATTTAGAGCTATCTAATCACAGTGAAAAAAAAATAGGTTACCTCAGCCTAAAGCATCTGGTGCTTAGCTTTTCTTTTCTCTTGCACTCCTCCCTTTGACTACAGATTATCCTAGATACGTAAATGCTTGGCAAAAGATAATATTTACAGCTTTCTGTAGTTTTGCAACTGTGACATACTTTTTAATTAAACAGTAGCAACTGTAGCCTGTGGCATTTTCTGAGATTAATGAGTGGCTGGAAAACTTTGTGGCCTAAAGCAAATTAGCCCATCATTAATTAATCATAAAAAACTTGCTCTGGGCTTTGGTTATAATCTATTCAGACTCAGAATCAAATGAAAAGAATTAGTTTTCTTTTTCTGTAATGCTGTCTCTTTTATCCAAACTACTGGGAGTTTCAATTAACTCTAACATTCAGTATTGATGTAATGCACTATGAACTTCATTGACTTTATACATGGTGCATATTTTTCAGAAAATAGAACACCTTTGAATCTTTTTCCCACTATAGAAGGTGCGTTCTTAACAAGCCAGATGAATTTTTCTGGAAATTTCTTAATTTTGTCTATCTCTATGCTTTCATCAAATTTTTTTCTAAGATTTTCTATGTCTTTGTATATTTCAAAAATATTCCGTAAGTTTCAAACTTCATTAAACTATGTTAAAGGTTTCTAAATAAAATCAAATTAGTTTGCCCTTACCTCCCAAATTTATGACAGTTTTAGGAAAAGTCTAAAATTAAATATGGAAAGATTAGAAAAACAAATTTACCTTATTAATCCAACACAAACTTTAGGGTTTTTTTTTATTTGTGATTTTGTCTCAGACTTGTTTTATGAGATAAGAAACAAAACCATTGAAGTACCTCAGGAGTCTACGTGAAACCTGACTGGAGCTATCCTGTTGTAAAACAGCCCAGACGTAGAACATAAAATCACAGAACACCTTAAATTGGAGGCGACCTTGAAAGATATCCTGATCTAACCTTTCTCGGGAAAGAGAACATAGGTGAGCTTTTCCAGCACTTTGTCCAACTTCACCTTGGAAATTTCTATTGATGAGGGACTCCACCACAGCCCTGGGGATGTTGTTCCAGTGTATGATTCTTCTCACTGTAAAAAAATTCTTTTTTATATCAAGATGAAACATTTCTTGGTGCAAATTGTACCTGTTGCCTGTTTTCCTTTCCATATGGCTTCTCATGAAGATAACGCATCCATTCTCTTTGTAGATAGATGCCCTTTAACTACTGGAATATTGTGATGAAGTCCCTCTGAGCCTTCTCTTCGTCAGGGAGAAGAAACCTGACTTCTCAGTCTTTCCTCATAGGGCAGATTCTCCAGCCCTTTGATCATCTCGTGGCCCTCCTTTGGATCCTCTTCCGTCTGTCCACATCTTTCTTGAATTGTGGGGACCAGATCTGGACACAGTATTACTTGTGCAGCCTGGCAGATGAAGCCCAGGATCCGATTTGCCTTCGTTGCTGTAGTGGCACACTGCTGACTCAGGTTCTTGTGCACCAGGACCCCCAGGTCACTCTCAGCAAGGCTGCTTCCCAGCCACACAGATCCCAGCCTGCGCTGGGCTCTGACGTTATTCTGACCTGGGTGCAGGACCTTGCACTTGTCTTCCTTAAACTTTTCTACTCTTTTACTAGCCCGCTCTTTCAGCCTGTTTAGGTCTTTCTGTAAGATGGCTCACCCTTCAGACATGTTCATGACCCTTCACCTCACCACCCAGTTTAGTATCATCAGTGTTGTCTTTCAGATCTTTTCACTGAGTTATATGGAGCACTATTCCACTGGAGATGGCAGCAGGGATCTTTACACATCCTCATTTTGCTTAAATGCTGGAGAGAAGAAGCTACTGTACGTGTTTCTCAGCATGAACTTAGTGATGCATATGAATGAGTACATTTAGAAATATTTTTTTTCTGTTCCCAAAAGAGTGATAGTAAGGTCACTAAGTGGTATTGCAGAAACCAATACACTACGTGCTTCAGAGGCATAGTTTGTGAGATGGAAATAGATTTTTTGTCTCTATATCTTTTCAGCCTATAGTTTATCTGGTTGTATTGTAAACAAAACTACCAGCAGCAATTTTTTCTTCTTCTGATAATGTCTCTATGTAAGGAACCTGACTCAATTCACAAGCAAATATGTGCTAGTAAAACTTTTGTTTACTTGTGGTCCATATTCATTCTAGTGGGACAGTCTCAAAAGGCCTGTAGAGAACAAACGTACACTGAATGATCCAGTTGATCAAAAGGAATGTGCTGATGTGGCTACAAAAGGCAATTTGACCAAGCTTGCTATTTTGTGAACTCAGCTGCTTTTGAAGATAGTCAACACAAATCTGCAATCAACAGAAAATCATTCTCCAAAAGAGGTATTTCTAACTTTTTCGACCAGCATTTGATGTTATGCAAATACTCTACCAGAATATGAACATACTTATGACCTTTGTAAAATGTAGTTAAAATGAACTCGTATCATAATATTAAAAGGTAGAAATGGCTAAGGACAAATGCAGAGAAATAAGAAACCTGACATGCTCATGGAAAAGCAACAAATGAACTCACAAAGAAAACAGTGTGCTGAGATAAGTTGGACACCAAAGCAAGTTAAGTAAGATAAGATCAGGTTTTCTTGGTTTGTAATTTGCTCCACGACTCTTCATTTCCTAGATTCAGTGGATCAGATTGTTCCCAGGAGGTGCGTGCATGACTGAAAATGAAGGCAGAGTATGAACCAAGGTTACTAAGACAGAAAATTGTCTTGTTCCAGAAAAGCCTGAGGCCAAGAACTGGAGTCCAGGGAAAAACAAAATCTGATAGTGCTGTTTATCCGTACACTGATCAACTCTTCATGCCAGCAGTCACCGGCAGCACATTCATAATGCTTTGTATATGATAACTGCTAGAGTTAAGGGCAAGAGAGTTAATTTCTTCATAGTGAATGTAGCTTTTTTTTTTTTTTTTTTCAGCCTGCAGACGAATAATTCATTGGTTTCAGTCCTGAAAATACTCATCATCTTTTTTTTCTTTATCTTCAGAACCTGTGAGTAGGCTTAATGAAGCTGTATGATTACTCACAATGCATAAAGCAAAATATATTCTCAAGACTTTGAAGGAGTAAGGACCCTGAATTCATTGATTTCTCAACAGTGACACGCATGACAAAAACTATAAAGGGGCCTCTGAACTTTGAGTAATTATGCAGACTAGGACTTCTCAGTTTGAAAAATAAATTACTAAGAGATCTAATAGAAGTCTATGAAAACATGAGTGACATGGAGAAGGTGTCTCTTGTTCACTCTTCTGATAGGAGAACTAAAGGACATCAGAGCTATTGGGAGGCAGGCTGAAACACATAATGTGTAGTAGTTAATTAGAAATACTTGCTGGAGAATAGTATAAATGATAGTTTATTTCATGTTTGAGGTTAAAACAGACAAATTAATAGATAAAAACTCCATGATTAAATACATGAAAAGTGACTCAGTTGGTCGAAGACCCTATGATACAAATTGTGAGAGAAGATGTTTTTTGCAAAAAACACTGTGATCCATTAGATCTATCTTTATACTCACCATTAGTCATTTGATTATGGTCACTTGAAAGCAAGGTACTGGATTAGAGAGACCTTTGGCATGCGTCATATGTCGTAATTGCATTCTTATTCTCCCAGTTATATCTTTACTGGTTGTTGCTGCTGTGCGATTAGTTGTAGAAGTCTATTGTTTCTATGATTACACAGTTATGTCCATATATCATCTGAAAAAGTGAAACTTTATACATGGGAAAACATGCATTTATAAATTCTCACAAATGCCAACATGCATCATACCATAATTACAAGCAGATATTGTTGTCTGTATGTAAAGCATAATTCTCTTTGTGTTTGTGCAGATGGGAATTTTTTATAAATGCTTAAATACATATAAACAAATAGCAAGAGGTTCAATGAAGTCCAACACCAAAAAGTCATTCAGAATTTATATACCACAAGTGCTTTCACAGTGGGATTGCTCCCTTTCGTAAGCCCTTTTTTTCCCTAATGTAAGATTCAGAGTTTTCTCTTTGTTAGTGTAAAATGAAATGACATTTCAGGATGTTCCATAATCACCTCTAAAATAAGCTGATACTTTGATTTTGAAAGCACTTGCTATTTTTTTCTCAAAGAAGTGTTTAACAATCACACCATATAATACATGAACCTTGGACTTCATTTATCAAAATGATTATCAAGATATTATATTATTTTCCTATGAACAAGTGAGTTCAACCTCTGCCGTTATATGCTGTAGAGATTCCACTTCCTTTCTTCAAGTATTCAAATCTTGATAGTACATTTATCAAACTCTTAAGTGATACCTCTATATTTTTTCCCACGTTTCTCTGAAGTTGTACATTTTTGTGTACAGTTACCCAAGGATATATTTAAGTTTCCATTTATAATGCTCCTCTGTATTTGGGCCTACAAAACATTTGATAATTAACAGGTGCACTGTGACTGATACATAAGCAGTCAAAATTTATTATTCCTTAGTAGTCTCATTACCCTCTCCTGCTTTTGTATCTAACAGCTTTTAGGGTTTTTTTTGAGAGGGTTGATTGTTTTTTCCCTTTGCAGTAACGACCTCTGTTACCAGCATTTTAGGACTAGAATAAGGAGTTATTACTCTTTTTTTCATATCAGACGTGCTATCCCAGGACAGGGAATGTTATGTTTCTCAGCATTGGAACAATCCACATGTAGGGACTGTCCTGTGCTCTGGATCAGGAAAACAGCTCATCAGGAATTTGCACAAAGGATCATGGGAATCCTGTGTTTACTGAATGCTTGTTAAACTTAATCTATCTAGAGTAAAATACTTGTGATTCAATAGAATTATAGTTTGAAGAAAAACCTCTAACTTGTTTCTTCCCAGAAGCACACCTGCTAAAACATATTGAAAAAAGCATACTCGGGACATCGACTTTTAAAATGCAGCTGAATACCCTGTGGGAACTTCAAACAGTTACAATCTAAGGGTCTTTCATTACCAAGATGGGATAAAGAAGAAATAACAGCAGCATGGATTTTCTTCTGAAAAGCATGTCATTCATTATTTATGGAACAATACCTTCTGATTGCTGTTCCTCTGGAATCTAAATGTACAATAGCATTATTCATGATTTCCACCAAAAGATTTGTATTGAATGTACTACAGGGAGTCTGGCTGTTTGCCTCTGACATTCCCTAAGAAAAAACCATAAATTTAGGCTTACCATGCAGCATGTTTTCAAACAAGTTGCTTCTGATAAGAGAGATTAGAAAGGTCTAATTGTTTTTCTTCTTTTCCACTGTTAAACTTTCTCTCAACTAGCAATCCGTAATACCTTCATTTGTGAAGTATGTTATTCCTATTTTTAGATGACTGTTGACTTTAATGACAGAGAGATATGTGCAGTAGGACAGCTTTGAGAACTAAAAGACAAAGAAAATTTGTGCAAATCATAATGTATACATTTTATTTCAATTATGGAGATTTTCTGTGAGCGTAAAAATATTTGGCAACCAGCTCCAGCTGTACTTATGATTACATTAACAGCCTAATTTCCCAAAGTTCTTTAATGTCCAGAATCTCCCACTGATTTATGTCACAAGAATGTAGATTAAATCCATCGATTCCTGTGACACAAAAACAGATTTAAGACCCTTTGACAGCCAGGGTCAGATATTTAACTGGTCACAGATCATGACTCCATTGTTGCTATGACAATTTATCTCATCAGAAAATCCATCCCTTCTTTTGGTAACCTTTTGTAAAGTATATGTTTTACAAAATGATATCTACCATATTTGGAAAAAAAATAAAACCTTTTAATTTTTATTGTAATTTGTATTTTAATATGGTGTTTAAATGAATAGATAACAATAATGATCATTAATATCAATATTATGAAGCAACAGCCTATTGATAGTAAGTATATGGGTTTGGTCCAGCTACTGCTTGTGTAATGATAAGAATCAAGTGTGCATCAAATGTTGTTTTAAAAACTATAAAGAATGTTTAAAACTGGCACTGGGAAATATCGAATGTAATTGTAATGAATAATGAATACTGTACTAATTAGAGAATGTACATACCTAATTAGTAAAATAGCTATAACTGTAGAGGGGAAGGAGGAAGAAGTATTTAGCTATTCTAAATGAGCTCAACATTTCAATTATTCTAAAATTATTCTATCTAGGGTCCAATTTTCTTCACTTACAACCTTCTTACAGTGCTTTGTAAAGATTTAAAAATGATTAGCAAAGTGTGTGGGTAAAAATGTGTCTAACATACGTATGTAGGGGCTGTTAGCAACACATATTTAATTAGAAAATTAACGTACTGAGAGTCAGTACTAACTTTTTCATTAGTTGTGTTCAGGTAGCAAAACGTCCACAGATCTAAGCTGACAGCTACTGCAGAACAGTGTAGTTCATTGTTTCTCTGCATTTGTTTGGATTTAAGGTATTGGAACTTTCTGGGAAAAAAGAAACGTAAATTCTTTTGTGTGGGCTGATATGGAGCCTAATGTGTTTAGTGGATGCATGTTTTGGGCCAATTATTTTTTTCATACGAGAGAAGTGAAAAGTCTGGTGGAATGGCAAGTGAACCCTTGAACAGGGAGTCATAAATATGGAAAATGTGTGAAAAAATCATTGTGCAAACACTGTAGCAAAACTGTAAGCTTCATTTCATACAATGTTGAGCAGAGTTTCAGATACTGTGCATCTTATTAGACTAGGTTTACTGAGTGCTAATAATCATATAATAAATACTGTGGTTCTGATTTCCTACAGTGTTCCTCCAGTTTCATGATACCGAATTTATTCTTGTCTGCTCAATCAATGCGATAACATAAACACAAACTGGATCAGTCTAGTGATAAATTACAACATATAAGACGCCTCAAGATTTTCCCTGTAAGGGGACTGTACTGCATGTCCTTGTTTGTTTGTTCTATGAAGTGAAAATACACATGCTTTAAGTATACATGATGCACATGACACTGAGAAATTATTCTGATCAATAAGTGACAGTTTCTGATCTGTTGGTGATTTTTGTGTAATTTGATTACATATATGTGAGATCTTCAAAATACTAGTGAATCAAAAAGTATATGAGAGTTACTTTCTTACAATAACGGATTTCCTTTCTGATTTATGGCCATGTTATTTTCTTAATCAAATTGCCAATAGTTCGTTGAGTTTGTTGTTAAATATTATAGTTCGTGCCCGGTTTAGTCTTCAGGGTTGCAGATTTTTGGCATTATTCAGAATTATTCAGTTAACAGCTGTAAATAATGTTACTTGCCCCGCAGTGTTTATGCTACTAACAACTTTCTCCTCGTGTCTCGTGTATGTGAGCGTTTCTCTGAAACAGAGCAACTCTTTTCCACCAAGATGGCCATAACTATTGCCATAGCTATTCCTCAGCTTCTGTTTCTAGGATATCTAGCACAAGCTTAGCAGGAGATGCTGAACTGGTGCAATGGGATGTATATAACTGATATTATGATGCAAAGTTTGCTTTGGAGTGTAATGGCTAGGAATTGCAAGGTTCATGGAGAAGATGGTTCAGAGCATTGAAAAACGTGATTTCTCCATCCTGGTAATCCTTCCCATGGTACGTTCCACTCATGTTGCTCCCTTACCCTTTCGCTTGCTAGGCTACTGGCATTTCTGATTTCTTCCTTTCTGTAGAAGAAATTGTTTCCCTATCCATTCTATCTAAGAGTCTTTCTGTTGGTTACTTCTAAGGAAACATCCACTAAAACCAAGGCTAGACCCAGTTAAGAGCTTACAAATTGGTAATAATGTATACATGCCATATTTAAAGTCAGTGCTACACTTATGAAACAACGTATTCCAATATGCAAGTCTTGTACATGATGCTTTCTTTGATACATGAGCAATTTAAATTTGTCTTATTCTCTCAGATGTTGAGTTAAACAGAAAAATAGCAGAGCAGATTTCAGGATATGTCTCTGCATTCTTAAATGAGGCTGATGACTTTCTCCAGCACCATATCTATGGTTTGAAATGGACTTGTTTACGAGCTTTATAGATAAAGAAACATAAAGAATCTGGTGGAAACTGCCGTTCTTCGAAAAACATTTGTATTTCCATTTGAAATGGAGATTCAAGCTCTAGGCCATTTGTCTTAACATGAATGTACGGTTTTCACAAATGAAGCTTTGAAGAATTAATGCCTTTAAAATATGAGTTTCTTCTAGGAAATGGAAACCAAAGAATGAATCTATATGTGATATTATGAGATGAATAAATACTTGGAAAATGGAAGCATTGTATGACTTGAATATGAATGAAAAATGTCTTGCAAATGATATGGTGAAATTTATCAGGTACTTGCATCATATTTGCTTGATAGGCTCTGACCCTGAGGTTAAACTAGGAAAGTCTTTTACTGAAGAAAGTTGGAAATAACACCCAAATAATTCTGAAACGGGTATTATGAGCATTGTGAAATGCTCATATTGTACCAGAAATTATTAAAGTGATTTACATTTATATAGCTTCTACATCGAGAAAGTGCCTCCAGAGCTTTATAAACCGAATGCAGAGATCAGTGCAAGCAAAATGGGAAGTGTTTTTCTCAAAAAATATTTTATTTTAATACCACACAGCAACGCTATGTAATATTTTGGACAGAATATGGTGATCACTTGATCAAAACATCAGGAAGAAGTGACTTGACCGGGAGAATAAGCTAAAACATGAACTTTTAAGAAGTGTCATGGAATATTTAAGAATTCTGAAAATAAACGGTATACCTAAGTGCAAAGATTAAACCACGGACACCTTGGAAAACTGGTTTAGGACAGATGTTTGTGAAGTAGGGCTGCTTCTCTGATGAAGACAATATTTCTTCTTGCTTTGTTTCTCTTTCTGTTTTCAAATATCTGTGTATTCCTTTGAGCTCCACATCTGGATGAAAAGGCATTTTAACTCTACTGAGCACAAGTAACCCTGGTTTCAAACGGAATGTTAAGCTTCCTAATGCTACTTATGCTTCAAAATCAGACATCCATGATCTAAATTCTCAGTTGTGGCCAAGGAAAGATCAATGCTACTGTGGCAGCAAAGATCAAAAGGACAGTTTAAATATACCTCTGCCTGCCTAACTGTCACACAGCTGCAGGTAGTCCTCAGAACAAGAGATAGATCTCACTCTTCTGTTGATGCGGGTATAAAACTGATGAGAAAGAGAAAATATTGGATCAACTGAGAAAGTGAGCTAGGGAGAGCCACTCCTGACTTTTTACTGGAGCATTTTTACTCAGGCTAATTCTCTGACATAATTCAGAGCTTCATGGGGACTTGTGCTTTAGAAGAAACCGACTATGTGCTCTTGCAATATCAAGCTTTGTGAAAAAAATGCAAACTGGATTCTCTCAGTATCTCTTCTTTTAGTGTACCTCAGAGTTGTTTATTCCTTTCACTGACTAACAGGATTATGCTGATTTAATATACTTTAAAAAAAAAAAAATAATATGACAAGTCATACAGCACTTGCTAACCATGTGTAATAGTCTTCTAGGAGACTGTATCCAGAGCCTTCCTGAAGTTTAAGTAAACTTGTCAATTGTGATGCTGTCAATATTCATTGTTCTTCAGTGATTTTCATCGAGCTTGTTAAGCATGGTTTCCCTTTACAAAAGGTTTTCTAGTTAGTCTGTATCCATTTTGTTTACCTTCCCTATTACAGAGACCTTAACTACAGAAGCAGCACTCACATCCTTGAATTTCTGTTTCATTTTCTGTTTTCTTTTGAGTATGGGCATCATATTAGGCTCTCTATAGTTTGAAGTCCAAATTTTTTCCTGATTTTATTATTTTCCAGGACTCTGGGGAAGTTAACAACAATCAGTGGGTCAGTAATCTCACAACTCCTCCAGAGCTGCTGCTTTGATCTGTTGTATTCATCTCTGTTCTTAGGATTGTTATGAGAATACTGTACAGATTCTCTGTAATGTTAATTATTACTGAAACAGAGAAACATGTGATTGATATAAATGAAAAATTATCATTATGTATCTTTCAATGAATCAGGTGACATCAGGATAGTCAAAGTTTTCTTGAAAGAAAGAGTGGGAAGTATGTTTTGTTCCCATATATCCCGTGGTCTAGGTGAGTAGATCATTGAGCCTCTCTACTGCAGGAAACTGTTCCTACAAGGTCCAACAGTGAAAACTTTGTAACTTTCTAAAAACAAAAAACCCATAAATCCTCCCTGATTTTAGTGTTGGCACGTATTGAAGTATTGTATGTTAAGCTAGCTGTCTCTCCTTTCAGATAGTGGCTATGCTTAAATAGATCTCCATAACACAATAACTGTCTCATAGACACTTCTGGACAAGCAATTGTTTTGTAATTTGACAAGGCAGAGATAAAGTCAATTTTAATTACTTTACCATGTACCTCTGTCAGTTCACTTTTACAGGCTTATTAATTATTATTTTAAAATTTGTAAAATTTTCTGTTTTTCTAAATGCAGGATGTATCTACTGAACATCTGGAATTTATGGTCTTCAGAGAAGCTTTAGACTCAATATACCAGGAACTGGTTGTGCGCTTCTCATAGCCTAGAACAAAATCTCAATGTGGACTCACTAGATAAATATGAAGAATGTTCTTGTGATTATAGTCTCAGAAATATGGCTTCAGTTCTCCACCACTTATAGATTTTCCGTTTGATTTAAACAAGTGATTAATTTCTCAATTTGATCTTCTTTTTCTCAAATTAGAATAATATTCCCTAGTTGTATAGAGTGATGGTCTTCAGTGGTTGATGGCTGAAGCTGTCCATGTGTAACAACGTTAGTGGTTGTTTAAGTAATGCAGAGGGAGGAATGCTATGTTGATATGATTATAGATTGCATGCAAATCTTAGGGAGGCAGTGTAAGTGTAGTGGACTCATTAATGGCACAGAAGAACACAATAAACTAACGCATTCTTTCTATAAAAGAGTTTGAAATTTCCTGTTAATGCAGCACAGAACATTTACTTTCTAAGATCATAGAATCATAGAATCATAGAATGGTTAGGGCTGGAAGGGACCTTCAAAGGTCATCTAGTCCAACACCCCTGCAAGGAACAGGGACATCTCCAACTCGATCAGGTTGCTCAGGGCCTCGTCCAACCTGGCCTTGAATGCTCCAGGGATGGAGCATCCACCACCTCTCTGGGCAACCTGTTCCAGTGTTTACAACTCTCACGGTAAAAATTTTTTTCCTAATATCCAATCTGAATCTACCTCCCTCTATTTTAAAACCATTACCCCTTGTCCTATCACAACAGGCCCTCCTGAACAGCCTCTCCCCATCTTTCTTGTAGGCCCCCTTGTCTTGCTTTCATATGAGGATTATGAAAGCTCAGCTCAGGATGGCTGCAGTCGCTTTAAGTTAGGAAAACTGAAACGCTGCATAGTTGATTTTTCAGTAGATAATACAGCCTTGAGCAGTAAAAACTTATAAAGTTTTTAAGAAAAGCAAAAGCAAGAGTAATGAAATGCTGCTGAGCATGGTATAAATTATTGAATGTAGGCAATATTGTGCTATTGCTACCATAGATTTAAAGGTATATATTAGTAAATGTCTGAGTTTTAAAACTTATGTTAAAGAAATGCCACTGAAACCTTTGGACGTGTATATACTCAAAGCAATGCTGATCTGAACACTCGATCTAGTGCAGTCCCCATAGTGCTGTGGTATCAATCATTAAAGCAAAGTTAAGTAGGTGAGGCAACAGGGCTGCTCCTAACATGTAATGTAGCCTTGAAGGTTAAAGTGTTTTTTGAATGGTAGGAAATACAGGTACTGTCAGACTGCAGCAGGATTAGAATCAAGATTTATCGTGTAGGGAAGAGTTGTATTCATGAGACTGTTGTACAGTCACTACCACAGTCATTTTTTGACTACCGAGGTCATGAATATTGTATTTTCTGGCTAAATTCAGTGCTGTTATGCATATTAAGCTTTGAAGGTTAAGCCTTCTGTCAACCAGGTGCTGCCTGCTTTCTGGATCACAGTAGGGCATAGTTCGAAGGTTGGCTATTTCTAGTTATACCTACATATAGGATTACATGTCAGTGGTAAAGGAGGCTCCAGTTAAGCTGAACAAGACTTTAGAAAATTGTGGCTTTAGTCTCAAGTATCCAAAATCCACCTTAAAAACCCCAGTTTACATAAAGAATTTATTTTTCCATTTTTATTCTTAAATTAGAGTCAAAAGAGTGATTGTCTCTTCTAGAGTTGAGAAAACAAGGAATTAGGCAGTTCCATTTACCACTTTGCAATATTGCGAGATTAACAGAAATATTTTGGCTGTTTGTATCCATGAGGAGGGACTATAATAAAAAGAAAGAAGTAAAAGCACAGTAAGACTAAATGAAAGTTTGAGCTTTGAATATGTTTGGTACTATATGAGTAGAGTATTTTGATTTTATTTACCAGAAAGAGGAAATTAAGCAAATTTCTCATTTGCATGACAGCCAGGTGAGTGATTCTGCAGGATAGACTGTAATATTTTCATTGTATTGGCTTTCTTAATAGAACATTTCATTGTTTATGTCTAGAATCACTTAATACATTATTATTGAGATTAATAGAGTTTTATACCATGTTCAAGTTTTGTGAGTTATTGTTTTCTTCTTTATCCAGGCTTCAAATCTTGATCCATCCCGGCTTTACAGAACTAGGAACATTGAGAACAAAAAGTTGGAGGAAACAAAAATGTAAGCTAAATACATCATTCTATTGATCTGATTTTTTTAGAGCAAAAGTGCAGGACTTGGATAGCTAAAAAGCGGAGTTGTATTTGTTTTTTATAAAACATGTTTCTGCTCCATCTTGTCACAGTTTAGCCCTGCCAGCAGCTAAGCTACCACATAGCCACTTGCTCACTCCTCCCCTTAGTGGGGTGGGGAGAAGAAAATCCCGAGAAAAATTGGGCAAAACTGGTGGGTTGGGATAAAGCCAATTTAGTACAACAGTACATGAAAAACTGGAAGGAGTAATAACTACAATAACACTATTACAGGAACAATACAAAATGAGTGCTGCAACTGCTTACTACGTGGAACCTGGAACTAAGAGCACTCCCGACCCATGAAGCGAACCCCTTCCCCAGCTAGCTTCTCCAATATATACTCTGAGCATGATGTCATATGGTATCCAATAGCCCACTGGCCAGCCTGGGCCAGCCACCTGCACCGTGTCCCCTCTCAGCTTCCCACAAAAAAGTTAACTCTATCCCAGCCAAACACAGGATACATCTTCCCTGCGTTTATCTTCCATGCCAAACAATAGCTGGACTCTTATGAACATTTTCAGCTTTTTAGTAACACTAAAGTTTAAGTTTATAAGGCTAACAATATTTTGTTTGGTGCGTCACCATCTGCTCTGGTCTACTTATGAACAACAATGATGACTTAAAAAAAATCCCCCTCAAAGCACTTGTAGTTCAGCCCATTTGTTGTTTACGATAAGCAGTGCTGATTAAAAAGCCAAGCAACACTCTAAGATAGCAGTGCAAGAGAAGAGAGGTTAGACCAACCATGGGTACTAGATAGTCATCTCATCTAGTGTTATTCATCTAGTTTAAAATATCACTGTCACTTCTATGGGCTATCAGCATATGAAAGGATTGCAGGACCCATATATGACCCAACTTTTTTCTGTAAGCCATACCTTCTATAAGGATTACAACAATATTTCCATGGCAGCCAAGGAAACCATTTTGACCACATGGAATATTGATTTTGTGCAGAAAGTAGGCTTGAAAAGTTGGTCAGATTAACATAATGTATTAAACTTGTGGTTTCATTTCTTCTAGCTCTCTGTTTTCATTAGATTTTGCTCTTAATTGTACAGTTTCTGATTATTACACATTAGAAGTTATTCTTTTTTCGAAAGGAAATGATAAGGATTTTTGGTATAATGTCGATTTTGAATCACAGAATCACAGAATGTTAGGGATTGGAAGGGACCTCAAAGAATCATCTAGTCGAATCCCCCTGCCAGAGCAGGACCACCTAGATTAGATCACACAAGAACGCGTCCAGGCGGGTTTTAAACATCTCTGGAGAAGGAGACTCCACAACCTCTCTGGGCAGCCTGTTCCAGTGTTCTGCTACCCTTACTGGGAAGAAGCTCTTCCTCATCCTTTTTTTCTTTTTTTTTTTTTTTTAAATTGAGTGACTAAATTCAAGTTTATGTATGTAAATCTTCCCACAGATACAACCTAATGTCAGAAAAATTGAGTTCTAATAAGAGTTCTGAAACATAGCAGACCAAAACTCTTAGAGATCATATAGTCCTGCAGGACCAAAAATATTCACAAAGCAGCTCAGATGGATACTGAAACTTTCATTTTCATGCTGTTGGTGCTTGGTACTTCAGCCATGGCAGGGCTTGTACCTCCTTGGTGAAGAGTGAAAAGCAGGATAAAGCAATGCCAAGCAGTTTTAAGGTTCAGTCGGTGACATAATGTTAAAAACACCACATGGTGTCCATGGGAAGACTTGTGGGGAGCAGATGGAAGAAGACGCTCCATAACCTGCTAGGAGATTGCAGGAGAAGCCTGCCATAAGTTTCTAAAGATACCTATGGCACAAAAATGTATAGTGTGTATTTTTCTTTGCAAACTTCACTCTTACTGGTTGCCAAATATCATTGTGTCTGATGTTTGCAATTCTTAATGGTTCTGTCACAAATTATGCGACATATAATCGTTACTTCTAGTTTTCCCCGCAGTGATCCCACTAATATGCTGTCAAAGCATTTTATAGACAGCATAATAGGTTTAAATGCTACAGGTGTACATGTCAGGTATATTTCAAAAGCACAATACATTTTGTAGAAAGTAACGATTAGTTAGAGATGTAGAGTTCTCATCAAAAGTAGGACCTGAGTATGGAGGTTTTTTTTTTCAGAATCTCTGTATAAGGATGAAGCTAAGAATAGCTGAACTAAAATAAAACTTCACACTTTCCATAAAACATTAGTCCTCAAAGTGGCAAAATTCATCTTATAATATAGGTATGTAAGACCTTAATCTTGATAAGCAAATTAATTTGGACTATCTGCAGGTTTGGTTGGTTTTTTTTCTTTTTTTTATTTTTTTTCCTGAACTTGCAGCATTACTTTATTTTAAGCAGAAAGATAAAACACAAATAACACAACTTTCTTCCCTGTTCCCAGAATATAGTCCCATGCTTAGCAAGAAACTAGGTTTCTAATTTTTCACCATGATTTGTGAGAGATCTCATGAAAAAATCTCAGGGAGTCTTTGCCTGAGTTTGACCTACAACATGAGGGGAAAACCATAGGGTATTCAGAAAGCAAAACTTAAAATGTAGGCTTGAACAAGTATTTACTCAGCAGATCAAACAGCAGCAAACTTAACATTTACTTCTAATTTGAATGAGGAAAGTCAGTATCAAGCTTGCTTGCTTTTAGTTGGAATGCTGGAAGCTTAGCTTGAACTCCTTGACTTCGGATGATGAAATTACCTAAGACCTTGAAACTGCCAATAAAAAAAAACAAGGCCTTTCTCTGCTGTGTTTATTTTTTGTCTAACTTTCTGGACTTAATCACTCTAGAATTTAAGAGAACATTAAACTCTACAAGCAAAGGAATATTTCATTCTGTTCAGAACATTATAAAAAAATGAGATTTGTGCAGCACTAATAAATCCTTTTGTGCTCAATGTACAGTGAAGAAGGTGCAATAGCAATTATTTTTATTTTAAATGTGCAGGTAGTTTATTTAAACATTCACTTTCAGAGCAGAAGATTATTTCCTATAAAAAAGGTCACAGCTCATATGAAAAAGACAAGAGGCCTGCTTATAATCTCATTTATGCAAGTACAAATAATGAGTTGTGACTCACAGGTTCCACTGTTGTTGCAGGAAGCACACTGATCTGAAGGCACAAACAACCTGAGTTTTGATTAGTTTACATTTATCTGCAGTCAGCCTGACGCACGTCTTGGATGGGTGCATGTGGCAGAGGGATTGCTGTGATTCGTTAATATTTGACCTGAGAGTCAAGAATCCTGATCCTGTCTGTGACTCTGCTACTGGCTTTTTCTCACAAATCACTCGCTTGCCCTTTCTTTGGTTTCTCCTGGCATCCTTTCTGGTTTATTCAGAAGTAAAACACCTCTGCATCTCTCTTGTATCTAAGACAAATAGAATCTTACCCTGTTTTGGATACAGCATCAAAATACTGTTAATTTTCAATGAATAACAATATATGATAGCTTTTATGTTTTTCTTTGCAAAAATTATGCATTTTCATTATTTTCTGGCCTGTGTGCTTCGCAGCACTGAATCTGGAACCTGGGCAAAAAAATGTGGGTTTTTTCGTTTGGCTTTTTTTTTTTTTTGAGTTTGTTTGTTTGGTTTTCTTTTGTTGTTGTTGTTGTTTTTTCTGTGTATGTTTCTTTTTTTGTGTGCGTGCCTGATTTTTGTTTATTTATTTTAAAGAAAAGATTCCTGCTTCAGGACAGCTTGTTATGGAGAAAATCTTGAGCGAGCTTTTTATCAATTCAAGCTAACAATCAATATTTCATCCCTAACAATTATGTTTTCTATGTAAACAAAAAAAATCTGCCTCTTAATGAGATTGTAGCCTATTGACTTGCCACATATAATTGTTCTTCTAGTTTATGTTAATCAAAGTGGAAAATTAACTCGATACTAGAGGTAAGGTGCAGTTAAAAGACAAGATTTGGTCTGAAGGGCCTGATTTTCATATTTGTGCCTCTAGATCTGTCTCAACACTTATTTTGGATTTTCATCTAATATAACAGGAAGATCAACAGAGTTTATTCTGACTACAAGTAAACAAAAGCTCTGAGTAAAAGCTGTAAAAACTATTTTCAGGACAAAATACGAACATAGAAAGAACCCTTGTTAATGACAAAGTAGATTTTTTTTCCCCCACTGAAAGGAAAGCATACATTTCTTAATGATGAGAGGAAGAAAAGAAGTCTTCTAGATCATTAGTCTTCATTTTCCGTAAATAACTTCACAAGAGGAGGATACTGCAACTAAACAGGTAATTATGCAAAGTTGCATTTGAAAATAAAACATAGGTTAGGGTGTATTAACTCCTTTCAAGCAGTGAAGTTCATGTTGAGGCACAAGATGCAGATAAATTATCCCATGTAGTGCTCTCTGTTTCCACCAATGGACTTCTGCAAGTCGGCAAATGTTTTCAGACCCAGCCCGGTTATTGCTGCCCTATTCCACAGAGCATCTGGGTGATATTCAGTTAAGGTCGTTCCTTCACGTTGTGTACATCCCAGCTGGAAAAGGAAACAGAAGAAAGAAAATGCCTTCCGTGCTGCTGAGCTGAAATGATAAAGGAAGCAATTCCATGCTGTTGAACATCCATGTTGCTCTTTGAAATTTTTCCAGTTCTGCTACTTTTATTTTGGGATCAGATGGCAATATTCAAAGGAAGAGATCAGGAATTTACACAGTAGTATAATTTTTTGTTTCGTTCTCTAATTCTTAATGTTATTATTTTTATATATCTACTGAGCATTGAGATTATGTTTTCATGGAATTATATACTTAAACTCCATGATCTATTTCATTAGTAGGATGAAGTCATTCAGATTCCTTCACTATGTATGAGGAATTTGGATTTGGCCTATCTAATTCATTTTGTATTATCAACACTGAATTTAAATCTCTCTTTTATCACTCAATCAGAATCGAAAATCCTTCTGCAATTATTCTGTAGTCAGCTTCTATTTTCCTGATGGTGGCAACCAACAATTTCTTCTCTGTATCAGTTTTGATTAAGAGTTTTCAGATAACATTAAAGTTCAATTTTCAGAAGAATGCTGTGAGGCAAAAATATTTGATTGTCATAAAGTTATCTAACTTTTAAATTCTGCTTGGAATCTCTCTTCTTCTGTTTCAAAATTTTTCATTCTTTTCTTGTTATTTTTGAATAATTTTTTGGTTATAGAAATGTACTATCCGCGTTACAGTTATTAACACTTTACAAGGACTAATTGTTGAAAATTATTTAAATCTGATAGTAAAATATTTCTTGTTTGTATTTGAAAGTAACAGATTAGAAACTTCTTATGATATACCCAAAAAAGAAAAAATCAGAGCAGAATAATTAGAGATAAACTATTAGAATGATCAGAGCACAGAAGACACATAGGAGAAGATTAGCAGGACTTGTTTTATTCAGTCTAACAAAACAAGAATTACTGAAATGGCCTGTTTTCCTTAAATTTCCTTAAATAAATGAATTAAGAACAGACTTTTCAAGAGGAGCTAGATATTTTCAGGAAATTATGTTAAGCATTGCTTGCAATAGACAGAAGTAGAACTCAGAGGTAGTAATCCTCTTTCGGTTCTGTGTCCTATACTCTCAAGGATTTTAAAATTCCTTCTTTTTTGGTGAAGATATTCTCTGGAGCAGCTATGAGAAAATCCAAGGACATGTGTTGTAAAGCAGATCAGACTACATTACGAGAGCTTTCCGTCTCTATAATTTATGGAAACAACACACAGGAAATAGAGATAGACACACAGGTTCTGTGAATTTGGATCAAAATTGAACCCTGTGCAATAAACTTCAGTGTGGAGAGAGATTGATTTATGTCTTAATCAGAGCTTGTGGTGAATGCCCTCCTTTGTTGTCTTGCCTCTGGTCTTTCTATTCTAACCTTCCATTTCTCACTAGTGTGTATGTTCATTTCTGCTCTGAAATGCAAGAATGGCAATGATGCTCACCTATCACACGGGTTGGTTTTACGATCAAGTTTAATTCTGTTTGTAAGGCTGGAACTCCCTACTCTTGGTTCAAGTAGCTTATAAAAATATAAAGTGTTATTCCTAAAAAGAGTTTGGTACCAGAATGTGCAATACATAAAATAACTTTCCCATGTAGAGAATAGTGATGTTTTTCAATAAATAAAGGTGACAGCTCAAATATTGCACATATTTGTGAAGTGTCAGATTAAGAATATTTCTTTTTACCTGTTTATTTTGAAAATAAAGATTCCCACTTCTTAAGGCATCTGCTGTCCAACATTGCTCAAAAATGTATTAAAGCATTAGCAAATAGTTTCTCACAATAGTTTTGATTTTTAAAAGTGCAAAACTCAGTCCCTGAAGATTGAACAATTTTAACAGCATAGAGAATTGTGTAGCAATGTCAGTGAGTGTCAAGTAAGAAATTTGTTTACCTTTAAGAAGATATCAAACCAGAGGAAGTGTTTTCTGTGTTATATGTAATAATTTATTCTACTGTAAAAAGCACTATATGCAAACTGAATCCTCTTTCACTGTTCTAAATCATACTTGTACGACACCTTCTTCTATTGAACACGTAACTGCTTTTTATATGTAAACATGTTTTTAAGGATTGACTGGGAAGAAAGATGGCTCTTGCTCTGTGTCTCATAACGTGCTCCAAGACCTTTACTAAGACGTGACAATGATAGTTGAAAAGTGCAGTTATTTGCAAGAACAGACGCAGATTTTGTGAAAACTTAGAGAAAATCTGCATTACTAAAATTGTTGCAGCATCCAGGGACAAGTAGAAGACAGTTTTCCTCAGGAAAACACTACAACCTAGAAACCATAAATGACGGTGGACAAGAAATTGTAATAGTCTATACATTAGGTATGTAGGGGACAAAAGGAAGTCCAAGGAGAACGTAGGCCCCCTCCGGAAGGATACTGGTGCTCTGGTTACCCGGGACATAGAGAAGACTGAGGTACTCAATGACTTTTTCGCCTCAGTTTTCACTGATAAAGCCTCTTGTCTTACTGCCCAAGCTGTGGAAAGAACTAGCAGGGACTGTGAGGATGAACCACCGCCCACTGTACTTGAAGAGCAGGTTCGGGAACATCTGAGGAACTTGAAGGTGCACAAGTCCATGGGACCTGATGAGATCCATCCGCGGGTCCTGAAGGAACTGGCGGATGAAGTTGCCAAGCCACTGGCCATTGTATTTGAGAAGTCGTGGCGGTCTGGCGAGGTCCCCAATGACTGGAAGAGAGGGAACATAACCCCCATTTTTAAAAAGGGGAACAAGGAGGACCCGGGCAACTACAGGCCGGTCAGCCTCACCTCTGTGCCTGGCAAGGTCATGGAGCAGATTCTCCTGGGAACCATGCTAAGGCACATGGAGAGCAAGGAGGTGCTGGGTGACAGCCAACATGGCTTCACCAAAGGCAGATTGTGCCTGACCAACTTGGTGGCCTTTTATGATGGGGAGACAGCATCGGTAGACAAGGGTCGACCAATGGATATCATCTACTTGGACTTGTGCAAAGCTTTTGACACTGTCCCGCATGACATTCTTCTCTCTAAACTAGAGAGGCATGGGTTTGATGGATGGAGCACTCGGTGGATAAGGAATTGGCTCAATGGCCGCACTCAGAGAGTAGTGGTCAACGGCTCGATGTCCAAGTGGAGACCGGTCACGAGTGGCGTCCCTCAGGGGTCCGTGTTGGGCCCGGCCCTCTTCAACATCTTTGTCGGTGACATGGACAGTGGGATCGAGTGCACCCTCAGCAAGTTCGCCGATGACACCAAGCTGTGTGGTGCTGTTGACACGCTGGAAGGGAGGGATGCCATCCAGAGGGACCTCGACAGGCTGGAGAGGTGGGCCCGTACCAACCTCATGAAGTTTAACCACGCCAAATGCAAGGTCCTACATCTGGGTCGTGGCAATCCCAGGCACAAATACAGACTGGGCGGAAAATGGATCGAGAGCAGCCCTGAGGAGAAGGACTTGGGAGTACTGGTGGACGAGAAGCTCAATATGAGCCGGCAATGTGCTCTTGCGGCCCAGAAGGCCAACTGCGTCCTGGGCTGCATCAAGAGGAGCGTGGCCAGCAGGTCGAGAGAGGTGATTCTTCCCCTCTACTCTGCCCTCGTGAGACCTCACTTGGAGTACTGCGTCCAGTTCTGGAGTCCCCAACATAAGAAGGACATGGACCAGTTGGAGAGGGTCCAGAGGAGGGCCACGAAGATGATAAGAGGGCTGGAGCACCTTTCCTATGAGGACAGGCTGAAAGAGTTGGGGCTGTTCAGCCTGGAGAAGAGGAGGCTCCGGGGTGACCTTATAGCGGTCTTCCAGTACCTCAAGGGGGCCTACAGGAAAGATGGGGAGAGGCTATTCAGGAGGGCCAGTTGTGATAGGACAAGGGGTAATGGTTTTAAAATAGAGGGAGGTAGATTCAGATTGGATATTAGGAAAAAATTTTTTACCATGAGAGTTGTAGAGCACTGGAACAGGTTGCCCAGAGAGGTGGTGGATGCTCCATCCCTGGAGATGTTCAAGGCCTGGTTGGACGAGGCCCTGAGCAACCTGATCTAGTTGGAGATATCCCTGTTCCTTGCAGGGGGGTTGGACTAGATGACCTTTGAAGGTCCCTTCCAGCCCTAACCATTCTATGATTCTATGATTCTATCTGTGACTCTGTCTTCAGCAGCTACTTAGTTTATGCTGAAATCAGCAGTTGTCTCATTGGTGTCAAAGGGCAAGGTAGCTCATGAGAATTTCTTAACTGATAATACCTGCAAAAAACCTAATAAGATAACTATGTAAGAAGAACTAGTAAAAGGTACGAAGATACAATCCAATAAGCAGGTATTTGTTTAAAGAAGACAGAGTCTTTGAAAATTCATACCTATAAGAAGTTCATGTCAAGTATTGCAGAAAATTGTGAAGGCTATCAAAATGGTAGGTGAATGTCTAAGGAAACACAAGTTTAATGCAGACCTTTCAGAAAAACACTAGTAGGAATCTATATGTGGAAAATTTATATTAAAAACCATAACTCACTATGAAAATACTTATTTTGCAACGTCATCATATTTTAATCACGTTATTATTACATAACTCAAATTTTCTCCGTAGGTATACAATTTTTTTTTTTTCCCAATTTTTACTTAACACCACAGAAGCCACTTCTCTAAACAAGACTCCTGTTCAACAACACTAGTTTAAGCATTGTTCAGGTAAGACTACAGAGTAAAGTATGACAAAATCTCTGAAGACAAATTAATTTACTTTCACATTTCTCAAAATCTCATATCTATTTTAGGAATTTTGCTGGAAGATGCACTTAGAATAAGCATATTACAGTGGGTTAAGAAATATTTTCTTTCTGTAAATGTGTGTAATGCAGAAAGTATCTATTTTCAATAAATTCTGTCTGAATATATTCTCAAGGCCTTTAACAGACCAGTTGTGATTATGCTATATCATCTCAGATGACATTTTTAGAATTTAGAATGGAGATCTATGACTGGTTTTAAATAATTTTTCTTCCTTAAAACATATTTTGATAATAAAAAGAGTAAAGATATTGAACTGCAACTAAATATTTTGTTTATACAAAATAGAAATATTCAGCAAACATATGTAGATAAATTATTTTATTTTGTAAAAAAAATGTGTTTTTTTTTTATTTTTGGTCAGTTTGTGGATAGGAAGAAGTTAAAACACTGTGAAATTTGCAATAGCATGTGTCGAATATATTTTCATCTTTGCTTTGGTCCAGCAAATGCTTCAGCTGCTACACTGAAATACAGAAAACGGTTTTGAATCAGAGACCTCATTTTCTAAAAATTCACAGTCAGGTCTAGTCTTATAAACTGAAAATGACAGCTGCTTAAGTGAATACTCCTGCCTCTGAGCTGCAGCACATCTGTGCTGCCCACGCTACTGTCTTTGCCCTGAGGACTGTAACCTCTGTCAGGGAGATGTGGGTAACCTTCTGTATTGACCTGACTTGTACACATTCATAAGAATTTCACCGATTTCTTCTTAATTTTAGTAGTAGATGCTTGGACTGCAGTGTAAAGGAACTCTATGTGGTGTAATTTTGGGAAACACAAGATCCAGAAACTGTAACCTGGACAGTTGGGATTCCTGTACAACATGTAGGGAAGGTTGAGCAGAGATCCACAGACACTGGAATGGCTTGCAGGGTCAACTAGCTAAGGAAGGAGATGCTCAGAGAGAACTGATATGGAAAGGCAGAAAGTAGATGATCGTTTTGAGAACTAGGGATAACGTGGGCCCTCTCTGGAAGGAGACGGGGACATGACTACCTGGGATATGGAGAAGGCTGAGGTTCTCAATGACTTCTTTGCCTCAGTCTTCACTGGCAAGAGCTCCAGCTGCACAGCCCAAGCCACAGAAAGCAAAGGCAGGGACTGGGAGAATGTAGAACCACCCACTGTAGGAGAAGATCAGGTTCAAGACCATCTAAAAAACCTGAAGGTGGACAAGTCCGTGGGACCAGATGAGGTGCATCCACGGGTCCTGAGGAAACTGGCAGATGAAATTGCTAAGCCACTATCCATTTTCTTTCAGAAGTTGTGGCAGTCCAGTGAAGTTCCCAATGACTGGAAAAGGGGAAACATAGCCCCCATCTTTAAAAAGGTGAAAAAAAGAAGACCCAGGGAACTACAGGCCAGTCAGTCTCACCTCCATGTCCGACAAGATCATGGAGCAGATCCTCGTGGCCAGTGTGTTAAGGCACATGGAAAATAAAGGTGTGATTGATGACAGCCAACATGGTTTCATTAAGGGCAAATCATGCCTGAAAAACTTGGTGGCCGTATACGATAGGGTTACAGCATTGATGGATAGGGGAAGAGCAACTGACATCATCTACCTGGACTTCTCCAAATCATTTGACACTGTCCTGCATTACATCCTTGTCTCTAAACTGGAGAGACATGAATTTGACGGATGGAGTACTCGATGGATAAGGACTTGGCTGAATGGTCGCACTCAGAGAGTTGTGGTCAATGGTTCGATATCCAAGTGGAGGCCAGTGATGAGTGGTGTTCCTCAGGGGTCAGTACTGGGACCGGTGCTATTTAACATTTTTATCGGCAACATGGACAGTGGGATCGAGTGCACTCTCAGCGAGTTTGGAGATGGCACCAAGTTGTGTGGTGTTGTGGACACGCTGGAGGGAAGGGATGCCATCCAGAGGGACCATGACAGGCTGGAGAGGTGAGCCTGTGAGAACCTCATGAAGTTCAACAAGGCCAAGTGCAAGGTCATGCACGTAGGTCGGGTCAATCCCAAACACAAGTACAAGCTGGGCGGAGAATGTATTGAGAGCAGCCCTGAGGAAAAGGACTTGGGAGTGCTGCTTGATAAGAAGCTCAATGTGAGCCGGCAATGTGAACTGGCAGCCCAGAAAGCCAACCGTGTCCTGGGCTGCACCCAAAGCAGCGTGGGCAGCAGTTCGAGGGAAGTGATTCTGCCCCTCTACTCTGCTCTCATGAGACCCCACCTGGAATACTGTGTGCAGCTCTGGAGTCCCCAACACACGAAGGACATGGAACTGCTGGAGTGGATCCAGAGGAGGGCCACAATGAGAATCCGAGGGCTGGAGCACCTCTGCTGTGAAGATAGACTGAGAGAGTTGGTGTTGTTCAGCCTCGAGAAGAGAAGACTCCAGGGAGATCTTATTGCAGCCTTCCAGTACTTAAAGGGGGCCTACAGGAAAGCCAGAGAAGGACTTTTTACAAGGGTTTGTGGTGATAGGACAAGGGGCAATATTTTAATTTTAAACTGAAAGAGGATAGATTTCGATTAAATATAAGAAAGAAATTTTTTACATTGAGGGTGGTGAGACACTGGAACAGGTTGCCCAGAGAAGCTGTGGCTGCCCCATCCCTGGAAGTGTTCAAGGTCAGGTTGGATGAGACTTTTAGCAACCTGGTGTAGTGATAAGATGTCCCTGCCCATGGCAGGGGAGTTGCAGCTAGATGATCTTTAAGTTCTTTTCCAACCCAAACCATTCTATGATTCCGTGATTTCCACCATGATAATATTAAGAGGGATCCTTTTGATATCACAAGATATCTGTATGTCTGCTAGCAAGGCTTTCCATTTCTCTCACTGAGTAGTTTCCAAACATGTAGATAATAAAAGGGTATTAAAACAGAAATATTTGTACACATGATGCACAGGTGGAAAAAATAAATGTTAATATGATTTGGCCAGGGTCAAAAAAAGTGCTGTTGGTAAAGGAACTCTTTACAGTTCCTGCCTGGTGTCTTCAGCACTTATACATCTTTCCAAAGAGAATTTAGTTCCTTTTTTTTTCCCATTTCTTCATAATAAAAATGATCAAGTCCTTTCTACACATTCATACAGTAGTGAGCAAACAACAGCTCAGCTGTTTTGGAATTGAGAGAAATTTAATACATACTAATTTACTGTGGTATAATCATACAAAATTCACTTACCACTGAGAATGAGTTTTAAATTAGTTATAAACAAATTGAAATAATTTTAAATCATTAAGGATAACTGCATCTGAAAAAGCTTTGCTGTAGCAACTTCACCACAGGATTTTTGATGAAGCCTGGTCTTTCTGACTGATTTATTGTTTGTTCTTAGCATGAAACCTCAGGTGGTGGACTATGATTGTAAGTGAACACATAATTAAAATTAAAATATAACATTAAGTCATTTGGAGTGGAGAAAGGAATGATGTCTGGTATATCCAGTGTTGTAATCAACATCTATACTAAGAAAAATAATCAAATCATTGTGTTGCAAGTGCTTAAGTGTCGGAAAACTTCAATTGCTGGAAGTATATCCATGTTTATGGTCTGAAATAAAGAAACAGACTTTTTTTTTTCCTGTAGTTATGTCTGACAACTTGTCAGTGTCATCTCAGTTCCTCTCAGGACCTGGACAAATACTACTACAGTGAATACCTCTAAAGTGAATTCTAAATAAAAGGGCACTGGATAACTTTCTATGCTTTAAGAGGAAAAAAAAAAATCAAACCACTGAGGCTTGTCATTAATTTGAAGTACATTGTCCAGTATTTGAAGTTTTGTCAGAGATCCTGTTGTTTGTATGGCTCTGGGTATATCAGTTCAGATTTGTACTCTAACCCTTCCTCCTACCTTTTACTTCTGCGTTCAAAAACTGCAAATGGATGTTTGAAAGACCTTTTTTATTCAGTGTGCATTCGTTTTAATAAATAGATAGCACTGGTGCACCAGAGGCATTTTACTTTACCTTCTGCCTCATTGTCTTCTTGAGATATGTACAGATTTGCACTACAGCATGATTTGTCATGTCTTACTGCTTAATTAACCTTTAGTATGGTGGCGTTTTCCAGATTGCCTGCAGAATTATTTCAGAAGAATGTGTCTGTGTAGATAGGCAATGTCAAATATAGCACCTTTCTACTTAAAATATTGTTATTTGCTAGCATTAAGAACATTATTCTTTTGAATAGAGGCTGTTGAGACTCTCAGATCCAAACTTTGCTGTTAGCTTACTTTAAACCCCAGCTTCAAGCATGCAAAATCAATATAAGCCGTGTTTTTCTTTATGTGGAGAAATTTTTGAAACATTGAGCCAGACATACCCCTGAGGAAAGCAAAAACTGCTTTCAGCACTTGCTTATCTATTTTGTACTTATTAAGTGTTTGCTCGTTTGCTTACTTGTTTGCGGTATCTATTGCTATTATGCACCATGCAATAATGAAGCTGCCTCAATGACAGACAATTTAAATTTCCTTTCCCATTCTTTCAGTGACAACTAGAAAAGTTTTGTGTTTTTTTTTTTTAAAAAAAACACAAAGCAAATTTGAAATGTTTCTTAATTCTTTATGAGAAAAGGTTACTTAACTTATTAAAACAGAATAGATGATTGAAAGCCCCGTTAACTAAGATGTTGCGATTGAGTCTCAAATTTTTTAAAACGACACAAAAGTAAAAGTTAACAAGAGAGCTTTTTGGTTGCTGAGTATTTAAGAGATTTGTTCAGTTTCTCTGCCTTTAATAACCTCCAAGTACTTTTAAACTTTGAATTTTTGTTTTACCACTGACCCCATAGTTCCTAAACTTGCACTTATAATCTGGGATGCAATCTTCAGGAAAAAGGGAATAATATTTTGTTTTCTTTCTTCTGAGCCCAAAACTTCTGTAAAAACAAAGGGCAAAAGTTCACAGTGATTAGAAAGGGAGACAATGGCTAGATAAGAAAGAAATGAAAGGCAGTTTCCTTTCTAACCTTTGACCCAACGGGTGGTCAAAAATGGATATACTGAAAATATCCTGGAAAAATATTTAAGCAATAACATTCACTTAGGTATTCCTGTGAAAGAGACTGTTTCTCTAGGACTAGAAATAGTTTAATGCCTGTAAAATAAAAACTGACAGATTTAAAGAGCAGAAAACACAAATCAATGGTTCATTGCTTTTCAGCTTCAAACAGGTGAAGGTTGACATATTTTAAATATCTAACACTTAGAATAAAAAAAAATAAATTCAGAGACATTTTCAATATAATATGCTTATGAAATCTCTACAAAAGTAGAAAAAAGATATATTTACTAGAGATAATATATAAAGGAAAGAGTTAATTACAAGTTAGTGGTAATGTTTCAAATAATATGCAAATCATACGAATAATAACCTCCTGTGAAAAGCAGTTCTGGGAAATAAAATTATTATATAGAAAATAATAGAGATTTAATAAAACTATTAAATCTTCATATTATGAAGATACTAAGTACCAGGTTAGGGGTATTTGTTTCAGTACATGTAAGAAGAGGAGGAGGAATATTCTTAAAATTGTAATACTCGATTTACTTGAAGGTCTGTATTTTTAAAGAGTGTATTATTCTACTCAAAATCGTTACATACCTATATATGTTTTTGAAAATCTTTGCAAAGCTTCTGTTTCAAATTTTTTTTTCTCAAATTTTTCCTTTTCAGATTAATGTGGTTGTAATAAATAACCTATGTGTTGATCTGCATTTGGTAGATCACCATACATGATGCATGGACATAAATAGATACAAATTAACATATAGTGTTGTAGATTGCTTACAAATTAGTGTAGAAAATCCATTGAAGTAATGGAACATATACCGATTAATGGTATCACCAATATAATGTTTTGAATTCATTCAGTAACTATTCTCAATTCTTTACTGCTAACAGCATTCAAGGACCATGTAAAGCCACCCTATATAACTAGATTTGGATGAAAATCTTGTTGTGCTGAAGCAAATCTGTTCATTTTGTCTGAGCTTCCATCCAAATTCTACAGTTAATCAGGTGGAGAACCCCAAAGATTCTGCAGGCAAGGCCCATCAGTAGGACAGAGGTAGCTTCTTCTGACTTCATTGCAGCACACCTCCAAAGGTGTGTCTTCAAACATAACTAATTGCTTTTCAAGTCATCAAGATCCCATCAAAGTTAATGCATGTATGGCATTTGCGTGCTGAATACAGGCTCGTCTTCTAATATTTTGCACATAAAAAATTTGATGTTTTTCCAACAGTAGGGGAAAAGATTGAAGATGAAGAATTGTGTGGTTTATGCTTACCGTGTCCATTTTTGCTGTTTGAAAAATTAGAACCGAGGAAGCTCTAAGGATTTCTCAATATTTCTAAGCAAGTTTTGTTATGGTCTCCTGTCATGGAAAAGTCACATTCACCTCTTCTGTTTTTAAGAAAAGTATATTATTTTCACATTGAAATTATAATAATTTTTTTCATATGATGCAGTTGCATTTTCAGGCTAAAATTTTCTGAGAAACTCTTAAGTTTTTCTCTTAGTTTATTTTTCAGAACATATAACATGGATGTCCTTCAATAGAAAAATAAATTCTAGGTTTTTTGTAGAGTCATTAGAGAAGTAAGTGGTGCAATCTATCATTGTCATAATCCTCTTATTCTTTAGTCTGTCTCCACCTGTATAGTTAACTATATAGTTATCTTCATATCCTTTGAGTCCAGACAATACAGGCAAATATATTCCAATTCAGACCTCAGGTGAGTAAAGCTATTGTTTTCAGGTGTCTCTAGAGTAAGCAGTTGTACTTAACACAGGTACCTTCATAAGATGTCTAGACTTAGATGAGAGAAATCTGTTGTTAAAAATACATGGAAATTAAATATTTGTCCCAGTTTTAGCTGGGACAGAGTTTTTTTTTAACAGCCAGAAGAGCTCCCTGTTTTGGTTTCACTCAGAGGCTCACTCTGAGAAGAATGTTGATAGCAAGCTGATGTTTGTGGTTGGAAGTGAAACTCCAAGGACTTTTCAGTGTGCGGAGTACAGAAACACGGCAGGATAAGGGGGGAGCATAGCTGGGACAAGGGGGACACGATTCCCCTTGTCATTTGTGTGGAACTTAAGACTGAGGGCCAAACTGGCCAATTAGTATTCCATATCATGCAGCGTCATGCCCAGTATAAAAGCGAGGGGCAGCCGGGAAGAAGGGCTTTTGCGCTTTTGCTCTTTTTGCACTTTTGCTCTTTTGCGCTTGCTGCGCTGTTGCTCTGCTGTTTTTTTTTTCTTTCTCTCTCTCTCTCTTTCTCTCCCTCTCTGCCCCTCTCTATTTCGGGGCCTCGCGTTTGTCCGGGATTTGCAGTTTTCGGGACGAGACGGGCTTCGCATACGAGGGGTGGTGAGCACCTACATTGTATTAAATCATCTGTATTAAATCACTCTTATCTCAACCCACGGGTTTCACGTTTATCCTTTAATTCTCTCCCTCATTCCTGGGGGTGGGGGAGGGGGAGTGACCGGCTGTGTGTGGGGCGGTTCAACATAACCCACGACAATATTGTTAAAAGATACGTTTAAAATATTTCACTAAAGACAAAACCTAGGATTTTTCAAAATGAACATCTAATATTTGTTTCCTAAGATTGCATCTAAATACCTAAGTAAGCAGTTAGAGTTCAGTGTGCATAGAAAGCTGAGCTGTCTGGTAGCTACATGGTTTATACTTTTTGTGATGTAGTTAATCAAGAAAGAGTATCATCTTGGGAAAAAAATAATAAAAAATCAAACGTAAACTTACTTGTTTGAATTAACCTGTTATAAAGTGTTAGGCTTGCTTTCTTAGAACTTACAGGTATGTTCCTTTCAATGGGCATTTTTCTGAAAAATAAGTTTTCAAGAAATGTTATGGCTGCGCATGCACACACACACATTCATACAAAGGATAAACTCTGCTCTGCTCACTTTTTTTGCTTTTTGAAGTAAATGTATTCAGCCAATCAAATTGCCGTATGAACTAAAAGGTCTTCGTACCAGTAGGTTGAAACTGAGTCAAACTTTGACTGTAGTACTGATGAGCACTCGCAGTTTGTACTTTTCTTCCAGTTTATTTGTTAATAAGATCAGTCACAGTAGTACTTACGTTCAAATGCAACTCTCCTGGTTTCTGTCTTGACTCTCTCCCTTTAAACTCTTTTGTGACGATCCATTTATTCTGTAACGTAGATGTATTCTGCAATGCATTGCATAGCATGCAAAGGCATCTTTACTTACGTAATGTGACTGCTGTGTACAATTTGAGGGAGTTGTGTATCATAAGGATAACAGTGGGTTATGACTGGTGAACAAATGCATGACTCAGCGTGGTCAGCAGGTCAAGAGAGGTGATTCTTTCCCTCTACTCTGCTCTTGTGAGACCCCACCTCGAATACTGTGTCCAGTTCTGGTGTCCCCACCATAAGAGAGACATAGATGTGTTGGAGCATGTTCAGAGGAGGGCCACAAAGATGATGTAGGGGCTGGAGCACCTCTGCTACGAGGACAGGTTGTGGGAGCTGGGATTGGGAGCTGGGATTGTTCAGCCTTGAAAAGAGAAGACTTCGGGGGGACCTAATAGCTGCCTTCCAATACCTGAAGGGAACTTACAGGAAGGCTGGGGAGGGACTTTTTACAAAAGTATCCACTGATAGGATGAGGGGAAATGGGTTTAAGCTGAAGGAGAACAGATTTAGATTAGATTTTAGGAAGAAATTCTTCAGTACGAGGGTGATAAGACTTTGGAATAAATTGCCTAGAGAAGTGGTGGATGTCCCCTCTCTGGAGGTGTTCAAGGCCAGGTTGGACGGAGCCTTGAGTAGCCTGATCTAGTTGAGAGGCGTCCCTGCCCATGACAGGGAGGTTGGATTAGATGATCTCTAAGGACCCTTCCAGCCTATACCATTCTATGATTCTATGATTCTATGACTCAAAGAATTAATGACAGTTTTGCTAAAGAACAACCACTATATATTAAGGCTTTGATCAATCACAGCTAAAGCTGTGCAAGAGCCAATGGGCAAAAATAATATTCTCAGAAGGCCCTGTGATCTCTCTCTTGCCTTGTGCTTTGAGCGTAATAGAAAATGACATTGTTGTTTAACAGTTAAATTTAACCTTCCTGTTGTCTGTTGTAGGAAAACAAGCATAGATCACATGAATCAGTGAATTCACTGTTGTTTGTTCTTTATACTTTAAATTCATGACCTGGTAACAATCAGTGGAAAAAATAAAATGCAAAGAGATAAAGATTATAAACAAATTGCTCTTTAAGTATAGATGAGGCTTTGAGCAACCTGGTCTAGTGGAAGGTGCCCCTGCCTGTGGCAGGGGAGTTGGAACTAGATGATCTTTAAGGTCTTTTCTAACCCAAACCATTCTATGATTCTATTCTATTTTATTGAAGATGACAAGAAAAAGAATTTTTTTAAGCATTCCAGATCTTATCAGTAAGCTTTATTCTAAAGTAATATACAATACCTAGAAATGTTTGGAGTTTTTTATGGTGCAAGAAATTGTGTGCTATGAAAATACTTCAAATTCCTGTAAGTGCATAAAAAATGATGGATTGTGATAATTTCAAACTATTCAGAAGTGACATTTGGATGGATGTTTATCTTAATGTAGCAGAATTACAGTGGTCTGATACTCTCTAGAACAAACAGTTTTCCTGTAAGATTTCCATAATGTCTTATCTCTAACAAAAATCTTAATATTTCAGATTGGATATTCAAATTAAAGTATAACTTCTTGCACATTTGTTTAGGATTTGGGTAGGAAAATTATGTGCTGAAAGTGATCCTATAATACGAGAGTGGCAAAACATAAATAGAAACGGGAAAGAATGAAGGAAAAATAAAATAAAATAAAATAAAATAAAATAAAATAAAATAAAATAAAACTAAGATAAATTAACTTTCAGCTTTTCATTTTTCTTGCTTTCCTGAGGGATTGTACTAATGTATCTGCTTTAGTTGTCGGCATCATTGATTGGCACTGCAATGAGGATCAGTGTAGACAATCTCCCATTGCTGAATGGTGTGCAGGTGCTCAGATGGACTCTGATATTCTCTCTTTAAAAGGGAAATACAAAATTTCAGCCATGTGTGGATGAGCTACCATTGTTTTAACCTGTATTTATACTCCTTGTATCACTGGCAGCTAGGTATGGTGCTGGGATAACTTTCACAGCCATGAGCGTCCTCGTAGGGTTTGCCATGCTGTGTGGAGCTCCCGTAAGATGCTAACTTTGTCCTCTTAGGAACATATACCCTGTGATTGGGCAAGCAAAGTACACCTTTTCTCTCCTCTCAATGCATGGGTTGGTTTGGAAGTCCTTAGAGGACAATTTCATAGCTAGCAAGTGTCCTCAGCTGGGGACTTCCTGCCTTTGATGGACACACAGAGATGCTTTATACTTTTGCTGACCTTTTACCTGGGTCGTCATCTCCACAATTTAAACCTTAGAGATTAGTTTGCCTGAGCATATATCACTTCAAGTTATTTCCAGGCTTTTTTTTTTTTTTTGTCCCATGCAAAAGGGACATTTTACACTCAAATTCTCATTGTATCCTCTCATGTGAAATGGCCCTTTTAATTTTTCTGCTATACAACAAAATCTCTTGGAAAACTTTCACTTAGCAAAAGTCTTCATATCCTCACTTTCCATCACATTAGAAATTGTGTAGGATCACGTAAATCATCAAATAGATTTGGAAGCAGCAGTGGTTCTAACAAATACTTGTGAGCCTTATTCAAAGGAGAAAATTAGAGTAATATTTCAGTGTGGGAAGATGAGGTACCTGGGTGTCTAAATGGAAGAACTTTGAAAGCAAATGTGATCCCACATTACATTTCAGTCTATTCACCAACTCTTAAACAACTTCAGTGGTTTAATAGCATTTCTCCGTAATTTACCCAAGGAAGCCTGAAAGTCTATTTCATAAACTTTAACTATAAACCAAAAATAAATTGGAATCTAAGGCTCATTTTAATGTTGCTGTTCTTTTATTTATCTTTCATGATACATAGATTCGTGCTTACTGTAATTGTGTTATAAATTACTTTGCGAGTAAGTTATGTCTCAGATTTTATGTTCAATACCGTACATCTTATTTCATTATTTCACTCTCTCTGCTGCATGTAGAGGAAAGAAGAGCACTACTTAGGCCATCCTTATGTTCAAGTTGCTGCTTTGTAATTTTAAACAGGCTTCCAAGTCTTGTTTATTCCTTTTACAATGATGTTGCTGTTATGTGCTGATATGTGGATTATATGGATTTACATCCTGCATCTTACAGCTGTTGATTCTCAAAATGCTTAGAGATACCTAGAGAGTTTGCAAACGAGTACCACATCCTGACAGTTTGAGTTCCCTAACATATACCTATACCTTTTAAAATGAAACTGATATTTTTATAAGGTTTTGTAAAAATCATTTTATTTTATTGTATGTTTTTTTTCCCAAATTTCACTGAATATTGAGATTTATCTGTGGGCACTACATACAGGAGTAACATGCAATCAGTATCAAACATAGGACAGGTGCAAACTCTTTCCAAAGTCATAAGAAAGAATAAGGTTAAAAAAGTCTAATTTCTATGCTTAAACTTTTGCACAAACATATTAGATGATTTAGTTTCATAGTAAACTGAATTACCTGATAATGAATAAGTGTCTAATAACAGACTGGATTCAAGAAGACTAGGGCTTTATGCATGAAGGAGTTCTATAATATATATAAAGCTGATATGAAATTATTGATTCTTATAGAGAACAGGGTTACAGTAGGTTATTTGTCAGAATACTGTTTCATTATATATCCTGCTGGTGAAACCTACACTTTATTTTTCAGAGTTGAATCATTATGTTTGCATTTAATTTCCATTAAAAACCATCTAATTCCAGCTGAGTAGAAGTTCCACAGCATCTTTATTAATTAGAACCATGTCTTACACAAATTCATGTACCAATTATTTTTTTCAATATCCTTCTGAAAAGAAATTTAGTTTTACAGAAAAGACTTATAGTGTGACTTATAGAAATTGTTTTCTGACTTCTTGGATAAATCTATTGTATTTGGGTCACTTTGTGCAGACAAATTATACAATCGTGATCTAATAGGCTGTCAAATCACATGTTTCTAAGCATGAATATCAACTGCTGTCGCCTGTTCATCCAGGAAATGCCCCAGGAGTTGACTTTTTAAAGAAAGTAAGAAGACTGTGAAGAAACTGAAGAAATTTAGATGTTTCTAAACCACCCAGTTGATTGAACAAGCACAATTTTATGTCAAAATGTTTTAACTGTTTAATTTCAGTCAGAATTTAGATGGAAAGAAGGAGTTATAGATCACAGGTAGAGTTTCCATTCACACAGCACTGTGAATAGCATCCATTCCTAGAGTCAATATATAGAAAATTAAAGCTTTCTCTAAATTGTGTTGGGTGATTGTGAGGGAGGCTCCACTGATATATTCAACTCATTCTCCAATCTGGCCATTACTCAACCAAAATAGAATCATAGAATCGCAGAACGGTTTGGGTTGGAATGGACCTTAAAAATCATCTAGTTCCAACACCCCTGCCATGGGCAGGGACATCTCTCACTACACCAGGTTGACCCAAAGTCTCATCCAACATGGCCTTGAATACTTCCAGGGATGGGGCAGCCACAACTTCTCTGGGCAACCTGTTCCAGTGCCTCACCATTCACAGAGGGAACAATTTCTTCCTCATATCTAATTGAAATCTGCCTTCTTCCGGTTTAAAGTCATTGTCCCTTGTCCTGGCACTACACTCCTTTGTCAAAAGTCCCTCTCTGGCTTTCCTGTAGGCCCCCTTTAAGTACTGGAAAGCTGCTAGAAGATCATCCCAGAGCCTTCTCTTCTCTAGGCTGAACAGCCCCAACTCTCTCAGCCTGTCTTCACAGCAGAGGTACTTCAGCCCTCGAATCATCTTCGTGGCCCTCCTCTGGACCCGCTCCAGCAGCTCCATGTCCTTCTTGCATTGAGGACTCCAGAGCTGAACACAGTATTCCAGGTGGGGGTCTCACAAGAGCAGAGTAGAGGGGCAGAATCACTTCCCTCGAACTGCTGCCCACACTTATTTTGATGCAGCCCAGGATACAGTTGGCTTTCTGGGCTGCCAGTGCACATTGCCGGCTCATGTTGAGCTTCTCATCCACCAGCACTCCCAAGTCCTTTTCCTCGGGGCTGCTCTCTATCCATTCTCTGCCCAGCCTGGACTTGTGCTTGGGATTGCCCCGACTCACGTGCAGGACCTTGCACTTGGCCTTGTTGAACTTCATGAGGTTCCCACAGGCCCACCTCTCCAGCCTGTCATGGTCCCTCTGGATGGCATCCCTTCCCTCCAGCATGTCCACACCACTACACAACTTGGTGTCATCTGCAAACTTGCTGAGGGTGCACTCGATCCCACTGTCCATGTCTCCAGCAAAGATGTTAAATAGCACTGGCCCCAGTACTGATCCCTGAGGATCTCCACTCATCACTGGCCTCCACTTGGACATTGAACCTTTGACCACAACGCTTTGAGTGTGACCATCCAGCCAAGTCTTTATCCACTGAGTGGTCCATCTGTCAAATTCATGTCTCCCCAATTTAAAGATAAAGATTTCATGTACAGTGACAAACACTTTGCACAAGTCCAGGCAGATGTCAGTTGCTCTTCCTTTATCCTCTAAAGCTATAACCTAATTGTAAAAGGCAAGCAAATTTGTTAGGCACTATTTTCCCTTAATGAACCCATATTGTCTGTCATCAATCATCTATTTTCCATGTCCCTTAGCATGTATTACTACAGATGATAGAAAAATGTCTTAGTCATTTATATAAAATGCTAAACAGCTTTGAGTTTAGATAAAATACATTGAAATTGCAGGATTTGACCAAATCCATATCATTTCAGCCACAAATTATTACAGAATTTTGTGTCTGACTGGTGCTTTTGCAGTAGTTATTCCTTCTTTAAAATAAATCAGAACAGTGACACAAAATTCATTTAAACGTTCAAAGTTAAACATATGATCTCTTCTATTATTGCCATATATGGTTTATCCACCTGGGGAAGATGGTGTGCTCATTACTGTGATATGAACTTACACCCAGCCAGGCACTTCCTACTCATTCTCCTATGAGCTAGTGTGCACTGACGGTGAGCTTCATCTACCAGGACTTGGGTGTTAACTCTGGAGATTACTGTCTCAGAGATACTGTGTGGACTCCCTTTCTAGTCACATTTCTGCAGAGTGAAGTCTACCATCTGTTGTAGATGTCTGTGAAACAAATGAATGGTGTCCTGAAGGTGCTGATATCTCTCAGACCTTTCAGGCATCACACTGGCCAGCCAGAAATGGATGGTTAGAAGGATTTATATTCCTAATGATCAGTAACTACAACTTTAACACAAATATTTCCTGGCCTACATGGGAATTATTAACCCGTAGTTCAGTCTGTTTCATTTAAATAGTATAGCACAGTGGTTTTCAAACTGTGGCACATAGTCATGCAGCAGTCCACATGTCTGTTTTTGGCTTGGGAGCTGCAAGAGCTGTCTATTCCTGTTGCAGGCTAGGAACCTCACTCACAGGGCACAGTCCTGCAGAGTTTGGACACTAGGGGCAGAGCCATGTGCAATTGATAAGGTCCATCAACAGTCCCAGATGAGGCAAGGTGGTGAAGCAGGTCCAGGGTCCATGTAGGAAGTCTGGTCAGGAGCAAAAAGAGACAGGAGCAGACAGCACTGGAGACGTGGCTACAACATAGATCCAAAGTCCATACAGAGGCAGGGCTGGAGACATGCACACCTGCAGCACAGTGAAAGCTGATGATGCTTCTGTTCAGGAATGGTTTAAGGACCACCCACATGGTGCCCTGTTACTGTGGCCTGTAATGTTATAGGACCTTTGATGTAATGACAGTGGTAAAGTGTAGCGACGGAGGGAAGACCAGGACGCTCAATATGAGTGATCATCAGGCTTCCCTCCGTCGCTACAAATGGCGCCCGAACAGGGACCCTAGAGCGAGAGAACAGGGACCCTAGAGCGAGAGTCTGACTACGAGCCACGGGGCGACGGAGTCCGGGAACTGGTCCTGCTACAGCAGCTCAGGAGGCGAAAGAGGCGACAGCAAAAGCCCCGCGCCCGGGAGGAACTAAAGAGGGTCCCGCCGGCCACGCGCTGCCGAGGTCTTGCGAAGGCTGCAACAGCGCTGACGACAGGTATGGATAGACAAGCGGCGTATGATTTGCTTAAATGCTTTTTAGAAAAGCGAGGCACACAAGGTATAGATTATAAAAAGGAATTACCGAATTTACTTGCATATAGGGTCACAAGGGGTTATTTCTTAAACCCAGATACAGTTTTTGAACAATCAGAATGGCGTAATTTTGGTGATAAATTATTTGAGGAAGTTATAAAAGATAACAAAACAGCGAAAAAACTCATGAAACCGTGGCGCGCAGTTTCTAATGCTCTCTTGCAACATCGGGCAGAGCAAAAAGCCGCCGCGGCAGCCTCGGCGAGGCTAAACGGTCCCACTGGGTCTGGCTCTGCCACTGCTTCTCAGGGGGAGAATGTCAGCAATCAGGCAAGTGAATGTCCTTTACCCCCCTCAGTGCGGACGCTAACAATCCCTAAAAGCCCCACGGAGGCATGGGGTCAACCCCCGTCGCCTTCTGAATGCAATCCAAAACTATCAGCCCCTCCAATACAGGAGGAAGGAAAATCTGAGGGGGAACAGGACAAACACTCGCTGGGCAAAAACAACACAAACCCTTTTTTGAATGGAGAGAAAATAGCTAATGAACGGCAGCGACTGTGGCAGCAGATCGCAGAAAACGCCCTTCTTGACGGCGAACGAGAAATCGCCACAAGCATTGTTCAAGAAGCCTTTCCTGCGACCTATTCACAGCCAGATGCCCAGGGCAACATTACCGTGTCTCTCACTAATCTGGACTGGAAATTATTGACCCAATTGCGAGCCACGGTAAACGAATCAGGGATTAAAGGGGAACCCACTAGACAAATGTTAGATTATATTTGGGGAACTAACATTTTACTTCCAAGCGATATCCGTAGCATAATGAAACTAATTCTATCTCAGCACCAGCAACTCCTGTTTAATGCCCATTGGCAGTCTGTCTGTCAGGAAGCAGTAGCAGTAGTTAGACCACCGGGAGACCCGTTACATGGAGTTACTCTCCATGAGCTAATGGGTTTGGGACCTTATTTCCGAGCCGAGGCGCAAGCGCTGCTGGGGCCAGATAAAGCAAAAGAATCAATGCGATTGGCCAGGCAAGCTCTTGATTGTATAAAGGAACCGGGAGGAATTCCCTCTTACATGGGTATTAAACAAGGAAGGGAAGAACCTTTTGGAACCTTTATCGATCGTGTCGCAAACGCAATACAGGCAGCAGGAGTACCCGATTATCTTAAGGGTATTATACTGAAACAGTGTGCCATACAAAATAGTAATCCAACCACGCGTAACATCTTAGTTACATTACCAGGGACATGGACTATTGAAGAAGGATTAGAAAGAATGGCTCAGGTACCAGTAGGGCCACAAGCTATGTTAGCTGAAGCGATTAAGGAACTCGGAGTTAGCTTACGCGAACAAGCGCAAGCTACTCAGAGCCAGGTTCTTGCAGCCCTTGCTCCTTTGCAAACCTCAGCACAACGACCAAACAGCCGCGCCCCCTCCCGTCTTCGATGCTTCCGTTGCGGTGTTGCCAGACACATGAGAAAAGATTGTGGAACCAACCCTGTATGGTGCAAAAATTGTCCATCGGATACTCACAATGATGCTGCTTGTCGTTGCTCCAACTCGGGAAACGGGCGATCCAGCGGGAGGAACCGCCCCGCGATGACACAAAAAGCGGCCGCCTATCCAGCAACACACAATCCTTTTCTCTCCGACCCGCAACCAGTGGCAACCTCAGACTGGACCTTGCAACAGCAATAGACTGCACATTGATGGACTCTAAACCGGTCAAGATTGCTACTGGCACCCAAGGACCTATCTATATACACGGACAGCCTACCGAGGCATTACTTATAGGACGATCTTCCGCCACCATGAAAGGACTCAATGTATTAGTAGGACTTATTGACAAGGACTTTCATGGAGAAATTCAGATCATGGCTCAAACTTTGTTTCCACCACTCTATGTCCCAAAAGGCACAAGAGTGGCACAGTTGATTCCTTTACCACAACTTGCTGAGACTCTGACACCGCTGCAAGAACAACTCCGAGGACAAAGTGGGTTCGGATCAACAGGCCAAGCAGCCCTGCTGACTGTGGACCTACGCCAACGACTGCGGCAATCAGTTACAGTGCACTACGATAACCAAACCTTGTCACTCATGGCATTACTAGACACCGGCACTGACGTTTCAATCATTAGCTCCCACAAATGGCCATCTGGATGGCCCACCTATGCCTCCGATGCCACAGTGACAGGTGTTGGAGGTTTGACTCTCGCTCATAAGTCACCCCTCCTACAATGGAACATAGGAGACAAAATCATTACCTGCTGCGTTTCAATTATACCCCTTCCAGAGGGGGTTCACGCGCTAGTGGGCCGGGACATTTTAACGCAAATGGAAATGATCCTTACCTCGAATTTTTAGGAGTGGCCATTGTTTGGACTTTCCCGATCCCACTCCGATGGAAAACAGAAGAACCAGTGTGGATAGAACAATGGCCACTGAAAAGGGAAAGTCTAGAGCAAGCCCACAAATTGGTGCAGGAACAATTTGATCAGGGACACCTTCGGCTGTCGACAAGTCCTTGGAACACCCCTATATTTGTTATAAAAAAGAAGTCTGGGAAGTACCGATTACTCCATGACCTACGAGCAGTTAACAAACAGATGCATGACATGGGAGTGCTACAACCAGGCTTACCTAATCCTGCAATGATACCTGAAAAATGGCACCTGCTCATCGTGGACTTAAAGGACTGCTTTTTCACCATTGCCCTTCATGAGGACGACAGACGGAGATTTGCTTTCACTTTACCAGCAATTAATCGCGAAGGGCCAGATCAACGCTTTGAATGGACAGTCCTTCCTCAGGGAATGCGTAATTCACCCACTCTTTGCCAACTCTACATAGATGCAGCTCTCCAGCCTTTGCGGAAATCATGGCCTCAAACGTTGATTTATCATTATATGGATGACATATTGTTAGCTCAGTCGATTCCCTTTCTACCCCAACAGAAGCAGGAACTAACCAAGCAACTCAGGAAAATGGGCTTAGTAATAGCTCCAGAAAAGGTGCAAGAAAGCAGCCCGTGGAAGTACTTAGGCTGGTAAATCACTGATACTATGATTCAACCGCAAAAACTGTCAATACACATGGACATTCGAACACTTAATGATGCCCAACGATTATTGGGCGACCTGCAATGGCTAAGACCCGTAGTTGGCATTCCCAACGAGTTGCTAAACCAACTATGCCCGCTGTTAAAAGGAACTGACCCTGCAGCACCTATTCAGCTCACTGCACAGCAAAACATAATCCTGCAACAGATAGCAACTCTAATTACCACCCACTCTACCCATCGACACCTTGAAAACCTGCCTATTGATCTAACCATCCTATATAGAAACCAATACTTAATAGCAGCCTTAACCCAGCAAAAAATAAAAACGGAGGAATTGTGGGAGAATGGCTAACTGAGAAAGGCCACATAAACATAAGTCAGCTAGCTGAACAAAATCTTGCGAAACAAAGCACTCAGCTAGTTTAACTGCTGAGGTGGCAAGAACGTCCTGCCTGTGACTTGAGTATTACAAGACAACAGGATGCTTCTGGCCAGACAGGCATAAGAAAAGGGGAAGAGAGTAAACACAGATGGGGAGCCAGGGGCGGGATTAGCTTCTAAATATGTTAACCAATCATGAGCTTTCCTTTTGCAATATGTATGAACTAATTAAAATGATTATAAAAGTGTTATCGCCTGGCAATAAAGACGAAGCCTGCTGATCACTCATATTGAGCGTCCTGGTCTTCCCTCCGTCGCTACAGTAAAGAAAGTGTGCAACTGTCCTGTCATCAGGGGAAATTGTGACTTCATTCTCTACTGTCAAGGAGAATCTCTGCAATGACATGTAATCATAAGTACTGCACTTTAAGGACAAGATTTATGATTAACTGTATAAAGAAATATCAAAATGACCATATCCTGGAATACTCAAAATCCTATTAATTTATAAACTAACAGAAGTAGTGACAGACTTGTAAATGTCATGTGAAAACCTGCAGATGTCTTGCATACTCATTTCACTGCTGCTTAGATGAGTTGTGTAATATTATATTTAATAACAACCAAATAAATCAAATGAGCTTTTGAAACATTTGTTAAGGACATGAACCTCAAAGACTGCTGAAAACTGAAAAAAATCTAAGAAATATGCAAACCTCCAGTAAATTTTGTGCACACTGTGATTGTAAAAGATTTATAAGTTTTATTTGCATATTTGCTTGAGAAATGACTCAAGGACCTTCCCGATTTGCGAAAGCCTCCCTCCTTCTGGTTGCTAATTAGTTACATAACATCCAAGATTCATTAGTTCACAACTGCCTAACAGGTTGGAAAATGCTTTATATAAAACCTGGCTATAGTCTCTATGGCTGAACCTAGATTCCTTTCAAATTTAAAGCTTCTGACATATCAGCATATTTAAACCATTTAGCCTGAGTAAGTATACTAGTCTATCAGGTAAAGATATATTAATCTTTTTTTTTCTTTTGAACTTGCCCATCAAAAAGGCTTGCACACCCTTTAATCTGTGTTGAGGGAATGTATAGTGTTTGCCTGTATAAATCATCAACAAGATACAGAGCTGTCTTATTTTCATGCTCCTGAAAGCTGAAAATTACTGAGCTGTGTATGTGAAATCTCTGCTGTGGATATTAAAGAAGCATTGAAATGAGAGGGAGGCAAAGTCTGTTACAGAATTATTTTTTTTTACTGTGAAGTGAAGGCAAAAGGGAAAAGAGTAGAAGAGACCTGCAATTTTTCTTCTTACAGCAGAACTAGTAGGTGATCTTTGAGAAAATTTGCAAGAACATCTCTGAAAACAATTTTTACATTCTAATAAAAAAATAGCAACTGCTGCAGTTGTTGATACAAGAAAGAAGTGTCAACTTTAACGTTTGTACTAGATAATATGTTTATTCCCATCATGCTCAGAAGTTCATTGCACCCTTTGTTTGCTGGCACTGAAATAGCAAGAATGCCCTTAATCTTCAGAAATCACCTTTTACCCTTGCTTATGTGTGTGCTCTGAACACGTGTACATATTTATATCTCAGTCTTATGAGAGAATAACAACTGGGGCAGTTGTTCACACTGATACCATACAGGCATTTCGAGGTTGAGGGGAATGGCAATCGTTTAAGGAGATTTTATAACTGGGGGTCAAGGACCAAGGCAAAAAGCTCACTTTTTCTGAGTCAATGGGCTGCAGTGCAGCTTGTTTTAATTCGATTCCCTCTTGGCTTCACATCAGTTGGGTTTTTGGCCTTGAGGTGGCTCCAATAGCAGCTGCAAGCCCTGAGCAGTGTCAGTTCTCTTGGACTTTTTCTCCAAAAATCCAAGTCCCATCTTAGATACTCAAATAGATTTTATGAATATCTATGTAATTTATTTTCATGGCGCAACTGCCAGAACAGAGCTCTAAGATAATTCAATTGTTAGAAGTATTAGTACTATCTAGTTAGAAAAAAGTGATTTAGGTGGTGTGGGTTTGGTTTCATTTCGTTAGTTGTAAAGGATGTGTTTTATTGCCGATAACTCCATGAAAGAAAATACTTCTTCACAAGCCATCCTCCTCTCCTACGCTTAATGGCATAATAGCTAGGACAGCCACATTCTCATTATGTCTTCTGTTGCTCTTGTGACAAAATTTATTTCACTGAAGATTCCATCATTGATAATGTAATAACGGGGTCTTCATTCCTAAATGACACTTGCTATTTGGGACATAAATCACTCTGTGGTTATAATATTCCAGTCACATACACCTAGTAGAAAATAAGGAGTAGAGGAAAGCTAAAAATAGCCTTTGGCAAAGCTTGAACAGATTTGTATCTTAGTATTCAAATCATGACTATGTAAAATATTCACAGATGGGAATGAACACTAGTATACAGCAAGAAATGTTTGTCCTTTTGTTACAGGACAACACTTGTACAGCCCTGTAATCAGATGAACATCATAGATGTGGGATTTGTCAGGGCAAAGTAGTAATCAGAACAAAATCTTACAATATAATGGTGAGTCAGCTGGTCCAGAACAAAACCAGATAGAATAATAAATCCAGCTTTCGTATATGCTGATTTATATATCAATGCCCTGATGAATAAAATATAAATGCATTATGGACATGGATGCAGCAAAGGAGAAGCTAGCTTTTAGGCATTCAATTTTATTCTCTTCCACAAAAATGTCCCTAACCAGATAAATGAGTAGATGAAACCATCCAGCCTGGCTAAAAGTCGCTAAAACACTCAACACCTTAACCTTGACTGTATCCAAGTAGGTCTAAACCACGTAGTCTGCTACTATCGAACTCATTAAACTGTAACCAGAAAATGGACAGTGTTCTTTCATAAAGAAAGGTAAAACATAAAAGACAGAGTTATGTCTAATTAAGACATGCTGAATGCAGATTTAAATGGTACTTGTATTCCAGTCACTGAGGATTTAATCATATGAGTTTGTGAACTGGACAAGATTTGAAATGAAATATTGTTATTTTGTGAAAACACTGGCCTGTTCAACGTTGGCTTTACATTCAATATTTCTAAAATTTGCTTCAGTTTGGGGAATAAACAAGCAGAGTATTCACACAAAAGAGATTCCCAAGTGACTGCTTGTTGAAATTCAGTTAGAAGTAAAAATAGAATAACACCTAACGTCACTCAGGATACCAAGATTCATGAAACAATCAATTTATTACTTGAAGTATCTTTATTGCTTTTACAAACTATATTTATTGTCATAGTTTTAGCAGTTATAGAAAGAAATTAACAGACATAAATTCTCTAACATTTCATGAAATCCTTATGTGCATTTGAGGCATTCCTGAATATTTTGTACTGGCCAGTTTTGTATGTTTATACATCAATTAGCACGTAAGGAAAAGAAAGTCATAGTTTTAATTACAAATCTGTATTTTCAGCCACAAAACTTGAAACTTTTTGGAAGAAAGTTTGCACAAAACTCATTTTGGTATATACCAGGAAGTGTAAAAAATATCTTTCTCAGATTTCTGAATCATTGCAAGCCTCAAAGATTTACTGAGGTCTAGTCCTTGTCTCCTAAAAGGACATTTTCTACGAGTGATATTTTTTCATCTCTCTGTTGTGAAAGATGAATGTTTTCATTTGTAAAATAACTTTTTAAGAAGATTTACACAGCTACACTAGCAATTTAATACTCTTCTAGTACATGAATCTGTCATTATTGTCTTTTATAAACAGCTCTTAACTTGTCTAGAATAAATTTGGACATTAGTCCTGATATTTCATCTTTTTCCAGCACACTATTTTATTTTGGGCAGGGAAGAGAAATGATATTGGCATATATTATTGACATTGTACTTGACATAACAAATAAATAAAAATATTATCGTGGAGTACAATGATACAATAAAATGCTGAATCATATGTTGTTATCAGTAAAGTCTTTCAAAGGACAGAATCACATCATGACATAGGTCGTAATAATGACAAGTCTTGAAATAACTTTCAAATTTTCTTTAAGAGGCAAATGAAGAATAGAACATTGTTCAAAATATATAGTTAACTGAAAAAAAAAGTAAGTTATAAAATGCATGCAACTCCAGTCCAATGCAAGAACATAAGTCAAAATCATTTGCACATGTTGAAATCTATTATGTCCATAAGGTGACCCAAACTATTAGCAACTTGCTTGGCTTATAAATTATGACAATAATTGCCAATAAAACATACAAACCCATCATGTTTCAGGATTCTAAATCCATTACCGCAAAAGTGCAAATGAAATACAAATTGACTTGTGGAATACATTCAATAATTACCAGGTGAGTTGAACAGTCATCCAGCTTGCATCAGGTTAAGGTTTGTAAATAACGAGAACATGTTTTTACAACTTCGCGTTGAAAGCAGTGCACAAATCTCTAAGTAAGTGATGGAAAATACAAAATCAGATAGACTAATAATCATCATTTATATGCAAAGTAAAGAATACGAATATGTTCAGTCAGGTGACTTGTTTTTGAATATTCAACCTTTGAAAATATTTATTGTTTGCTATGAAGAACGTAAGGAGAATGCAGTAAAATATTCACTGAATGAGAATAGACTTCCCTTTCCAAAACAGACTCAATTAGCCTGTGGAATGACTCATATGTTGTAGAAGATTCTGAAAATCACAGAACGAGAAGTGTTGCTCCTGTACCACTTTCAGCTTAATCTTTTCTAAACAAACAAACAAAGACTGAAATTTTTCCATATTGATGTGTATCACAAGGAATTAATGTGAAAGTTAAAAATAAGAAAGTTAGACAACTCTTGCTAATATTTTGTTTGACTCAGAACAGTTTCAGTCACAGACAATCAGACCAAGAAGTAAAAGCTCTACCACTTGAGCTATAGAGATAAGAGTTGCTAGCTGGAACTTGATATTCAGACTTTGAAATCGTTTGGACTAATAGATTCCAATGGCATGGAACAACTTAAAATAACAAGCTTAGGAGCATTAGTCTTAGATTTGCAAGAAGAGTTAGGTTTCCAGTTCACTCTATATTGGAAAAATTCTGCCCATAAAGCCAACATCAACAAATGCAGAGCTATTTTAAATTGTAGACCAATATGTTAGAAGACTTGGGCACATTATATATTTTTTTTTTTTCCTGCTAAGAGGTTCCTCCAAGACAGTTAAAATTACAAAATATCTGAAAAAATGATGATCGGTATATTTTTTCAAGTAGTATTAATTGGTTTTAGAACAATTTAATATTTTCGATATGTAGTAAAGAAACTTACACCTTTGACAATGTTTGCAATTTCCATTTATTGTCTGCAACGTAATGTGATTCCAGCTCATTTGACAGATAGTGGATAGATAAATATGTGGATAGTACTGATAATAGCTATACAAAAGAGTATGTCATATCATTACTTCTTTTCCTTATGCTAAGTGGTTTTTTAATACCACTGACAAGTCTTCCTGAAAATATTAGTCTTGCTCCCTCTTTAAGGGGGGAATTATGAAGGGAGACATAGGACATGGCAATCCATTGAAATGATATCTTAAATGAACAAAGAAAAGCCTAGATTTAGAGCAGCTTTTCTTTAAATAAAAAATGTACTGTGGATTTTAACATCGAGAGGCGTGAAGTAGCCTTATATTTCCTTTTATTTTACTCTGTATAATCATATACAGAGACAGTTTTTACTAAAGGTGTAAAACCCCTACACTGATTAAAAGAAGCAATTTAATTCAGATACATGTTTTTACTGAAGTTAAAGAAGTTAATTGTAGTGCTCTATTCTTATTTCCTCTCTTGTCTCCTCTCCCCAGTCATAAGGATAAAATACAAGAAAAAAAAACCTTAAGAAAATGAGGAAATATCTGGTGGATCAAATCAAAGATTCAGGACATATTTTCAGCAGAGCCATTCCTGTCTTAGAGAAAGAAGAGCATCAAATGGGAAAAAATGTTGTAATCTTTACCCATCATATGTGGTTAAAGGGCTTCCTGAGCTGAAAATTGCATTTAGATCGTATTTTACAGCTACTGATGAACGTGCTTTCCGTGAATGTGCCTATTTTTGTCTTAAGCCCATTTATACCACTCATTTCTATCAGTTTAAGTAATGGCTGGATACATGAGGAAGGTGATTAGAGGACAGAGAGTTCTATTTGCTCTGAAAGCATTAGCTGTAATGTTAGCTGAATGCTCTTAATCTCAGATGATGTAGTTCCACCTGAGACCTGATATGAACAATATTTTTGTAGCTGAAGATTAAATCAGTAAAAATCTAAGGTTTTGAAACGCGATAAGGAATTTCATAACCCCCTTCCCCCAAAAATGAAATAGACATTTTTCCCTCAAAATGGATATTTAGTCATGAATTTTTGTTTAAATCTCCCAATTTACTTCCAGATTTTTGAAGAAGTGAGAGATTCTGAATCAAATATGACTTTAAAATAAAATTTCTTAATTTTGTTATTTTTTTAATAGTGAAACAAAACTTGAAAGTGTGGGGACTAGTTTGAAATTTAACAACCAAAGTTAGTAGACAAGACAAGGTACATTTCCTAATGAATATAGTTGAAAATATCAAGAAAGTCTATTTTCAAAAGCATATAGTATAGTTTTGGTTTAGTAGATCCATAATAGCAGTTTCATAATAAAAGCATTCATTTTTGTAGCTTTGGAGAGATATAAGAAAAGATCATTAAAGTCAGTAAATAAAATGTTAGATGATCTTGATAGCTCAGAAGTAGCAAACATTCCACACACTGAGACCAAATGAAATCTTATGTCTTTTCTGGTCTCATTTGGGAATTTGAATCTCTGATATGGCTACTTAACACTTGAAACAGTTTGTAAAAAAGAATAAAATATCAAGGAGTCAATTAGATCTATTTGATCTCCTGCTTTAATCCATCTATCTTGGTCTCTTTATTTCCAATAGTGATCTTGTAAAGTAGAATTTTTTTTCTGGTTTTCAAAGCATAGTGTGTAAACCACTTAAAAATTCCAAGAAAGGAAAACTTTCCTTGTAAATTTGATTTTTGACGGCTAAACATGAACTGATGTTACCAGTCTGTGGATTGTTATTGTAGGGGATGACAAAACAGAATAATTACAGCACATAGTTTATTTCATGGAATAAACTGATACACATACTAGATATCCAAAACAGAATGAAGAAGCCCTCTCTAAGAAAGGTCTTGGTGAAGATAAGTGGATATTGAAAGACATTATGTGTGAAAATAGCAGAAGGTTGTACAAAAGTGATATATTTGTGCTGTTCACTGTTGTTGCTCCCATTTTAAAAATTATGGAAAAAGTTTTCCCTTTCTGTCTTGAAGAAAAAGTGGCAAATACGTAGCGCTGTCTCACTATAGTACATTATTTTTTATAATGCAAAACTAGTGACATTACTATTTAGGATTGGAGGTTAAGCAGAAAATATAAAGAATGTTTAAGGGAACAGTTACAGAAGTGTAAGGTTTCATTGATACTACCCCACACTAAAAAGAACAAAATTTGCTAGGTTTGTTTTATTGCTATCCCATCCACTTATAAAATAATAATAAAAAAAAAAAAAACCACCAAAACACCACCTATAGCAACCAAACATCTCCATATTGGGATCTTTTTTTCAGATGTATTTCTCAGTTTATCTATTGTGCTACAATTGCAGTATTCTAGATCGTGGCAAGAGAGCCATAATATTCTCTCATCTTCAACTAGCTATGCAGAAGATCTTAAAGGGAAAAATAAAAAATCATACTATCTTTACTTATAATTTTTCAAGTCACAATATCAGACTTAAAAACATAATAATGACATGTTCAAACTATATCTCAAAATGTAATGGGCTGTGTTACACTGAGGCAAGGAAACAGGCTTGCAAGAAAAACAAATACCCAACCTTTTCTTATTTGAGGAAGACAGCAAAGAATATTCAAAGTTTGCGGGTTTTGGCTTTGTCGCTTTTTTTTTGTTTGTTTGTTTGTTTTTTTTTTAATTTGGCTTTAGTCTTGCAAGGTGCTTTTTTAGTAACATTTTATTTAACTGCAGACTCTGAAGCTATAGCCTGGTCTTGAAATGTGTTAAGTAACTTTGATTTCTCTTTGAAGGCAATATTTAATCCTTTCACCATAGAGGATACAGGTTAAAGATTTAGAGTCAGTCATTGAAAGTAAATGTATGTTGTGAGACATTCAACAGCTTTCAGATCCTGACTCTTAGAAGTGGAACTGTCTGAAGTAGTTTTCTTCTCTATTACATTATAACATGACTGTTGCCATTGGAGGATATCTTAACTATATATATCAGTTGTACCCCTGGAAAACCTAATGGGTTTCTCTCTGACCATGAATAAAAATGTGATGCAATATGATTGTCTTTTAGAACTGAGAATAAGGCCACATATAGAGATAAAAAGAGTATGTCAGTCTAGAGTCAAGAAACCCACCAAAATGTAGTTCCAGAAAAAGTAATTTCTCTTTAGATAAAGGCATATATTTGCATAACATAATAAAAAAAGGTCAAGTTTTTTTTTCTGAATAGCAAATTACGACAAGCTGGAACAGGGATAATATTTTGACTTAGAGGAATTGTTGCTTATTTTTTGCATTTTAATGTCTATGGTCCAATTAAGTATAAGTCTGTAAAAGAAACAGGTTGGAATGTTGAGAATTATACTGTTTGTTCAGGAATTCATGCAGCAGCAATTTAGCTCAAAGATGTTTACAGGCTTATTTTAAAAGATGTCAAAGAGTAAATGATGAGAAAATGTGGAAAATCAGATTGACATAGTGAAGTTCCTCGATTGATTCATAGGGACCCTGTACTTATACAAATATACATCCTCTTAAGGACATCTCAACTTTGAAATAAAACTTAGGATAAGTAATGCTGAAGAGGCAAAAGAAAAATAATTGCATGGGTTATTCATCTCTGAAATACAACATTTAAGAAGTTACGCACAACAGAGGTAGTATGACCCTTCTGAAATCCTGTTCCTAATGTTTTTCGGCTCAGCAGCTTCTCTAAAGTGACATCTTAATGTGGCAATGTTTGCCTGCCTGACATGTCAGGAAAACTGGATTTTATTGTCCAAGCTAGTCTCTTCACTTTATAAATTTAAACAGGATAACTGTTGTTGAAGGATGCCCACGAACCCTTGAAAACATGAGTTAAAATAGCTCTTGAAAGATTAAAAAAAAAAGAAGAAAAAATAGACAGGTCAAACCATTGTTACGGATTTGTGGATGGTAAGGCTCTTGTTCTGCTTCAAATATTCATGTATGTGAGTGATATGGATTTACTAAAACTACATGGCAAAGGAAAAAATAGCTTTAAAACACAATGCAGTAACTGTACTTGAGTTTTAATGGAAATTACTTATTTTCTCAGTGTCATGTCCTTCTTAACTCATTGTTATGCAGTGTAATTGCACTAATAACGATGAATTCATTTTAAATTAATTTAGATGTCATAGATACAGCCATAAGAGCTCTATTGTAATGCAGAGCTAATTTAATATAGCACTAAAATAGAAAGTTACCAGCTCTAGTAACATATTAATACTCCACTGCATTTATTAAAATTGAACAGACAGTTTCCAGAGAAGCCCAATAATCATGATAGCCTTAGGAGGTGGGCTGTTGCACAGTATCCTCAATGGTCTAAACTTTCTCCTGGTATGACTTTAAGGATGGGCCAACAAAGGGTCAGCTGTGCAGAGCTAGTCCTTACATTTCCTACAGTCTAGGGGTGAAGATTATAAGCAAGAATAAGAGACCTTGTTTGCTAGTCTTCTCTCAAGAAGAGATAAACAAGGTAATAAAGTCATCCAGACATACTTTGAAGGTGTCAAGCAGAGAAATAAGAGAAAGGTGCATACAATAGGAAGAAAATCATTTTACAAAGAAAGCCTCTATTTAAAAATGTTTAAATGAAGATTTCTCTGGAGGACAGAAATTACATTCATAAAAGAGTTCATGCATACCAAATGTTTTCTTCTAGCTTAAACCAGTTTGTACTACAAAGTCTTTCTTAATTTTCTCAGAGAAAAATGGTTTTTTCCAAAAGTGTTTGACTCAAACCATTTTATTTTTATTACAAGTTTCTTTTTCAATATACATGTGATTTAAAAGTATCTATGTAAGAACTATTTCAAAAAGAGAGACTCAAAAAAAGAGTCAATATTAAAATATTGAACTGGAAATATTTTCATATTGCCTCAATTTCCTAAATATAGTCTAAATTAAAATTCTTGTAAAATAACCTAATTTTCCAAAGTACTCTTTGAGTGTCTACAACAGTGTATTCTAATAGGACAAAGTTCTTCTGAAGTTTCTTCAACCAGTTCCAGCTCTGGTATTTTTGGGTGGATGAATGCTGGGAAGACTGGTAATCCAAGCCATGAATTAGAATTCATCTTGACTGTTAGAATCCTGTTAATTTTTAATTAACGTCAGTGATATTGTCATTGCAGAATTCCATGAATAATTTCCTATATAGTCATATTTTGAATAAAAAAAATGACAAACCAAGCAATTTTAAGAAGCAGTGAGGAAAGTTCACCAATTTCCTTCTGCAGTTTAGCTGATTTTTTTACTCCTAGATGATGAATCATTGATATTGTATGGTATTTAAAATATATAATAGACGATATGTCAACGTAGTTGCTATTATATTTAATTTACACAGTCATTTCTAAAGTGTTAATTTAATAACATTAAACTAATTAACTATAAAACTATTAAGAATTATGCACGCTAATGGATGATGGAGGTGAATTTGTTTACATTCTCAGTATTTTAGGCCCATTATTATCAGGAATCTAAATAAATTCTTTGCTTCCTTAATTTGAAGTTCTATCAGTCCAAATTCTAGTATGCACTGACTCTGCTAATGCTTGCTGTAAAAGAAGAAATTTCCAGAAACTTGAACTGAGCTGGCTTCTTAAATTATTTTCATCTGTATTTCAACTTTTCTTCTTTTATTCCTGGCTCATAAGCGCTAACTAAAAGTTTAAATTTATAGACTTCAGAAACATCAGCATAATTACAAAGTTCATCCAGAAATAGTAGTTATCTCCCTGGGGTTACACATGATCCTTTAAAACTATTCATGTCTCATTTTATGACAGCAAAGCTTTCCCTAAAAAAATATTTTCCTTCTTGCTTAACATAGTTTTAACATGGGTGACACTTCCCTTTTCAGTACATTCACTTCTGAAGGCAGCAGGTGTCAAGAGTTTCAAAGGAAACAATCTTGTAGCATTAAGATCTTAAATATCATAATAAAGTTGACTTGTTTAAAAATAAATACTTAAATAGAATCATAGAATCATAGAATGGTTTGGGTTGGAACAGACCTTAAAGATCATCTAGTTCCAAACCCCCTGCCATGGGCAGAGAAATCCTCCACTACACCAGGTTGCCCAAAGCATCATCCAACCTGGCCTTGAACGCTTCCAGGGATGGGTCATCCACAACTTCTCTGGGCAACCTGTTCCAGTGCCTCACCACCCTCATTGTAAAAAATTTCCTCCTTGTATCTAATTTAATCTCCCCTCTTTCAGTTTAAATCTATTGCCGCTTGTCCTATCACTACACGCCCTGGTAAAAAGTCCCTCTCCAGCTTTCCTGCAGGTCCCCTTTAGGTACTGGAAGGCTGCTAGAAGATCACCGTGGAGCCTTCTCTTCTCCAGGATGAACAGCCCCAACTCTCTCAGCCTGTCTTCATAGCAGAGGTGCTGCAGCCCTTGGATCATCTTCGTGGCCCTCCTCTGGACCCACTCCAGCAGCTCCACGTCCTTCTTGTTTTGGGGACTCCAGAGCTGAACACAGTATTCCAGGTGGGGTCTCACGAGAGCTGAGTAGAGGTGCAGAATCACTTCCCTTGACCTGCTGGCCACGCTTCTTTTGATACAGCCCAGGATACGATTTGCTTTCTGGGCTGCCAGTGCACATTGCTGGCTCATGTTGAGCTTCTCATCCACCAGCACTCCCAAGTCCTTTTCCTCAGGGCTGCTCTCAAATACAAGTGAGTTTTTCATGGATATACGTATGTGGTCAAATATACACATATGTGTTTCAGAAATTCATTGCTTGGGGGATATCCATCTTCAGACAGATATTCGTACTTACACTAACTCTGAAACCAGACTGTTGTTTAGGAATTTGCTATCTTTTCTTGAACTTCAGCCTATGTGAGTTTTCCTTTTTTGTTTGTTTTTCCTTCTGTTATTGTTTCCTTGTTATTGGAGGGGCTGGTGCTGGTTTTTTGTTGCTTTATTTTGTTGTTTTTTAAAGACTCTCTTACATAGAATCATAGAATCATAGAATGGTTAGGGCTGGAAGGGACCTTCAAAGGTCATCTAGTCCAACCCCCCTGCAAGGAACAGGGATATCTCCAACTAGATCAGGTTGCTCAGGGCCTTGTCCAACCTGGCCTTGAACGTCTCCAGGGATGGAGCATCAACCACCTCTCTGGGCAACCTGTTCCAGTGTTCTACCACTCTCATAGTAAAAAATTTTTTCCTAATATCCAACCTGAACCTACCTCCCTCTATTTTAAAACCATTACCCCTTGTCCTATCATAACTGGCCCTCCTGAACAGCCTCTCCCCATCTTTCCTGTAGGCCCCCTTGAGGTACTGGAAGACCGCTATAAGGTCACCCCGGAGCCTCCTCTTCTCCAGGCTGAACAGCCCCAACTCTTTCTGCCTGTCCTCATAGGAAAGGTGCTCCAGCCCTCTTATCATCTTCGTGGCCCTCCTCTGGACCCTCTCCAACTGGTCCATGTCCTTCTTATGTTGGGGACTCCAGAACTGGACGCAGTACTCCAGGTGAGGTCTCACGAGGGCAGAGTAGAGGGGGAGAATCACCTCCCTCGACCTGCTGGCCACGCTCCTCTTGATGCAGCCCAGGACGCGGTTGGCCTTCTGGGCCGCAAGAGCACATTGCCGGCTCATATTGAGCTTCTCGTCCACCAGTACTCCCAAGTCCTTCTCCTCAGGGCTGCTCTCGATCCAATCACCACCCAGTCTGTATTTATGCCTGGGATTGCCACGACCCAGATGTAGGACCTTGCATTTGGCCTGGTTAAACTTCATGAGGTTGGTACGGGCCCACCTCTCCAGCCTGTCAAGGTCCCTCTGGATGGCATCCCTCCCTTCCAGCGTGTCGACGGCACCGCGTCATCAGCGAACTTGCTGAGGGTGCACTCCATGCCACTGTCCACGTCACCGACAAAGATGTTGAAGAGGGCCGGGCCCAACACGGACCCCTGAGGGACGCCACTCGTGACCGGTCTCCACTTGGACATTGAGCCGTTGACCACTACTCTCTGAGTGCGGCCATTGAGCCAATTCCTTATCCACCGAGTGGTCCATCCATCAAACCCATGACTCTCTAATTTAGAGAGAAGAATGTCGTGCGGGACAGTGTCAAAAGCTTTGCACAAGTCCAGGTAGATGACATCCATTGGTCGACCCTTGTCCACCGATGCTGTCACCCCATCGTAAAAGGCCACCAAGTTGGTCAGGCACGATCTGCCTTTGGTGAAGCCATGTTGGCTGTCACCCACCACCTCCTTGCTCTCCATGTGCCTTAGCACAATACAAGAAAAGATAGCAAATTCCTAAACAACAGTCTGGCTTCAGAGTTAGTGCAAGTACGAATATCTGTTATATATCTTATATTACAATAAGAGAAGATCTGCTTGATGCAGGAGAGTGACCTGAAAGTCTACTGACTACTAAAGCTATGCACTACATGCCTGATCAGAAATTGTAACGTCAACTAGAAGGCTGAAAATCCCTGCTGAGGTTACTTCCAGAACCCTTATCAGCTAATTTACCGCAATGTTTAATTTCATTCCTCCTTTCTGGTTCCTGTTATGTGCATCCAGTCTGATTACTTTCCTCAGAAAATTAAGCTTTTTACAGTGCAAGCGTAGTCTTGTGTGCCTGCACTCAAATTTGCTATAAACTTGGCATCGTTATCTTATGATTCTTGCTGTAACCATGGCAAGTTCCCTTGGCGGAAGGTCAACAATTCATTAGTGACATGCAAACATACAGTAGGCTGCTGACAACTTGAGAGAAATGGACTTTCAGTCTGTTTTTAAACTTTATAACTATGTAAACTTTCTGTCTTGTCTCCTTGAAAATGACATCTTGTATTCAGTGGTCATTGATTATCACCCTCTATTTTCAAAGGTTATGACAAAGTTGTAAAATGCATCGTCATTTTGCAGTGCTTATGATGCAGCTGGTTCTTTTTCTCACTCCCCAAGGTTTTCTATTCTGTATACTACTACTAGTAATGCAATTGAGAAGCTTTAAACTTTTTAGCTGAGCAACCAATGAAAATATCTGTTTAACCAGACAGCTGTAGTCTTTCTTAGCTCAGTCATCTTGCCATCTGTATGTTTGTTGCTTTGGATATCTGTTTTTGAAATTGAACGTGTAAGATGACCATTCAGCACTCTAAATGGTTTTGTAGACTACTGCTGCTAAATCAAACAGGGTCAGGTCTGAAAAACGTATTAAAAGTGACTTAGTGTAAAAGTTGCTCCCTCTACCTGTGTTATTTATTGGTATAGAAACATTCTTAGAGCAGGATCAATTTGACCAGCTGTAGATGTTTGTATTCTAGACAGCTGAACTTAGCTGAACCTACAGTAAAACGATTGAAATTGTCTCATTCTAAAGCTGAGAAGTTGATCAAATGAATGTTTTAATTTTTCTCTGTTGATTATGGAAGCAGTCACAGTTTAGATAAACACATCTACATCGTAACTCAGACTAAACTGAGTTAGTATATTTATTTTAAATATGTCTATTTAAGTATCCACTTCTCAAAATGAAAGTGGAATGCATGAATTCTTGCAGTCTCAAGTAGTAATTTAATGATATTAATGACATATTTCACTTCAACACAGAGATCAAGCTTTTGTAAGAACTTCCATTCTTCTTACCTGATGATTCCACCTGTAGTTCTTAAAACTGCAAGGGTGCAGAAGTCTTTTTTGTTGTTGTTGTTTTACTATTTAATCTTTGAGGACCACATATCACTAAAATAGTGATTTACTGTTCTGCTTACTATATTTATCAACATTTATTAGCACTCTAAAATTTTTTAAAATAATTACTCACAAAGGAAAATTAATTGAAATAAAATCCTGCAGTCATACGTGATTCAAAGAACAAGAAAGACATGCAAAGTTTAGTATTCTTAATCTTGCATTGTCATTTTTCCTTAGTCTTAACCCATCCTGCTCAGCCACACTCAAATCACTGAAGTCTTTGGTGCAGTCAGATTAGAGAAAAATTTGTTAACTGGCATCAGTGATCAGAGCTGTTCTTCTGACTTATGTTTGTCTCTCCTGACAGGTATGCAGTTTTCCAGTAGAGAGTATCAACGCAGTTTGCTCTCTCTCTTGAGCTGTTTTCGCTTTTGTTTCTAATCAGTAGTTCTTATATTCACAAACAATGAAAAATAGTGGTTGTGAAATGGGAAGATGTATGAGAGAGCTTGATGGTTTTGCCTGTTAAAGTACCCTACCTTTTTGTAGGGGTCATCAAGAGGTGTATTGTCATCTTACTAACTCTGTGAAACCCCTTTTCTATCTTCTGTCATAAAAACATGGGTGGAAAGAAAGGAGTCCCTGTCATGGCTCTCTTTCGAACTGTAGTGATAGCTTACTTAAGAGCAGAGTTCATCAAAGTGCTACCGTGTGTACAGCTCTTTCCCCAGTAGCCTCATGCCTGCCAAGCACCATTTCATCACAGTAAAATACTTGAATCAACAGGATCATTATTTTGGACAGAGACAGAGAAAAGCTAGAGGTAAAAAGAGAAAATGCATTTTGACAAATATCGGTAGCACTTGTAATCCCCAGTTACTGTGCCCTGAGTGATGGATTGATGTTCATATGGCAATAAACCGGTCTGTTTCCAGTCATTGACAGCAGCCTATCTTTTAGCATTTTCTTTCAGTCTTTAATTCCCCTCGGATAGATTATGGACATTTAGGCAAACCATGTATTAACGCAGATGTATGCCAGTTAAAGGGGAAACCATCAGAATGATTGACAAGCTTATTTCTCACCATCTGCACACTCAAAACAGCTTTTTGTGCCCATCTACACGTTTTAAATTTCAGCTTAAATTAATCTCTGAAGGCGACAGACTCAGCAGGTCATTAGTGGTACTATACCTGTAACAGAAAGCCAAAGGCCAGTTAACACTGGGTTAGTAGTTCCGTCTCAACAGAAATTACTAAATGCAGTTCCCATGTAGGAAGGCATTTAAAACAAATAGAGTTTTTATTATTTTAATGATTTCCCATATAGACTAAGTAGGAAATTACAGGGAAAAAATTATGGCAGACAAATGCATTCAGATGTATTTACTTCATTTTTAAAGACATATACCTAGACTCTATTTTCAGAACTAAAGAGAGAGGTTTTGGATTAACAAAATGAATTTATTAATTTTGATAGGAAAAAAAAGTTGTTCAATAATATTATATTTTGTCCATTGATTGACAGAGAGCTGACACATTATTTTATTCACAGCACAGATAATTACAAGTATGCATGAAATCAGTATAAAACAAGTGTACAAACCTATCTGTCGTGGTTTTTGCCAGCGGGTAACTAAGCACCACATGATTGCTCGCTCACTCCTTTTCTTCTGGTGAGACGGGGAGGAGAAAATACAACAAAAAACTTGAAGGTCGAGACAAGGACAGGGGGAAATCACTTGCGAATTCTGGTCAAGGGCAAACAGACTCAACTCGGGGAAAAAAAAAATCAATTTCATTTGTTACCCATTAAGTCAGACTAGGATAATGAGAAATAAAATCAAATCTTCAAGGCATGTTCCCCCACCCTTCCCTTCTTCCTAGACTCATCTTTGCTCCTGATATCTCTCTCTCCTCCCTCGTCCTCCCTAGAGGTGCAGGGGGAAGCGGAATGCAGGCTGTGGTCAGTTTGTCACATATTGTCTCTGCCTCTCCTTCCTCTTCAAGGAGAGGACTCCTCACACTCTTCCCCTGCTCCAGCATGGAGTCCCTCCTGCAGGACACAGTCCTCCACGAACTTCTCCAATGTGAATCCTTCCTACGGGCTGCAGCCCTTCACAAACTTCCTGTGGGGTGCAGTCCTTCACCAACAGACTGATCCAGTGTGGGCTTCCCGTGGAGTCACAAGCTTCTTTGGGCAAAGCCACCTGATCTGGTGTGGGGTCCTCCATGGGCTGCAGGGGGTCAACCTGCCGTCTCATCACGGGCTGCAGGGTAATCTCTGTTCTGGTGCACCTTTTCCTACTCCTTCTTTGCTGACCTTGGTGTCTCCATAGCTGTTTGTCTCATCCTGCTCCTCTCTCCTGCTGTGCGGGGCCTGACAAACCTGATGAACCCTGGTGGCCCCAGCAGGACAAGCTCCACCTGACGGTACTCCAGGAGTGGTGAGATTCAGAGGGCTCCCGGAATCATATTTGCCCACACTGACCAATACTGAATATGTGTGATCATGCTAGTTGGAACTAAATATAATGTTACACCACTGGTGCTATATCAGAATTGCAAAGGTATCAAAGCTTTGCAGACTAGCTGTTCAGTGGCACTGTGGGGGAGATCTATTGGTTTACACACAGTTTATTATAATAGAATTATCTCCTATACAACAAAAAGACCTTTGTTCTTTCTCATTAATCCTACTGTCTGTCATACCATATGGCAATGGATAAAAAAATTATATTAACTCTGTGGAAGCTGGAGGAAATTAAAAAGTCCTGCCTGATGATAAATCACATTGAAATAAAAATGAGAGTAAAATACCCACGCTTGTATTACGTTTAATTTTCTCCATGAAAACTGCCCCTTAGAGGTTAGTTGTTTTAGTGAGTTTCTACACTGGCTCTGAGTAAAGTGAGTTTAAACAATTCAGATAGATCAAGCAGAAATCTCTTCAGTACCATCTAGTAGAAAAGAGTAGCCCTACACATCTGTACCAAATGTTGTTCAAGCAGCAGGAGTCCTTCCTGCGTGGTAAAAGGGGAGTCAACCGAGGCCAGAGTTGTGGGAGGTCTCCAACTTTATTATGGAAGAAAGTATTGCCTTCTCCTAGGGCTCGACAGCAGAAGATGGGAGAAAAAGAGAGAGTCTTGTTTTCTTTTCTTCTTTTCTGTTGTGTCCAGAAATGATGGGATGGAAATAGTTGACAGTCATGAAGCTAGTATCTTAGCTGCGAGAATTAGATTTTTTACAGAATGTCCTCAGTAAGAAAAATACAATAAAGAAGAAAATATTTCCATGTTCTACTGACATGGAAGCATTCAAACAGGTAATTTAGTCTTTAACACGTAAGAAAGGTCGAGACAAGTTCAATGTGGAGAAGTTTTTGTGTACAATCACTACATGCATACTGTTGTGCATAGGTTTATTCTTAATATAAATACTTCGCCCTAACTAGGAGTTAACAACATCATTCAACTCTGCCATAAAGGCAAATTTCTGACGACACCAAGCTGTGTGGTCAACATGCTAGAGGGAAGAGATGCCATTTAGTGGAACCTTGACAGGTGTGAGAGGTGGGCCTCTACAAACCTCTTGCAGTTCAACAAAGCCAAGTGCAAGGTTCTGCACATGGGTCAGGACAATCTCAAACCCAAATATAACCTGAGTGGAGAACAGATTGAGAGCAGCCCTGAGGAGAAAGACTTGAGGGTGTTGGTTGATGAGAAGCTCAACAGGAGCCAGCAATGTGCGCTTGTAGCCTAGAAAGGCAACCATATCCTGGGCTGCATCAAAAGTAGTGTGGCCAGAAGGTTGAGGGAGGTTATTCCGCCCCTCTCCTCTGCTCTCACGAGACCCCACCTAAGGTACTGCATTCAGCTCTGGGGCCCCCAACATGGACTTGTTAAAGTGGGTCCAAAGGAGGGCTGCGAAGATGATCTCAGGGCTGGAGCAAATGTCCTCTGAAGACAGGTTGAGGAAGTTGGAGTTGTTTAGCTTGGAGAAGAGAAGGCTTCAGGGACACCTTCAAGCAGCCTTCCAGTACCTAAAGGGGAGCTACAAAAAAGCCAGAGAGGGACTTTTGACAAGGGTGTGTAGTGATAGGACAAAGGGAAATGGCTTTAAACTGGAAGATTTTTATTAGATCTTAAGAAGAAATTCTTTACTGTGAGAGTGGTGAGGCACTGGAACAGGTTGCTCAGAAAAGTTGTGAATGGCTCGTCCCTGGAAGTGTTCAAGCCCAGGCTGGATGAGGCTATGAGGGCACCCTGATGTAGTGGAAGGTGTCCCTACCCATGGCAGGGTGGTGAGAACTAGATGATCTTTAAGGTCCCTTCCAACTCAAACCATTCTATGATTCTATGATAAATTTAGGAGGTTTTAATGCGTAGTCTAATATATTATTTAGTGTCCTTTTCTATAGAAAATCAACCAGTGAAGAGATAGATATGTCTTTTGGATCACATGAAGGTGAATTCAGCAAAATATGCCTATTCCTGTATGATTTGTTGTGTTGTAGCAGTTTTAACTGTATTTATTGTGATAAATGTCTTGATCTGGAAATTTTTATTGAGACAAGACTTAGCTTAATTGAAGTCTTTTCACTACAGTTGCATGGAGAATTTAAGGAAAAAAAAAGAATTTATTTCATGTTTTTAAATTCAGTATTTGTCTTATGATTTACAAGCCCCCTGTATGTAACAATGTGCATATTAACATAATCATTAAATATTCACATAACGTACAGATTAGCAAATACAAAACCAAACACCCAGTGGTTTTCCAGGTTTCTTCAAACTATCATCAGAAACCAGTATGGGGAAATAAGGCCTTTTCACATGGTTGAAAGATACAGCAAGTCAAGCGAAAATGAGTTGCAAAGCAATCTAAAAGACTTTTGCAGCATGACTCATTGATGACTGTGGGATCAGGACAGTGTCTCGGCATAAGCGTCCACTTCTTGTAGCTCTTTTCTTTACTTGCACCACTAATCTATGAAGAGATAATACCAAACCTCTTCCAGATCCTGCCCATGGCAGGTGGAACAATTCCTGTTCACTCCTGTCCCAAATATAAGGCAGCTGTAGCACATCTCTTATTTCCAAAACTGTCTGTAAATCCACCATGTCTTTCTGACTTGTTGGTAATTTTCTACATGCTTTCCTTCTGTTTGTTCATCTTCTTTTCTCCATCTTTTTCTCCTGAGCCCTTTAAGTAAATTCTCCCCCACTACTTCATTAGAAGGAACTGTTTCTTTTCTAATTACCAGATGACATGATCTCCTCTTCTTCACAAGCAAAGTCATATCTGATTTGTGATAACATTAACTTCTCACTCTTCCTCAATGGTTCTCTACCTCATTACAGTTTTCTGCGGTTAAGTTAAAACAATATCTCAGTTTTTAAAATATCACCATAACAACATGAACAGCTGTATAAAAATACATTTTCTTACCACTTTTGATACACATTCCTTAAACCCTTAATGTTTCTGAATCATCCAAATATTTTCAGTAACAAAAGAATGAATAATTTCTGAGTGTAATACAGACACTTGTGTTCAGACCACCTTTATTACTACCTCAACCCCAAAGTCAGTGCTGTTGAAATCCAGACACTAACTCCTCCTCATCAAAAATTTAAACCATGCCTCAAGTGGGACCTGAAACACAGGACACAGAGGGTCAGTGAAGCAGAAAGTACAGTACACTGAACTGCTGTGCTGACTCCAAGGAAAATAAAGGTTTGGAAATGTGGCAAAAGTCATTAATTTCCATTCAAAATATTTAATATTCACTGTGGAGGTGAAAATTGACTGGAGAGAAATACTTTCCCTGAATTTCATTCTACTCAGGCTGAAATTTGTTTTGATAGTTCTGTCCTAAAGCCTTATTGCTAAAAATACCTGCAAAGAAGAAATACAGAGAAAAAAAGAGAAAACCACAACACATTTCTGTTCCTAATCCAACACATACTCTCGGGTTTTAAGTGCTGGTTTTGCCTGTAGAAGTTAGCTATAAGCTCTCTCAAATCAGAATAGGATTTTGTGTATTTATCTTTCATGCAGTAGCATCATTTTATGAAAAAATTATAAAACTTTTAATAACAGCTCATGTAAAACTGTTGTGGCTGTTTTACTTCTCTTCAGGTTTCTACCTCTTTATTGAAGAAATAGATTCATTTAAAGAAAACCATGCTTGCAGTGCATAGCAACTATATATTCGTTACATCATGGAAAATATGCGTTTGTTAGGGAAATGTCGTGCTTTTAGGTTGATACGGCAACTAAACTCCACACACAGCCACTCTCTCACTCCTTCTCCAGTAAAGTGGAGAGGAGAAAAATAAAATAAAAGGACTAAGGGTTGAGACAAGAAAAGAGGGAGCACCCACCAACCATGGTCCTGGGCAAAACAGACAGGGCTTTTCTTAAAGCAAAACAATTTATTAAAGGTTACTTAAAAGGACAAAGGGAAACAAAACTGGTTACTTGAGAGAGTAAAAAGAAACAAAGCCAGATCTTAAAATCAACACCTTCCTCCCCACCCCTTTTTCCTTTTCCTCCTGGCTCTATCTTCTCACCCCCCAGTGGCGCAAAGGGCAGGGAATGGAAGAGTGCAGGTCAGTTCATTCCGTGCTGTTACTGCTGCTTCTTTCTTAAAGGAGGAGGAGTCCTTACACCCTTTTCCCCAGCTCCAGTGGATCCCCTACTCACGAGGAAAAATCCACAAACTTCTCCAGCATGAGTCCAGCCCACAGGAAGCAATCCTTCCCCATCGGATTGCCCTAGTGTGGCTTTACCACAGTCTCGGATTCTTAGGGAGTTGTAGCCACTCGCTCCGGCGTGGGTCATCACGCAGACTCCAGATGCCTCTCTGCCTTGTCGTGCGTCCCAACATGACCATCCTCAGGCTCAGGCATCTCCTCTTCACGAACTGCGAATGGGTCTCTACTGCACCGAGGCCGTCCTGGTTGCAGGGGGGTCGTCTGCCATCTCACCATCAGCCACAGGGGAAACTCAGCTCCGGCACACCTCCTCCCGCTCCATCCTCACTGACCTGGTGTCGATGCGGCTGTTTCTCTCAGATCTCAGTCCTCTCCGGGTGAATTCAGCCAGTGGGCACCCCGGGAGCAGGGTGCCCCAGAGTTCCTCAGCCGGCTCCGCCACCGCCATCCTCAGTGGGCGGCACCGGCCCGACACAGGCGGCCGCCCGGCCGGGAGCCAGGGAGCGGGGGCAGTGCCCCCCTCCCTTCTCTCCTCGCTCCTGGGCAAAGCACCTTTTCCGGTTCCTTTGTCCTGACTTAATAGGGCAATTTGAAGAGGCACCGATTGGCTCAACGCCGAGGGGGATGGGAGTCTGATCTGGTGGCCAGAACCAAGTCTAACCCGGTTTCAAAACCAGGGAGGTCACAGGGAGCAAAACCCCTCTCCTGCCACCAGAACCAACCCCCCCCCCCCCCAACAAACCATGAGAGGAAAGAAAATATTAATTATTTTCTCATAAATTTTACTTGCACAATAAGTAGACTTTCTAATAGAGAACTATAGTTAATTTTGCCCTTAATTTTTAAGCAAACATTCTTCTTTGTCATGCCCTCCTGCTCTCACTAAAGAAAAATCTTTTCCTGATTCACCTTCCTACTTCTTTTTAAAAATAATGTGTGAAAGCCGTGGAAATATAGAAATATTTATTTTTTGAAAGAAAATGTTAATAAAGTTTAAGAAAAAGTAACAAGCAGCCAAAGTTAGGAAACTGTCATCCTGTTCTTAACCAGAAAATAAGTGTATTAAGACAAGCCATTTATCTAAGACTTATTTCTTAGGGAAGGAATGTCTTCCTGTTATATACGTGAGTTTTCAGCATCTGCTCAGTTCTTTCTGACAGCACTCCTGCAATCTGTTTCACTCAAAAACCATATTCATTTATAAGCACAAAGGGAACAGCCCCCAACGTGATCATAAATTAGGGACTATTGTTTCCTTATAGTATTTGTCATTTATACTAAACACAACAGATTTTTTTTCAGTCTTCTGATTTCTTTTCATTTTGCATGTTAACAGTGAAAAGAGGTGTAAGAGCAGATGTCAGGGAGCTACCCCCTGCCTTCAGAGCAGATTGAATCTTTCATTATCACCATTTGCAGGCGATTTTGTGTAGACATTTACTCTGAAATTTCCTTAGCAACACTACAAAGTATGCTTTATGAGAGATATTGGTGGCTGGAAATGTTATTAAATAAGTCTTGATACTTTTTCCTTTATGCTTTATCTGTATGACATTTTATTAAAATAACTTTAAGGTATGAATAGTCTGTTTTTTAAATAGTGGCAAAACAAGCTTATATAACCGATGCCTAGGTGCAGTTTGCACTTGCATTATAGCATTGCACACTTTCCTTGTCACACTGGTCTTCTGTTTCCACCTCAATTATACCTTCCTCAAAGACGCAAATTAAGTCCTTGATCTTACTGAGGCTAGTGTGCCATTTTAGATATATTTAATAGTGCCTACAATGATAATTACTTTCTGTGAAAGACTGTTCCCTTATTGATTTTGACATGACTGCTTTGAAAGACCTCAAGGGTGGCATGAACTATAAGTTTGCCAAACTTCATTGAATCCCCCTGCCTGGGGTTATCTTGCTGCAGTGTGTACATCACATGTATAAGTGACAAAAAGTGTAACCTGCTTCAATATTTCTTATAAAAAGACACAAGTGTCAAGTCACACTCTAAACAGCTCCACCTGTTAAATTTCAAGGAGCGTCCTCAAAAAAAATGTGTGAGAAAGAGATCAAACCCTCTCTGAATGCAACATCAATCAGAATGGATCATATGACTGTAATACTCTATCATCTATTTTTTAATTTTCTAAACAAGCATCTTTATTTTCTTTTTACATTGTCTATCATGCTTCAAAAAGTCCTTCCTGAATGTCTGAAGAGTTACCTCTTTCTCTTATTCAAGGTCTCTTTAAATCTCTTTATTCCTCATGTCTGTAAAAGGCTATTCAGTAGTCAGTCTGCAAATACTTCCTCTTTTCCATCCGTTTGTTTGTGTTCATCTGTTCTTTCTTATGTTAACATTTAAGCAGGGTGGATGAAAATTGGTTTCAGTTCCTAACATAGAAGCTTTGTGTCCTGTGTTTAAAGATTTTAGGTGCTATAGTCACATAGAAAATATTAGTGAGCCATTAATAAATATTTATCCTTGCATCTATTACCTTTTGATCCAGCTGGGAGAATAATCTCTCCCATTTCTCAATCATCTTTAATTGCAGGTCTCCAGGAAAGTATTGTATTATTATCCCCATTTCACGCATGAGGGAACTATGGTAGGGATGAAGAGACATATTGGGAGAAAACCACACCTCGTCCTAACTTGGGCTGACACTGCCTGATATTTTCAAGTGCCTGTGGGCTTCCCTTCTGTCAAAACAAAAGTGCAATTTTTTTAAAGTGTAGCAGGACCCATCTGCTTAAGAGATTTTTTCCTTTTGCCACTAATGGCAACAGGATTAATTTTTCATTATTTTCATCTTGACAAGTAAATGTCACCATGCCTGCCAGAACCACTTTTGCAAAGAGGATAGCATCTGCTTTTCCTCAGCATTCTCTGCAGAGCTGCAGAGGTATAAAGAGGATATGAGTCACATTTATTAATTCTATCAGCAGAAACTGCATGCTCGTCTGAGAACAGAACTTAGGCTCTGTTTATTCCCAAAATATAGTAATTTAAGGACATAGGTGTTGAGTCTTGTCATGAAAAAGGCAGGGGAAGGAAGTGGAAAAAAATAAACAGAAGGCAGCACCAGTACTACCTGTGGTATTGTATAAGTCCAATGAAAAATTCTGCACAACATGAAGGCTATAAATATCACTGAGCTCTGAGAGTGGGTTGGTCAGCTGGAAGTCAAGATGGTCTTTCCAATACATTGTACAAAGCAAATGGCAGGACAGTGGCATAACTCGATACCTGAACAACTTTATTTTGGTCACATTTCTCGAACAGTAACAAAGGTCCTAATGAAACAGTGAGAAAATGTTAAAATGTCTGTTAAGTCAAAAAGCCAACTTCTAAGGTGATTTACATTCCCATAGCATGAAAACCCGATGTTCATACAGAGCTGCAAAATAGCGTTACTATAAATACTTAGAATCATAGAATCATAGAACGGTTTGGATTGGAAAGGACCTCAAAGATCATCTAGTTCCAAACCCCCTGCCATGGGCAGGGACACCCTCCACTATACAAGTTTGCAGATGACACCAAGTTGTGTGGTGTTGTGGACATGCTGGAGGGAAGGGATGCCATCCAGAAGGACCTTGACAGGCTGGAGAGGTGGGCCTGTGGGAACCTCATGAAGTTCAACAAAACCAAGTGCAAGGTCCTGCACGTGGATCGGAGCAATCCCAAGCACAAGTACAGGCTGGGCGGAGAATGTATTGAGAGTAGCCCTGAGGAAAAGGGCCCATTGCCTCCGGTCCTGTCACTGAACATCACTGAAAAGAGTCTGGCTCTTTCCTCTTTGCACTCTCCCTTCAGGTATTTGTACACATTGATGAGATTCCTCATGAGCCTTCTTTTCTACAGGCTAAACTGTCCCAGCTGTCTCAAGGTTTCTGCATAAGAGAGGTGTTCCAGTTCCTTCATCATCTCAGTGGCCCTTCATTGGACTTTTTCCAGTATGTTCATGTCTTTTTTTTTTTTTGACTGGAGAGCCCAGGACTCCAAGTGTGACCTCACCAGTGCTGAATGAAAGAGGGATAATCACCTCTTTTGACCAGCTGGCAACACTCCTAATGCAGCCCAAGATGCTGTTGACCTTTTATGCCACAATGGAACATTGGTGGCTCATGTTCATGTTGGTGTCAACCAGGAACCCTAGTCCTTTTCTGTAGAGCTGCTTTCCAGCTGAGTAGCCTCCAGAATTTACTGATGCATGGAGCTGTTCCTCCCCATGGGCAAGAGTTTGCACTTTTCCTTTTTGAACTTGATGATGTTCCTCTTGAGATCCCTCTGGATGGCAGTACAACCCTCTGGTTTCATGTCATCAGCAACCTTAATGAGAGTGCACTCTGCCCCCTCATCCAGATCACTAATGACAATGTTAAACAGGAGTGGATCCAGTATTGACCCCAGAGGGGCACTGCTATTTATTGGCCTCCAACTAGATTTCATACCACTCATACCACTACCATCTGGGCCAGGGCGTTCAGCCAGTTTTCAAACCACCTCACTATCCGCTCATCCAGCCCATACTTCACTAACTTCTCTACAAGGATCTTACGGGAAACAGTGTCAAAAGTTCTCCCGTCACCTACCAAAACAATTGTGTGCATGACTTGACACCACATAAAGATAGAATTTGAAAATCATCTGAAATAATAGTGTAAATTAATGCTTGACATCCACTTAAAGAACAGTAACAGCAACTTGGGCTTTGTCTACGTATCACTGGTGCTAGTTCACATTAGCTATGGTACACGTGTGCTGTGGTGCGTCAGACACTGCTAAATAGCTGACCTGGTATGGTCATACCTGTGTGAAAACCTACTTCCTCCTGAAGCCTGAGCCCTTCCATGTAACCTAACTTTCTGCAGATTTGGTCCTTGACAGTCTCAGGCTGGTTCTTGATGATCCCAAGCTTTGCTTCTGGGTCTATCTTGCTGAAAGATAATTTTTTTTCCTGCTGCCCATCTGTAGGGTGCATGGCAGAGTTAGCTGTAGTTGCTAGGTCCCACAACCACACTGCCAGCTTCCAGTGAGGCTCTTAATGCCAGTCAGTGGTCTATTTCTTCCTGACTGGCTGGCATCCAGGTATTACTGATCATTTAACAGAGAAGCAGCAGTTAATATCAGTGCAACACAAGATATCAGCAAGGGCATCGGCTTCTGCTGTGTGATAGAGAAAGGGACAACGACAATGATTCTTTGCAGGACAACAGAAGGTTGACTGCACAAGGGCTTGGAAGGACTGTTATGGAGACCCGAGATGATCCGCAGGGGAAGACAACATGTTACAAATAGTATTTTTCTGGCAATGCACTGGTGTTAGAGCTCTTCTTTTCAGGACAGAATCATGATTTGGAGACTCTGACAGTTAGCTAGTGTAGTGGTTTTAGGCTGATCCAGCAACTAAAACTCACACAGTCTCTCCTTCTCCAGTAAAGTAGAGAGGAGAGAAAAAAAAAAAACAAAGGGACTGAGGGTTGAGACAAGAACAGAGGGAGCACCCACCAACCATGGTCCTGGGCAAAACAGGCAGAGCTTTTCTCAAAGCAAAACAGTTTATTAGTGATTACTTAGAAGGACAAAGGGAAACAAAAACCGATTACTTGAGAGGACAGAAAGAAACAAAACCAGATCTTAAAACCGACACCTTCCCCCCCCACTTCCTTTTCCTCCCGGCTCTACCTCCTCCCCCCAGCAGCACAGGGGGCAGGGACTGGGGGAGTGCAGGTCAGTTCATTCCGTGCTGTTACTGCTGCTTCTTTCTTAAAGGAGAAGGAGTCCTTACACCCTTTTCCCCTGCTCCAATGGATCCCCTACCCACGAGGAAAAATCCACAAACTTCTCCAACGTGAGTCCAGCCCACTGGAAGCAATCCTTCCCCACAGATTGCTCCAGTGTGGGCTTTACCACAGTCTCGGGTACTTAGGGAGCTGTAGCCACTCGCTCCGGCGTGGGTTGTCACGAAGACTCCAGATGCCGCTCTGCCTTGTCGTGCATCCCAACACGACCATCCTCAGGCTCAGGCATCTTCTCCCCACGGGCTGCGAGTGGGTCTCTGCTCCACCGAGGCCGTCCTGGTTGCAGGGGGCAGCCTGCTATCTCACCACCAGCCGCAGGGGAAACTCGGCTCCGGCACACCTCCTCCCGCTCCATCTTCACTGACCTGGTGTCAATGCAGCTGTTTCTCTCAGATCTCAGTCCTCTCCAGGTGAACTCAGCCCAGTGGGCACCCCGGGAGTGGGGTGTCCCAGAGTTCCCCAGCTGCCTCCGCCGCCGCCATTCTCCGTGGGCGGCGCCGGCCCGACGCAGGCAGCTGCCCGGCCGGGAGCCAGGGAGCGGGGGCAGTGCCCTCCTCCCTTCTCTGCTCGATCCTGGGCGAAGCACCTTTTCCGGTTCCCTTGTCCTGACTTAAATAGGGCAATTTGCAGAGGCGCCCTATTGGCTCAATCCCGAGGGGGATGGCAGTCTGATCTGGTGGCTGGAACCAAACCTAACCCGGTTCCAAAACCGGGGAGGTCGCAGGGAGCAAAACCCCTCTCCTGCCACCAGAACCACCCCCCCTCCACATCAAACCATGACAGCTAGTCAGTGATCATGCTGCCCAGGGCTGTTTTGATGGATGTCTGAGTTGCCAGTATATTTCTTATTTGTTGTAAGATTTTCTAGCACTCAACAGGTTATTGTTAGTTTTGAACACATGATAATCTGGAATGGAATTGAGGCAATTATTGGATCTGATACTGTAAATAGAGACATGAAAATGTAGCAGAAGCCAACAAAATTCAAGAGCATTAGAAAGTTTTAGTTCAAACATTTTTATCATTGCAGCTTACAGTTAAGCGTTTCTGTAGACTTTTTCCCTGGTCATTCTGCTGGAACAGTAGGTTGAAACGTGATTTCTGTGAGAAATTTCATATGAGATAAAACCATTTATTTTTCATTTCTCACGAAACAGAAATTCAAAGACAAATTTATTTTGAAAACAGAAACAGAAAAAAAAAAAAAAAGAAAAAAAAAGAAAGAAAGGTGGGTTTTGTATGGTTGACAGCATTACCAGGCTTGGAAAACTTCAAATTTTTCAAAGAAACACTTTGAGCTACAGTCAAGCATTCAGCAGAGTCTTGGAGACACTAAATCCAAACTATTCATCTTCTGTAGGAGTAATGATTTCTTACCAGGACTCAAGGGTGGTTTGAGTTTCTCTTTTAAACGTAACAATCTATACTATAAAACCTGAAAAATTGTGTGCTGTTTGGTGACATTGGTCTGAAATATAAGGGAGCTTTAAAAATAAATTTTAGACATTAGAAACATTGAAAAGAAAAAAAGATATTATTTACCTATATTACCAAAGGTGAGAAATTTTATTATTTTTTAAAGCATAGCTAAAAAAATACTTGATCCACAAGAATGTTCTTCAATTTGCTGTCTGTAATGAATAGAGGAAGTGCTTAGAAATGTTTTCTATTATGGTACTGTTCTTCTGTTACTATTCCTACAAAACACAACATAACATATTAAGGGAACAAGACATGCAACCAGTGAACGCATATGATAAATTAAAAATAAAAAAGATTGCTGTTTAAATTTTGAACAAAGTGCTATCTCAAATCAATGGGATTTTTTTTTGCAATAGAGTTCTGTGATTTACCTGCTTATTGCCACAGCGTAGGAGTAGCTGAATTGATAAGCGTAATGGCTTGTTCTCTTTTCTGAGATAACATTTGTGTAGAAAATAAAAAAGAAGATTGAAAAGAGAGAACAACTTTCTGAATGTGAATTTATAAATGAGAAAATGCAACAGAAAAACTTACAAGCTTATTTTAGCATTTGACCTTGTAGTTGAATTTTAAACAATAATGTGCTGCTGATAAAAAGAGAGCTATAAAGAAGGAATTAAAATTTCTACTATGTTTGTACATATCTACATTGTACAAATACTTTTATGCTGTCTATATATGTTTGGGTATGTATGTATGTATGAAATATAACACTTCTATAAGTATTTACAACCATACACATTTTTTTCCTTAATACTTCAAAAAGTTTTTAAAATAATAAAAAATGAGACCTGTAAGAACTGTAGAGATTTTGTAACCAATGTTTACTATATACTACTGATACTAATTATGTACTGCGGTAGTAAACACGCCCAAAAAATCCCAACTTAATAACATTAATAAAGAAATAATATCATCCATCAGACTAATGTAGTAGCCCAATTACGGAGTGGATCACTTTCAGAAAGCGCTTCTTTACATCCCTGCCTTATTTCCAAGAATATATCTCTTCTGCATTTCAATATCTAGTCAATTAAGAACGTTATGGGAGCACCTATCCTGAGGACCTGAGAGCATCTCTGAGCTCTTAGGTGAGGTAGTCCTGTGTGTAGTAGTTTAAAAGTAGACAGTGACCAAAATTAGAGACCAGGAACAGTAACCATCCATTACTCTTTAGTGAGTCCTCTGAACTGACTGGCAAGCTTACAATGAAAGCATTACATACAGAGAAATAATATTATGTATAATTCTTTTAATCCCATTCAGTCTTCATCTCAGTTTACTTCTTCATTGAAACACTGAGTCAATAGCAATCTTTTCAGAATTTTAAAGAAAGTACTATACGGAGTTATCCATTAAAAGCTCTAGGGAGAAGATGTCAATAGCTCCCAGGAAAATTTTAAACATAAAATGCTATAAATATTATAAACAGAAGTTGTGCTACTTTAATTAACATTAAAATTTTATTTCATGTTAAATCTGATGACTTTTTTTATTTTAAGAACTTTATTTCAATGAGGCTTCAAGATACTTTTAACCTTGAAAAATTTAGCATAAATATATAAATATATTCCTCTTGATCCTTTCTTCAGAGAGGACGCTACTTTCACAGTGGACAATGTAAACTTTTTCATTTGAGTAAAGTTATATCTGTTCTTGGTCACCAAACAAACAATATGAAGGTCTGCAGAGGTCATTAGCCTTTCAGTTCTATTGGTTAATTAGTGGTTTGTCTCTTCAGTTACTAGCAGACAGAAATCTGTATTTAAAATAACACAGGAGTTGGGAGCTATCCCTCACGTTAAATAGATTTTGGTCTTTGTTAATTGGCTACTGGTCTACAAGTTTTTCTTAAACTCATAAATTTCTTCTCCATGTCACTGGCTGGGGTCTTGCTGTGAACTAAAGAGGCACAGACAAATTTGCTGTATGGAGAATTTTCTGTACTATTCCTGTTCTGTACTGGGCAAGCTACTAAATATAGCATGATTCTTTTTTTTTTTTCCTCGATGTCCTGGACCTTTCTCTTTAACATACCTAATCTCCACACTTTGTTCACTGACACAGGGAATCAATAAACTTTCATGTCCTTCCCTTCCTCTTCTTTTTTCCTTTAGGCCAAAAGAAGTAAAATCCTGCTACATAAAACCTTTGTGGACCAAAAATTTGGTTTCTGTTTACTTGGAGTCATATATTTATATCTGCAGGTATCTATAAAAGCCTATTTTACAAGCACAGAATCTGTGCTGTGTGAAAACACTGACCTGTGTAACCTGACACGTCTACTTTTCAAAATGAAGCTACACGTAAATGGCTAAATTCAGATTTAACTGTTGACCTTTTTTTAATAAGATTAGCATTAGTGAAAAGTAAAATCAGATAATATGAAGCTGGCTAACGATTCTGTTAATTATACTGATCAGAAAGTCTTGCCATTAGGTTAGTGTTGTTTCATTTTACAAATGAATTAAAAACTACGGTTTTCTGTCTTGGCATCTACATTTTTAAAGCAATTGTGAATTTTCTGCTGCTACTTTTGCTCCTTGATATCAGTTTTCTCAAACCCAAAACTACACTGATGCAAACATCAGACAGTTAACTTGAATTTTTCATTAAGAGCTTAAATGAAGACACCAACGTTTCAAAGCAGAGGTAACAATACATGCTATAAACACAATAATTTGCTGTGCAGTCCATGTGAAAATAATTCTATACATATGTGAAATTCTATATAGGAGGAAAAGAAGACAAAAAAGCTTGCTCAGTTCATAGAAAAGTAATTCAAAATGAACTCTGAATTGGTTGTCTTTGTTCATGATAAATTTGTTAAATTATTTAATATCCAGATGGTTCTTTTAGCCTTATATCCATCAAATTCCATTGATATCTCCAGAATGGAAAAGGTAAATCAAGCCTTTCTAGTTTAAGATCTAGTCCAGGATTCAAAAGCTTCTTTCTGGTTTAAAGTGAAGATATGAAATAAAATTTAAACTAAACTGAAATTCAACAATTTGTGCAAGTGAAGTTTCAACTTCTTTCTTATCTGCATTGATGTGTATTATATTTCATGGCTACAATTTCAAAATGCTAGCAAAACCAGAAGACATTTGTCGATATCTCTTAAGAGATATACTTTGTGATTAATTTATCAAAAATGACATTTCTTACTGGTTCATCTCTACCTAATTTATGTAAAAGCCTATGATTTTATGCAGAGGAGATTACAGGAATAAAACTAATAGATAAAGGATGGTCATTCTTACTACAGAAATTTAAAGAAAAATTAAGTGGTAGAATTAGTGCAGTAGAATAACAAGAAAGTGATTATTGTCAATTTTTTTTGAATGATACTGATATAGTCTGAGAAAAATAAAATGAAATACACTTCAAACTCAGAAAGTTCTAGAGGCATAAAGGACTATCTGGAAATTAATACAAAAGTCATCCTCACACTACTTTTGAGCACTGTTTACACTGTCCTTGCTAACCTTGTTTTATCTGAAGTGCTTGGTAACAACTGCTAGCAAATACCACAAGAACTTTTTCCAAAGAAGTTAGTCTCAGAGGATGAAGTCATGAACTTGTTTAAATCCATAGAAAAATATCTTTTGACTAGAGGAAGGCCAAGATTGAGACTTGGTGTTTTAAATATGTCCATCCTGATTAAGTACTAAAGGGTAAATGGAGTGCTAGCAGGAGGCCTGATCACATAGTCATAAATATTTAGGTAGTCCACTCTACTTCTCATCAAACGAGAAAAAAATGACACAGAGGACAAAACTCAACAGTAGTGAAAGTCCAGCTGTTCCTAAAGTGCCAGAAGGTTACATGAAAATTTTTTCCAGAGGAACTTGTATAGCTTAGAAATATATGTAAAAACTCATCAACTCAGGAAATCAAAGCTTTCAAAGACTAATTTTCTTATGTATTTGTAATACTCATGGGTGATAAATTCTAGCACTACTAACATAATTTTACAACCTTATATACAATATTTTTTAAAATATAGGGATATAATAGATTTCTACGTATATTTTAGAAATATCCCAACACTATATGTTGTGAACAGCGAATTGCAATTGTGTTGGCACAAGAAAATACAGAATTACACTTGAAATTTTATTTTAATGTAAGTTTCAGAGCATGATGGAAAAGAAATATGGAACGGAAAGAAAATTTTAAAAACATGTGGTATGACAATATAATTCTTGCAATTTATGGAAAATAAGATTCCACCATTGCATATGAATATATACTTTTCACCTGCTGAGTTAAAAACAAAAAAAAAGAATTAGAAGCCAAAGTTTACTTGAGATGAGTGTGTACAAAATAGACCTACAGTCACCATCTCCTTGATAAAATAAATTTGTGTTTTTCTGAATTAAGCATTATACACAACCTTTTATTATGACTGATTGTCATAATTTGAGATAAAATATGAAATTCAGTTAACACATGTTAATTCCCAAATGCCTATTTTGGGGTTTTCATTTGTATGATTTAATGATGCACATATGGAAAAGTACTGCTCGTCTGTTTAAATTCTGATTAAGAAATAAAGGATGACTGGCAATTACAGAAAACTTAACTTATGAAAGGCAATGTTTTCCTCCATTTGTTCCCTACGCTTCTTGGGAGTGAGGTTATTCATATAAAGACTCTGCACCCAGTTTGACAATGCAGTACCTCCCCAGTTGTGGCAATTCTTTATCAACCTATTGGGTGACCATTCTCACTCAGGGCTATAATTTACTTTGTAATCTAGCTGCCGTTTTTCTCACAACAAGCATTTTCTCTAGATTTGATTCCAGCTCTTGACAATCTTGTGTTTCTTTTGAGCAAACTAGTCTGGTCATTCTGGACTGTTTCATCGTAATCAAAGATAAGGAAATAAATTTATTGTGTGCATGTACCTAGAAGACATACATTGCCATTGTAGCATGGAGAGACACTTGCATGCTTGGGTTTTCTCCTTGACATGAATCTTAAAAATGCCCCATGGTTTAGTATTTTAGATATATTAAATGGGACATTTACTAAATCTCCTCAGTGAAATGACCCAAATTTAAGGAAATAATTTAACTATTTACTATTATAATGTATTCTTTTTACTTCCTTTTGAGTTAGAAGAAGTGTAAGGAGTTTTTGCTTTTTCCTTCTTGTTGACATAGAACTCAATGTTTTATTGTGACTGTTCACTTCTGAGGAGATTGTTTTCTGCAAGAAAAAGACATTTGCTGTGCGATTTAGGTTATTGTTTGGTTTGAAATTGGTAAGGTTCTTACCTTTGCGCAGAATATATTTTTAAATGACATTCTAATCATACTTAAATTTTACTGTGTGTAAATAGTGTAATACTGCTTCTAATTTTCAGCTGAAGTGCTACATCCTGTTCTTGATCTGTGGCAGGTTATCCAAGTCTGGAGTCTGAAGAGGAAGGGTGTGAAGGGAATATAATTTATCTTTCAGTCAACAAACACAAAGACAGGAAAAGGGAGGAGGAAAGGGAGTTAATATAACCAGAATAATTTCTTTGATAACTGACGCATCTGGTTAATTGCATTTATAAGTAACATATATGCATACAAATATACAGATATGTGAAGTAGTTGCAAATGTCTCATTATCTAGGCATTGTTTAGTCTTTTCTATATAGAAACTCACTCATGTGTAAGTGGAACAGATTAGAAATAATCCAGTGTGCAAGAAATATTTTTGAAATACGTTTAGTGGTATCTATCACAATTATACTTACATTTTGAAGAACATATGTTCTTTCACTAACAAGTAGGGAGAAAAATGCTCTTCAGAATGAATAATTTTAATCCACTCATTATATATTTCAGTAGGTTTTTATAACACTAGTCTTTCACAGTGTAAGAATTGGGAACAAAAGATTGTATTTCATACGTAGGACTTGTATTTAACCTTTCAACATAATGTCTCTGCTCTCATGGATGTGTTCTTAAAGTCATACAAAGTTAATACCATAATTCAAAAGAGAAATCTGTAAAATATTTTATCATCATACTTCACAGTTGGATATATTTCGTTCTGCAATACTTAAGTAAATTAATGTATAGGAAAGGGCTAATTATGAATAAAATGTGTGTTTGATGATTTATTAGACATATTTTGTAGACATGACATTCAAAAAGATTTTCAGTGTACTTTAATGGTATCTGGACTTCACTCACTCTAGTTTATGATGTGAAGCAGTGACTGAAGAATCAGTTTTGAGCTAAACATCTGAACAAAATACACAAGACTATGTGATTTTGTGTAGTTGACATACACAGACATTTAAACCACTTTAGTAATATTTACATGCGATATTTAAGCCTGTTTATAAAAGACACTGAGCATTTTGAGCATCTCTGTCTCAATATTTCTTTGAAGTGTCACAAAAAGTAAACAGGACTTCAAAAATAATTCCTAGTTGCAGGTGTCTGATTTCTCAGCTGAAGTCCCAAGAGATTGGTGGTATTGGTTTCTAGGTGTTTTCCCAGCTGGTTTACAGACTGGAGGGTACAAGGGTCACATTCCATGTTTTCATCTGGGATAGACTAGTTTGTATGTTTTTATACAGTTGCTTTGGAAACGTGCAGTAAATTCAACTTTCAAGGGAAAGATTGGGTATTTATTGCACTGACTCGAAGTTGTGGTGCATCACAGATGCAGTGAGTCTAGCAGATGCCTCTGGACACTTCGGCTGCAATGTGTGTGCTCACTGCAGCCGTAAGCACCTGCAGAAGAGGGCTTGTGCGCCGTGACACTACTGCACAGGGAACATGCTCACAAGCTCCATGCATGCCATGGCCAGACTGGGACTGCTGCATAGGCAGCAGCTGAGCTGCAGGTGTTCAGCAGTAGAGGAGCACCAACTGCTCCAAAAATCCTGCACAAGTTTAACTTACCACACCAAAACCAAATGCATTTGGAAGAAACTGCCTGAAATGGCTTGGATTTTCCTGTTCTGAGTTAGTATTAGGAAATCCAGTTAAAAAGAAAAAGAAAAATTAAATGTTTTGAAGTAATTTGGAAATTCAATCAAATGAATGTTCAGTTTATGTGCTTATTGGTCAGATTAGTGAATGCAACTAATTCATTATTGACATATATTTCTAAGTGTTATTTAATTGTTTTTCCTTGCATTTAAAAGGATTTTTGATTACTAATTCAGTCAGTTGCTGACATTCAGTTTATTAGGTTCTGTTCTGAAAGTTAGTTGGTATCATTGTTTTACACTTGTTAAATGACTTGGAGAGCCACTAAAAGAACACAAACTCTGAATTTCAGACATTGGAAATGTAATACGATTCAAAATAGAAGTATCTAAATACTCAGACTTTACTTTCCACCCTCAGTGGAGAGGGAATTTTTCTTTACTTGCAAACATCAGCTACAGATGGGACAGAAATTGTCATAAGCAGCTTACAGTCTTTCATTGATGTGTCTTTTCTGAACTGCAGTGACTACATTTTTGGGAACAAGAAATGATTCAGAAACTGTCGTTAACCACATGATGTAAAATAAAAGAGTTAGAAGACCCTATTCAGTTGCAAAATTTCTACTATATCCCAATTTATTTTGCTTCAGAAACCTTCAAAATCCAACAGCTGAGCATTTATATTAGGAATATTTACATATCGTATATATTTAGTAAAAGTTGCTATTGGGAGCTTATCTTATCCATCTGTATGGGTTTTGTTTTCATTTTTAGAAAACATAAATTAAGTTGTTCAAAGAACAAAAAGCCTTAGGGAAGAATAAAGGGGTTCACTGTTCATACAGCTTCCTCTAGCAGCACTGAGAAACTGCATTTTCTCAAAATTAAACATTTATCAATATACTAGAAATAAGAACGTGAATTACTATGCAGTAGTGCAATTTTGTTTGATTTTATATTAGTCTTAGGTTTTGGGGTAAATTAGTGCAATTATGTTACTAGCAGGCTAATGATGACTTTTTTTTCCTCAGCTTAGCCAAGGAAAACAGCCTCAAAAGTAAGTTTTGGGTTAGGTGATAGTCATTTATGTACAAGAACTGTATAAAATAACCTTGAACCTAGACTGTCAAGTTTCGAAATGACTGTGAAATTCAACCCCTACCTGTTAACCCTAAGTCCCGTGAATGCATATTCGACAATTTTTAATTGGATAAATTAACATAGCAATGTCAATTCAGCCTATTTTATGAAACAAAGTGTCTTTTTTTGCATTGCCAATTAGCATTTAGGAGAAGAGACTTGCTTTTTCAGAAAAACAAATTTTTTTATTAGCATATATTTTCATGTGGTTTTAGCTTATGTCTTGTTAGTCGAGTCTTCCATATTTCTTTACCAGGTTAAGATAATGAGAAGAACCTATAAATAGAAGCAAAAAGCCTTAAAATAAGTATAGATGGAATTCATCACTGTTAAATCAGGAATACCATGGGGGCCTTTTGATGGATTCATAACACCGTTCTAAAAAATTTCAGGATAAAAATAATTAGCTGTTAATTTACCCCTGCGAGCTATGCTGAAGCCATTATGATTGTGCTGTACAAGGAAAGTCTCTTTTAATTGCTTCAGCATATTTTCAGAGTAAATGATTATTTTTTCAAAAGTGCGTATTTATCTAGAAATCGTCACTTGGTACTTATATAAATTGAACATATTACAGCTCAGAAAATTGTGTAAGGATGATGTAGTCTACACAATATGTGTTCTCTGTGAAGCAAATAACACAGCGAAAAATAGAAAGGTTTTGCAAAACTGGACTGCTAAATAGTGTTTCTGGCCATCATGTGCACTTGGTAATCTCAGCTCTGACAATTGCTAGTGATGTCCATGTAACATCACACAGTCCAGTGGTTTCTGAGAGTCCACTGAGCCAGAAAGTCTTAGCTATACTGTTCTTTATATGCCTTTTTAATGCACTGTGGGGATAATGGCTTTCTTGTGTTGCTATTAATGCCTACAGCAAAGACAAACTACTTCTCTCACGTTCACAGAAAGCTGAGACAAGTGCTATTTGATGCTCTTTAAGGTTTCTTTCTGCCGCTACTTCACTTCTGAGGCAGAACGACACTGTTTGCCATGTTTCAGATGTCACTTTGATGCCTCCGGGTCTCTTCCCTAGAAGAGATTACATTAGAAATGTCAGAGAGTTAATGATTGGAACCAATGGTAAGCAGTTTCTTTTTCAAGGCTGAGCTGTTTGTCAAACATACCTGGCTGCTCAACATTTTCTTAGTCTCCTATTCTAGGCACAATGGCAATCACTTTTTAGATACTTCTAAACCAAGGCACGAATACAGGTGGAATTGCATAAGGTTGAAAAATAAAGACACACAGCTACGCCCATGTTGATTTTTTGTCTAAACTGTGTATCAAAGTGTCAGAGAAATACTATTAACCTATTATCTATATTTGCTTCAATACTCTTGCAGGAAATTATGTAAATGAATTTTATAAGCATGCAAAACTTTGTAGAATATTTCATACAGAATATTCTTCTCCTTGTCACTCTCCATCCCCACCACCTGCTGTATAATTTAAAAATTAGGAGAATAAAATTCTGCACTGATTTTTAATCATCCATTCTAAGTCATCCAGAAGAAATGTCTTATAATAAAATGTCCTAAAATTATTAAAATTACCTAGTCTCTCCAGATACGTAATTTCATCTGTGCAATTTTTTCTCCTCGGTTAATTTTTGGGGCAGTGTGATTGTAGCAGTAAAGGCTCTGGGATATAAAATGATTATTTGTTTTCCCCAAACTGACATACTTTTTTGGTATGATTATATGAAATTACTTATAGACCAAAAGATTTAAAACGAAAGAGCACAATCTGTGAAACAGAGTCTGAAGCAGAGGAAGGAGGAAGTCTGATTTGAAAAAAAAAACCGTTTATATTGGGTAAAATGAAGCGGAATACAAGTGCAGGAGGAGTAAGTGAAATCTGACATGTTCACTCTTTCTTCAGATCACTGGAAAATATTATAAACTTTCTGAAACTGAGAAACTCCTTGTGTTGAAGAACAAAGATACTACGATGCAATACATACACCATGCAACTGAGATATCAACGGGAGGATTTTTATGTACTGCTTCATAGTGAAATAGCACATAAAACACCTACAAACATAGAAGATGCATAGAACTTGCTTGTTGAAGTTTCAAGCAGCTAAAAGATTTTATGAAGGATGGAACCGAACTAAATTGTTACTTTACCTGACTGACACTCCTTCTAGTGACATCTTATCTGACTCTACTTTATGCTCATTAACTAGTAGTCCTGCTCCAAGGGATATCTGCAGACTCAGTGTAGTGAGCTTAATAGTTGCTTTTGAAACGCAGAAGCATTGACTTTTTTACAACAAAGTGACTTCTCTTCCAAGAGCTTATCATCTTAGACAAGGACCTGTGTATTTGTCTTGCTAGTAGTGCAGTGGAAGTTTCTGGTGTACCTACACAGCCTTGTAAGCAGTAAACCCAGTCTGGCACGGTAATGTATGTGCATACATATTTTGATAGACAGATTCATGGCTTTCGGACTTACTGAAAAGCTATTCAAACATCCTGATCTAGATATCTAGTCATCTTGATGACTTGCTGGAAGCCACGGTGGTAGGCACAGTCAAAGGAGCTGACTGGAGTGATACACATTCAGCTTTATCTCAGTATGTCCTGGGGAGTATGAAATGTATACCAGGTTTCTACAAAGGAACAGTAAAAAATCAATCCTATCACTGATACCTATTTTGCTCTTTTTTTCCTGTTTTTCCTCTCTCCCAGTTCTGTGGAGGTTTTCCATTTTAAGCTTAAGCACGGAGTGCTTCTTGTATCATACAATCCTTACAAGTTCTCATGTTTTGCTATTCTACAGAAAACTTATCAAAGTGGCATGATGGAAAAAATGCTTTTTCTACTTCATTTTATCACTATTTCACTGTTAACCTGGGCTCTACAGACTGTACTGAATTAATTATTCCATATCCCCCTCAGAAGGTAAGGAGATTGCTCAGGAGTAACTGATGACATTATCTGAAGACAAGGAGGGTGTACCGGTCAAGCAGAGTTTGGATTCAAGGTTTAGTTCTTTGTAATGGACTTAACTGCACAACAAAATTATCAATAAAGTTAAGGTGACAATTTAAATCGCAATATGTGCAGTGACTTCAAATAAACCTTGCTATTCCACACTCTTAACAGGTGTAATATCCTTTAAAGGAGCAGTCAGGCACTTGCATCTATAAGGGCCTGGACCAATGATGATGGAATATATAAACAAAAATGAGAAAAACCATGCAAAAGCTCTTATAATTTTTAGGCCATTTGACAACTTTAGAATAGCAGTTTTAAATCTGCATCAGTTTCTGGACCTCTGATTATTTATTATTATTTATTCTTTAGTGTCAGGCTGAAGGCAGCCATATGAATGTACACATATAGATGTTCAGCAGCTATGTTCTAGTTTTTCTTGTAAATTTTCACAGATACTTCTGAAACGATCAGGAGGACTCCACAGGGTCTAAAGACTGCAAGTTGGTAATCACCATATCACATGTGAGAGAGTAGCAGAAGGCCATCAAAATATTCACAGATATCTCTACACACCATGTCCCAGAAGATCAAGGTTGGGAGAGAAAGGAAGGGATGCACTGATGGTTCTTAGCTTTGTAAGGATGCAAAAGACATATCCAAATGTGACTGCACACCTAAGAAGACCCCAGGAGCCGTAAGGACCGTTCAGCAGCTGGGCACACACATGCCATGGTGTCTGTGAGATTGTCAATCTGGGAGTCAGAGTGCAAACGAGTGAAATCAATCTCCATGACAAAGATATGCTGGAAGTACCTGAAGAACAGAAGAAAGTAATTCCAGCCACTCCAGCCAGGAAGTCAAATTCATCTGGGGTCCAACTTAAATGCCTTTATGCCAATGTGTGCAGCATGGGGAATAAGCAAGAGGAGTTAGAACTGTGTGCGCGCCTGTTGGGATATGATCTTATTGGCATCATGGAGACGTGGTGGGATGAATCCTATGACTGGAGTGTCAGAATAGAAGGGTACAGGCTCTTTAGGAAGGGTAGGCAGGGGAGAAGAGGAGGAGGGGTTGCCCTCTATGTCAAAGAACAGCTGGAGTGCATGGAGCTGCACCTGGGGACAAATGAGGTCCCAACTGAGAGTTTATGGCTCAGGATTAAAGGGAGAGCAGGGACAGGGGACATAGTAGTAGGGGTCTGCTACAGACCACCTGACCAAGAGGACCAGGTGGATGAGGCCCTCTATACACAGATAGGAGCTGCCTCACGTTCACAAGTCCTGGTCCTCATGGGAGACTTCAACCACCCCGATATCTGTTGGAAGGACAACACAGCAGGGCATAGGCAATCCAGGAGGTTCCTGGAATGCATAGATGACAACTTCCTTCTCCAAGTGGTAGAAGAACCAATGAGGACAGGTGCTTTACTGGACCTTGTTCTTACCAACAATGAAGGGCTGGTGGGGAACGTGGCGCTCAAGGACAGCCTTGGCTGATCATGAAATGGTGGAATTCAAAATACTTAGGGAAGCAGGGAGGATGCACAGTAAACTCACTACTCTGGATTTCAGGAGAGCAGAGGTTGGCCTCTTCAGGGATCTCCTTGGTAGAGTACAATGGGATGAAGCCCTGAAGGGAAGAGGGGCACAAGAAAGCTGGTTAATATTCAAGGATCACCTCCTCCAAGCTCAGGAGTGGTGCATACCAACAAAGAGAAAGTCAGGTAGGAACACCAGGAGGGCTGCATGGATGAACAAGGAGCTCCTAGACCAACTCGGGCACAAAAAGAAGGCCTATAGAGGGTGGAAGCAAGGACAGGTAACCTGGGAAGAATACAGAGCGACTGTCTGAGCAGCCAGAGATCAGGTTAGGAAAGCTAAAGCCCTGGTAGAGTTAAATCTGGCCAGGGAAAGCAAGGACAACGAGAAAAAATTCTATAGATATGTCAGTGATAAAAAGAGATCTAGGGAAAATGTAGGCCCTCTCTGTGAGGAAACGGGGGACCTGGCTACCCGGGATATGGAGAAGGCTGAGGTTCTCAATGACTTCTTTGCCTCAGTCTTCACTGGCAAGAGCTCCAGCTGCACAGCCCAAGCCACAGAAAGCAAAGGCAGGGACTGGGAGAATGTAGAACCACCCACTGTAGGAGAAGATCAGGTTTAAGACCATCTAAAGAACCTGAAGGTGGACAAGTCCGTGGGACCTGATGAGGTGCATCCACAGGTCCTGAGGGAACTGGCAGATGAAATTGCTAAGCCACTATCCATCATATTTCAGCAGTCGTGGCAATCTGGTGAAGTTCCCAATGACTGGAAAAAGGGAAACATAGCCCCTGTTTCTAAAAAGGGAAAAAAAGAAAAACCAGGGAATACTGCGTTCAGCTCTGGAGTCCCCAGTGCAAGAAGGACATGGAGCTGCTGGAGTGGGTCCAGAGGAGGGCCACGAAGATGATCTGAGGGCTGGAACACCTCTGCTATGAAGACAGGCTGAGAGAGTTGAGGCTGTTCAGCCTGGAGAAGAGAAGGCTCCAGGGTGATCTTCTAGCAGCCTTCCATGACTTAAAGGGGGTCTACAGGAAAGCTGGAGAGGGACTTTTTGCAAGGGCGTGTAGTGAAAAGACAGGGGGAAATGGCTTTAAACTTAAAGAGGGGAGATTTTGATTGGATATAAGGGAGAAATTATAGGAGTTGTAGATGCCCCATCCCTGGAAGTGTTCAAGGCCAGGTTGGATGAGGCTTTGAGCAACCTGGTGTAGTGGAGGGTTTTCCTTCCCATGGCAGGAGGTTGGAACTAGATGATCTTTAAGGTCCCTTCCAACTCTAACCATTCTATGATTCTATGATTCCTTCTCATGTAAAAATTACCTTCCCCTTCCCATGAGGCATTACCTTGTCTATACTGTTGCTACGTTATTTCTAAAAACACAAAATGAAATCACAGGCTTCTATACAATTTAGCCTAATTCATCTCCTAACCATCAGGAAGGTCACAGAAAAATCATGGAATAAATGTCCACATGCAATACTAGCTATTCCTAATAGCTATCTCAGGCTGTTGCTCCAATCAGACAATCAGTTTTGGCCAAACTATTAACTACATTCCAATAACATTAAAATTGAGAGAGAAATGGGAAAGTATGACAAAATAAGTATTTAATTTTTCAGATTTACCTTTACTGTTTTTTCACTTAACTCCGACATAAGTAATATCTGAAAAAGATAGCATGTAAAGCCAAGAATTCTAAAACGCACATTAGAAAACAAGTCTTCTGTGTTATTACCACGGAATTTAGCTATTGAGGTGTTAACATCTCAAGTTTTTTTTATTTAAAACAGTAATAATAGATATCAGCAAGAAACAGCACAAATCAACAAAGTTTTGTACCAGTTGTTATTTTGTATATTATTCTTCATATTAGTCTATATTCATTTAATAATACTTAATTTCAGATTGAACTGCAATAAGAAATGATCCGAGGCAGTATTCAAACCAAAATATAAGTGATTCCATTTAAAATGTGCATATTTTCCTTGCCTTTAAAACTTTAATTCAGTCAGAACATAGTTCACTGTTTATGGAAAAATTGTACACTCCGGAATATTTAAATTGATCTCCCCGAAAAAATGGAGGGGAGCAGGGAGGAAGAAGCATTCTAAACTAACTTCTTTTCCCTTGATGTATCCTCCTTTTCATTGACATTGCTAAAATATTGCCACCTTTCGTCAAAAAAACATTTATTGTGTTTACTTTTCCCTGTGATTTTGTCAAAGCTTATTGAAGCATGCTGTCAGTTCTTTAAGACAATTTTAAGGAATGACTCACTTGAATTTCAGATTTTATTCCTGTAGGATAGACTTGCAGATGTCAAACTTTTATTCACGGCATACTTTGTTAAAGGAAGATAAAATCTCTGCTCTGAGAACCAAAGCTAAGGAACTGAGGCTGCATTTGAGAAACATCATCTTGGAGAAGAAACTCTGCTTGTTAAGCAGAAAGTATGTTAAAGATGAACAAAAACCATTCCACAATATAGGCAATGCTCGTAGGCTAGTTATGAGCTCTTTACTCTCTTCCCCAACTAGTTCACTGCACAGGCATGGCACTTTAAATTGAAAGCTATTTGTTTTCTAATACCTCTCTACAACAGCTAAAGGCTACTGTCACAAACCTGGCCGTCTCACTTTGTCTGCCTGTCTTGCAGATCTTCTGAACACAGTCTTAACTCTTCCCAAGCCCACTGCATACTCTGAAAACTTCAGTTTCCCTGTTCATGTCACAAAGATACAAGTTCTGAAATTATGTGTTACTGTATAAACCTGTATAAAAGTAAAATATCCTTGCTGCAATTGTATAGTTAAGTGGACTTTAAAAGGAAAGAAATGGACTGTCTGGCAAAACTATATTGTCCACTGCATGCAGAAATTTCTATTTAGGAGTTGGACACAAAAACTCTGAGCTTTGCTTTTCTTTTTGTCGTATGTTTCATTCTGCCCAGAAATCTTGTCCTCTGGTCCCTGGCAAGACACACCTCCAAAATCATGCCTGACATAGGGGCATGAGCCAACATTGAGTCAGGGAGGGTGATGAGAGATGCGTAATGTGGACAATCACGTACCAGTGCTCAAGTAAGTTCATGCCTTGTATGGCATACTTGTAAATATTTATACGTATTTATATTAGGGCAGTATATAAATTATTTCAACTTTAGTGTGAAGCACTAATATTCCTATATTCTCCGAGGTCACATATATATACATATGCCTTTCTAAAAAATTTGGGCTTTATAAGTAAATAAGTAGTGTTCAGCTCTTATCTATTTGCAGGTTTCTGCACTCTTAATTTGTCTCTGCAATAGTAACAGACCTCTTAAGAGTGGGAATAGGTTTTACTGATATAGAAATAGAGAAATATTGATTTCTACTTGTTCTAATATATAATCTTATTTGCAAAGGAAAAGTGACACAGTTTTTCATCATTGTACTGCCTGTCCCAATTTCTGCATTAAGTTCCCCAGTTTTTCCATAAGTTGACATTTGAGTTTTTGAGGGGAGGGGGAAGTGGAGGCAAGATCAAGTTTGTCAAAGGACCACTACTTGACAAATTCTCTATGTGCAGTGTTACTGCCTTATTTTCTCTGTGTGAGTCAATACAAATGAGTCAGTGTGGTTTGCAGTCTCAGATGAATTGGATGTATTAGACTATGTAACTTCACGATAACTCAACATTTCTTAATTCATACCAGCTGTTCTGTGACTGGTGGCTGCAGTTTTTTAGGAATAGCTTTGATTGTGTTCTCTGTCCTTTTCCCTAACACGGCCCAGAAATATATAATTGGGAAAGATATTTTTGTCCTTAATCACAGTGTTGGGTTTGTTGGGTTTTTTAATATAGTATGTTCTTTGTTGATTCATGTTACAGCATATTCTCTGAGTTTCAGTCCAGACAGTTTCTTGAAGACTAAATTTAAGATCAATGAAGAAAAAGCAGAGAATACATCTGGGCTTGGGTGATAATCCCATTTAGTGTGAAAGCTTGGTCAATGGACTATCACTTAAAATGTCTTGTAAGTTGGTCACTTTGGTCCAGTGAGACGCGCTTTCCCAACAAGTTTAGCTGAAAGTCTATGTGACTAAAAAAATCTTTAAAAATATATTAGCTCTTGAGAATAAAGAAGCATTTCAATATGCTTTGCAGACTTTTTCCTATCTGAATTACATACAAACTCTAGGCAAACTTCTCAGAGTTCAATGCAATAATCTTTAAATCAGTCTTTCTGTTAGAGACTTTACAGAATGAAATATTCTATGGCATCTTTGAATACACTATAAGCTTTCAGAAATCATTGGGGTTTTTTCTCATCTTTTGGTCAGTTGCTCAGTGTATTTATTTCTTGAATGTTCCTCACTCATTGCTCCAATAATATGTTATTACAAGACATTTATTTTAATTGCTATTAGATTGAAGTGATTTGGGTTATGTCTGTGTAATGCTTCCCTCCTTCTTTCTAGTGTGATATGAGATATCACTATGAGATAACCTCATTATCTACAAAAAGTCTGTTCAAGTTAGTGAAACAGTCTGAAGTCCACGCTACTGGTTAAACTGTGGGACAAACTCATATGCACAGCCATTATCATATATTGTAAGTAAAAACACACAGCTATTGAAAAATGTCTCACAATCTACTATTTTTTAAATAAAATAGCTTCTATAGATCATTGTCTGTCACCATACCATTTGCAATTATTTCAAAAAAATATCTCTTAGAAGTTTGGTGAAAGAGAATGTTATGAAACAGATTCAGAAGTTTATAAAAATGAATGTGTATTCTCCTCTGTTTGCACTGCAAACTTGAATCGGAGATAACGGCTGGCAGTAATGAAAGTCAAATACTCTCTTCAATCCATGTTGCTAACCCAAACAGCTGCAACTTTAACATTCACGGAAATGATCAGGTGAACAATAAGTAAAAAATGACCATGTTTGAATGTGACTGGAGCTGTCAAGAGGATTGCAATAAGAATAATTGCAAATCTTAAAGTATTGTTTTTATATTTGTAAGATTGCTGTTTTCTAATGTCTTCTATATCCTAATTTATTCCTATTTTCATTGGAATAGAAGGGTCTTATATGACTTTCCTTTTCCCCAATCTAAAAAATTCAGTCTCAGAAGAATTTATCTCAGGGAATTTTAGGTAATTGAATTTTTAATGTGTAGAATTATAAACCCTGATTTCTGATTTCACACTCAAAATGTGTCTGCACTATACAATGTCTTAGACTTTGGTTGAGCTTGCTTGCATAATGGACAATGGAATATGCAAATTATTAGCTCTCTCCAGGCTAGTTAAGCTTGCTTAAGGAAAGAGAATATTAACACATGAGGTATGTATTTGGCAAGCGAAAATATGTGCAGAAACAAGGAACAAAGAATTCCATTTTCCAAATATTTGGTTTCACTATCCATTACTTATCTTTCAAAATATAATTCTTTCTTCTACTGAAATGTGCTTTTCTAGAAGTGATTCATGAATTATGTTAGTAAAACAAAAGGCAAGAGGTCTCAATATAACTATTGAGGTTAGTTACTTGTTCCAAAATCCATTGAATTTCAGTTGCCTTCGGCTATCTCATGTTATTAACAGTTTCTCCTCTCCTAAAACAACATCAGAAGATATAAGAAGAATAAGGAGAATAAAACCATTTCCAATGAAAGTACAAAAGTGTAAATTTGCTATAACTGATTAAATGAGCTTGATATCCTCTTCTTTGTTGTAAAAGAAAAAATGTGAGTTATATATTAAAAGATTCACACGTATTCTTTCCAGGCTGTAGCTGATTTGAATTTATTCTGTTCATCATTTTAAGACATCTGTCAAAAGAAAAACTACAACATATTCAATTTATGAAAAAATGCTTCCTTCACAGGCATTCAATAACTAAAATAGATTATTTGCTTGATTATATCTTTTTAATAGAAAATTATTTTCTAAAATAGCTGACTCATTTCTCTGTGAAGGAATACAGAGGAGTAGGTAAGGTCTCTCTGGCATTAGTTGCAAGATTAAACAAAAGACAAAATCAAACCCACCAGAATTTGATGGAATATTTGTAACTTATATTTTTTAAGAACTCACCTGTACCACGTGACTTTCAGTAGTCTTATTCTATATCATAACCTGAGACTTAAAAAAAAAAAAAATCTATGATAATCCCAAAGAAAATTTGGTGTATACAATTACTGTCTCAATTTATGTTTGCAAAGACATGTGCAGTGCTTTGGGGAAAAAACAAAATAAAACAAAACAAAAACAAACAAAGCCTTTCAAGGGACATAAAGATCTATAAAAAAATTACATTGAACATATTTCTGTGTTGAATGCCTTTCCCAGCTAAATTAACAGGGACATTGAAACAATATTGTATCTTGGGATTTAACTCTATTCATGTGAGCTGTACAGTAACTTTTTCTTGAAAGAAAATGAAAGAAAAGAAGAATGAGAGAAATTTCTTCTGAACACATTTTTAGTGCTACTTTTATTCACAAATTGGTCAGCTCCTTTGTAGCACCAGGAGAGAGTCAAGCAAATGTTGTTTAGCACTGTAGAAAAATAAAATTTTTGTTGTTGTTCACAGCTGCTGGTTTTTTTTTTCATCCAGCACTGTCTCAAAACCTTGTTTGAGGTCTGTGCAACCAGTATTTCCGAGGCGTTTCAACTGTCTTCAGTCAGTTTTTTAACTCACTTTCTGAAGAGTCTGAAAAATGGTCTTTGTTTAGGACAGTGTCAATTATTTTAGCTATTCCACCTCAAAAGCATGATTTTAAAATTTTTCTTACAATAGACAGTTTCTTCTACTTCAAGAATTTGAAAAAAAAAGTGCTTTTATTCATATGATTTTTATTTTGACAAAAATATAGACTATGTACTATTGTTGTCATCTGACATGCATCTAGAAGTGGTTTTCATGTTAAAAGTATGAATCAGAAGAGTGCCTAAGAATATTCGAAGTGTATTTTAAACTGGAATTAAAGACAAGTTAGAAAATCAAGGTATGCTCATGCATGAATATGACCTTAGTGTCCATCCTGAGGGTGGAAGAATTTAAACAGTTGTTTCAGGGCATGGTTGCTATGGAAATGGCATGATTAATTTTGAATTGCTTAATTGAAGTGAATGATCTTACAGTAAGTCAGATCAGAGCTACAGTTTTGCCATGAAGTCTATAGTCCTCTGGTCTAGTGAGTATGAAACTTTTCTGTTGGCCTTTTTTAGGATGAATTTCTGAAGTGCTTAACTGTAGAGACAATCTCTCATTACCCGTCCTGAGAGTATACACTGGATCTCCGTTTCTTTCTGCAGAGTGGGCAAGCTTCTCCAGGGCTGGAGTTGATCCAGCTGGCCAAAGTTACAGGACTGTGGGTTAGCTACTCTTCCTGATGGTGGAAATGTGAATTTGAACACCTGATTCTTGAGGAGAAAATAAATGTCCATTTCCAGAGTGAGATTGAGGCATTATATGAATATGGACCCACTCTCGCAGTCACTATTTTAGGGAGGAACTCTTCTTTGAGGATTCCAGAACTATCAAGTGCTTTCTTTTAAGTTACGTTTTGAACGGTGTCCCTTCTGCATTGCTCTGCTCTACTAATTGAATGTTTCAAAAGGCTTAGGAGGAAGCAAGTTGAGCCCTGGACAGGAACTTCTGGACCTCTCCAAACAAAACAAAATCCAACAAACAAAAGTTGCCGGTCAAACATTTTCCAGCCAAGAATTTTCATGTCAAATCTGGATTTATCTTGGTGAATCTGTGTTACATGGCATCTGAAATTATGTTTTTGGAGAGCAATTTTAGATATCTAAAAATGTAGAGGTCTAAAGTCTGCCAAAGTTTTATTTTAATTTTATTCTGGTAGGGATCTAAGGCTTTGTCCGTGAAAATTCATACATATTAAACTTATTAAATCATTAACCTGTTCAGAAAATATTAACCTAAAAAAAAATCCTTTTTAGTTAGATCCATGCTATTATATGTTTCCAAGAAAATTTCAGTATAGTTCAGAGAAAGATTTCTCTGAAGAAGTACCATAGTATAATTTATACTTAATAGATTCATTTGACTGATTTGAATGTTGTTAAGTAGTACATTTATTTTAATAACCTGGAGCTTTCTTTGTTGATAAGCTGATAATAAACTCTTGAACTGTGGGAACTCCATGGTATTTATTAACATTGAGTACGTCTAATAAAATGCAGTCCTGTTTTCAGATGTTACTGTATTCTACTGATTCTCTTTCAGATTGAACAGTAGCTAAAATAACTTGCATGAAACAACAATATGATGCAGATTCACCATGAAAGTTTGAATAGTAAATGACTGGGTATGTCTGTAACAAAATGTGTGTAGTAAACTGCCTCCTGTCCTCTTTACTGCCAGGAAGATAAAAGTATGAATTAATTTTTGCTGCAAACAACAGGACAGAACTTGCCTTCATGCATTTCTGCTGCCAGACACATGGCCAAAATACATAGCGGACTCTACATCATATGAAAACATGCTTGTGATATTCGATTGTTCATTCCATAGGGAGGATTGACAAAGGATGTGCTCAGGAAAGAGTTTGTTCTGTGGGAGGAATGGAAGTAAGTTAGAGATTTCCTTATGTGCAAGCCTGCTCAGACCCCAGTGTGGAGCTTGTTTCACCCATTTGTACCATCTATGGTATAGATATTTATGCTGACCTAGTCACCAAACTTCTCTTTACAGACAACTGAGAAAAATAGAGAGCTCTTAAGCAGAATCTGATTTATTTTAAATTCCTACCAAGTGGTGAGAATTTTTCTTCAATGTCAATACAAGAATCTAGATAAGTAGATAAGTAGATTTTGACGTTTTATATTAGGTTGAAGATTTGTATTATCTGATCTAATTCAACGTTTGAGAAATTACTGAATTTTATGCAGTTAGTTCTGTCTTAAGACTCATAATCTGTGAGTGAGTGAAATATAACAGGTTAGAAGCTGCATGACCAGTATAGCTACAATTTTATACACCTAAGGTTATATCCTAACTGGTAACATTTATTTTGTTTCTGAGATAACTTTATCTACAAGTATTTATTGAAATCCAGCATAGAATAATCCGCAAGGTTGAGAGATGAGTACATTTGTACAAATCGAGAGCATTTGATTTCATGTCCTCCACATTTCAAACGAGTGAAGTAACCACAGACTAAATGGCACAAGGTGAGTACTATGCCTGTAACTGTTTTGTGAGTTTAATTCTCTTTATTTTATTGTATTGCCCCAGAAAAAAAAATATTTCCTTTGGATTTATCACTTTAAATCAATAACAAACCGAAAATCAAGCATTTGAACCACCTTAATGTGAAAAATAAAGAAAATGAAGACTATACAACTCTTGATTCTGTCAGTTTGCTCCACTATGAAAAATAATCTGCCTAACTTTTAAATCTTGTGTCCTTGGCTTTGATGTCAGTCTTGCAAATATTTTTCTACCGGGAAGATCATTTAAACATGGTGTGTTGCTTTTTTTTTTTTTTTTCTTTTCTCAAATTTGAAACTCTAAACTGTATTATTTAACATAACAGTTCAGTTTGGAAACAGACAATAGATAGTTCTCTCTTTTAGGGATAGGGCAGGAAGCTTGGGATGCATTTTAAAGCCCGTCAGATACAGAGGGTTTTACATTCACTAAGCCATGAATTTCATGGCTGCACTAGTTTTGGCTGGGATAGAGATAATTTTCTTCAAAGCAGCTCCTATAGTGCTATGTTTTGGATTTGTGACCAATGTTGATGACATAGGGATGTTTCATCTTTTTCTGAACAGTGCTAGCACAGTGTCAAGACCTTCTCTCTTTCTTGCACTGTCATGGAATCATAGAATGGTTTGGTTTGGAAGGGACCTTAACAATCACCTAGTTCCAACCCTGCCACCATGGAAAGGGACATCTCTCACTAGGTCAGGCTTCTCAAAGCCTCATGCAACCTGGCCTTGAATACTTCCAGGGATGGGGCAACCACAACTTCCTGGTACTTCATCACCATCAGAGTGAATAATCTCTTCCTTAGACCTAATCGAAATCTCTCCTCTTTCAGTTTAAAGCCATTGCGTTTATCTTATCACTACACACCTTTCATAGATTCATAGATTCATAGATTTCTAGGTTGGAAAAGACCTTAGAGATCATCGAGTCCAACCATCCCTAATCCCCATTAAACCATATCCTCAAGTAGATCATCCACCCTATTCTTAAACACATCCAGGGATGGGGACTCAACCACCTCCCTGGGCAGCCTAAAAGCTGCCTTTGCAAAAGTCCCTCTTCAGCTTTCTTGCAGATCCTCTTTACCTACTGAAAGGCTGCTGGAAGGTGTTACTGGAGCCTTCTCTTCTCCCGGCTGGACAATACCTACTCTCTCAGCCTGTCTTCCTAAGAGATCTGCTCCAGCACTCAGATCATCTTCGTGGTCATACTCTGGACTCTCTCAATCAGCTCCATGTCCTTCTTATGCTGGAGTCCCCAGAACTGAACGCAGTGCTCTAGGTAGGGTCTCATGAGAGCACGGGCAAAATCACCTCCCTCAACCTGCTGCCCATGCTGCTTTGGATGCAGCCCAGGACACGGTTGGCTTTCTAGGCTGTCAGCGCACACTGCCAGCTCATGTTGAGCTTCTCATCAACCAACACTCCCAAGTTCTTTTCCTCAGGGCTGCTCTCAATCCATTCTCCGCCCAGCCTGGACTTGTGCTTGGGATTGTCACAACCCACGTGCAGGACCTTGCACTTGGCTTTGTTGAGCTTCATGAGGTTCTCACAGGCTCACTTCTCCGGCCTGTCAAGGTCCCTCTGGATGCCATCCCTTCCCTCCAGCGTGTCCACAACACCACACAACTTGGTGTCATCTGCAAACTTGCTGAGGGTGCACTCAATCCCACTCTCCATGTCATCAACAAAGATGTTAAGCAACGTCAGTCCCAATATCGGCCCCTGAGGACCCCCTCTTCCCACTGGCCTCCACTTGGACATTGAGCCATTGCCAACAATTCTCTGAGTGTGACCATCCAGTCAATTCCTTATACATCGAATGTTCCATCTGTCAAATCCATGTCTTTCCAATTTACAGACAAGGATGTAATGCAAGGTAGTGTCAAATGCTTTGGAGAAATCCAGGTAGATGATTTCAGTTGCTCTTCCCTTATCCACTAACTCTGTAACCCCATTGTAGGAGGCCACCGAATTAGTCAGGCAGGATTTGCCCTTAGTGAAGCCATGTTGGCTGTCAGTACTCACCTCTTTATTTTCCACGTGCCTTAGCATAGTCACCAGGAGGATCTGCTCCATCATCTTGCTGGGCACAGAGGTGAGACTGACTGGCCTATAGTTCCCTTAATCTTCCTGTTCTCCCTTTTTAAAAATGAGGGCTATATGTTTCCCCTTTTCCAGTCTGCTGTCCTTCAAGCAAAAGAAATTGGGAGGGGACATAGCAGGGACAGCTGACTCAAACTGACTGAAGGGATGTCCCATACCGTAGGGCAGGCTAGAGAGGCTGGAGAGGTAAGGTTTTGAGAACCTCATGATGTTCAACAAGTCTGAGTGTAAGGTCTTGAAGTTACGTCCTGGCAACGACAAACATATATCCAGGCTGGCCTATGAATGGATTGAGACCAGCCAACAAAATTATTACACGTAGGTTTAACCTAGTCTCCTCCCAGTCATTTCACAATTAAAATTTCCTGTTAAGAACTGCTTTTAGTTCTGCATTTTTCTAGTAACAAGTGGCATTTTCTACAAATTGTATAAAAGCTTTTATTTTCTATTCTACTTGCACAGAGAACAGTTACTGTTTTACACATTCTCCTTTTTCATTTTACAAACTGTGTGTTGCCACATACTAATCATTATTTTCTCTGGATTGTCAAATAAAATAAAAAGTGGACCCTGCATTTCCTTACATTATTGAAGAAAAACATCATGTGTTTGACTCAAGTATCTGCCTGCAGAGAATTCAAATCAGTTCAGCACCCTACATCTCTATTTCACAAGTTTCTTCAGGCTTGTTTGGAAAATTCTTATGTTTTCCAGTGTAAGCTCTTTGGATACTTTGTAACATTAAGCTTTTCTTCCATGATCCATTTCAATTTGCAATATTTCCTGTGGAGAACAAACTAGAAACACTGGCTACATTCAGACTGTAAAAGTAACATCTATTCTTTTATATAACTACTGACATATAATGTTGGCAGTGTGTGAATTTGGAAAGCGAAATGTGGTGAAAGATGATACCTTACAATAAACTAACTGTCACAAAAGAAAAAAATCAAATAGTTCTGTAACATACATCCTATTTAATATATTTTGATTCAGTATAAATACTACTGTAGTTTAAAATGCAAATACATACACTGTCAAACATATACACATAGTATTCCACAGTTGCCCAAAATACAGACAGCCAAAATGAATTATGACATTATTGCTACTATTGGAAATAGATATGCATAAAATGGAAAAACTAAAGGTCATATTTGAGGCTACAATTATATTGTTTAAAATACCTTGAAGAAAAAGCTTTGATGTAGTATCTCAACCACAAAGTTCTAGTATCCTTTAATGCCAGAGTGATTATTTAAATGAAATTCTGTTTTGGTGAAGCAGTAGATTAGAGTATTTCTCAAAGATTTAAGATCATTAACAAGATATATTCTATAAAAGTCACAGCTTTTTTTTTTTTTTAATCAAAATTGTTGCCTATAGGTATATTATAATTACCTCATGTATTTTGGAATAACGTTTTTTGTCACACATCTGGTCACCAGTGTGTTTTTTAATATTGCCAAGTACTTAGTTTCTTTTTCCTATATCTAGGATAAATATAGCTCTCTTTAAATTGGCTGCACAGTTATTATCCTGTCATTATGAATAATTCTACTTAATGATTTTAAAGACAAAAAGAATATTGATCCAAAAGGAATGTCCCTCTGGAAACAGCAGCTCCTACTATTTTGGGACTGTAAATTGCTTTCTGATCTGCTTCATCAAAATCAACTTTAAAAAGAAAAATAATAGCTACAGTTCTTCTTTTGGATAGAGTTATGGTATGGACAAACACCAAAGTCAAACATACAGCTACAAATTAGTAATTTTATCTTATTGTGGCTTTAAAGAGCAGCTGCAAAGTGCAAGGACTCTTCATTTTATGTGGCAAAAATAATTCACTCCTGGTTTATACTGTCATTTGAATTCCCTGATAAATTGTGACAATCCTGAGTGACACCAATTGGATGTTAACATTGAGCTCTTAAAAAAAAAATTTATTTAACTGGAGGAAAAAACTACAGATGCTAATATATCTTAGCATGGAATGGCAATGATGGGGGAAATTGTTAGACTTTAGAATACATACATTTTACTTTGTTCTGTTGAAGTCTTTTAATTTCAAAGATTTTTCTGAAAACTTTTCTTTCAGCCTTTTCTGTAATTTATGCACGAGTAACTTCTGGAAAACTTCTGCAGACTGATCACTAGCACAAATGTTTTTTTAAAGTCTAGATTGTCCCACTGTTTTTTGAAGCTTTTTCTTTTGGTTCGGCAGGTCAGGAGCTAGTTATTTTTAAGTAAGCCCAAGAGCACTTAAGACTAAGCCGGTGCACAGTGTTACCTGAGTCTATACACGTAATGTGCCATAGAAAGTTCATGAGTGTATCCTGTTAAACTCTGAAAGCCTCTGAATTAACTTGGAAGTGTCCTACTTTTGCAGAACTGTCCCAGGTGGTTATGTTTCTGAGGTACATGCTCACCTTCCTTTCTATTGAGAAGTCCTCAATGGTAGGCATTTTCAGGATATGTTCAATGGCAGTAGCTGAGCAAAAGGCAGGGCAATCCAAGGTCAGGGTTGCCTTTACAACAGCAGGAGTAAAAGAATGCATGTTTTATATCTCTCCAGCTTAAGAGTTTAGGCTGCTGCAAAAAAGTTGGATATTTCTTAGCCTTCAGGCTTGAAGCAGACTGGCTATGTTTTAGGGTAAGATGAGGATGGGAAGCTGCTCTGGAGCAAAATAGCTTCAGGTTGAGTCTTTTCAGCAACATTAAGAGATCCATATCATGAATCTGATAACCAATATTTTACAGAAGGGTATTCTGTGTGTAACCCGCAATGCTAAGACATTCATACTTTCGGTGGGAGAGAACAACTCTTCGGTTGTGTATGCGTGGTAACTCATGGAGAGGTTTCATCCTGTCTTCTCTTCAGCTGTGGGCAGTCTGGCATCTGCAAAAGAGATTAAGCTGAGAGAGTTACTAAGGAGATGCTGACTGCAGTATTTCCATAAATCTAGTGGTTTTTGATTTTGCATCTTTTGAATTGCTATACCAATGTTGAGGTATTGTTCATTTAGTGTTTATTGGAGGTTGCTATGAAAAAATAAGGATCTTTCTGATTTTCTACCCTATTTATCCACCTGGATAAATAAAAATGTGTACAAATCCACTTTTTTTTTCCTTAATGTTTTTATTTATCTTGGTGGGTAAATAAGAGCATAAAGAAAAAAATTTGAGAGGTGAGGTAGAGATGGGTGCTTACCCTAAACTACTAACACTCACTGTTTTGGGGTCATCCCCTCGGTAGCACCTCTTAGTAACTCACATAGCACCAGTGACGGTGAAAGCTTTCTAACAAATGCATCTGACCAGGTAGGTGCACCAAGATACAAATCTTGTTTCCAGGACCCATTTCTCTGTCTCTCTGGGACAGACTACAACAATTCACTGTTATTAATTGAAAAATATAAATGGGCCAGCTACTGTATTCCATGTTTATGAATAGATGTATCTCAGTGGATGCTTGTTTTCTGAAGTTTGGTTTAGACCATGTGAGATACCACCACAGGGGCAGAGGCTGCCCATTTTGCGACTCCAGCTGGTCTCTGCTGTGATGAGGAAGCATCTGAACTGAGTCCCGCTTTACTTTTGACTTAGAGGTTCATTAGCTTTGGAAATGGCTCTATCCTCACCAACTGAAATACAAATTTGTTGGTCACCAGGGTTGACAGCAGACATGTCTGCTCACACTGGTTGCTGCATAAGGATCAGAAAGAGAAGACTTTTTTATCTGGGAGTACGTTAGTGTATGGATACATATTAGATATCCTTATTTACCTTCTATTAGATCTAACACATGTAGTAACACAGACACTGATTTCTGTGGATTTAGATTGACTTCAACATTTGACTTACAGCCAGCTCTGGTATCAGAAAATTTCATCTTGTGATGCAACTCACTGACAGATACTAATTTCTAGAAATCTTAATAATAAAATCCATCAGGAAGGAAAGTCTCCACTGTTTGCAGAAAGTAAATAAAGTGCCTTAGAGATGTGAATTTGTAAGATTTATCTACTACAGATTAAATATGAATTTAAAATAGAAAAACAAACACATATTTGGTTCTTCAAAAAAAAAATTTAAGCCTTCCCACAGATGCTCTGCCTCTGTCCTACGCTGTTAGATGAAGCTTTGTCACACATATGAAGCTGGTGTAATCTCTGCAGCCATGTTAGCCTGTTCACTCCATCCCTGTGACGAATAAGAGCTGCAGCGACATCCCAACTAGCACAGCCTCAATTGTCGCCTCAAAATAAATCACCACCTGAGTCAGGCTGTACCAACACCAACTGATGCTTTTCAGGGCTGAGACTGTGACCATACCTGGCAAAGCATTGTGTGGTTTTAACCACATGCTGAGCTGACTGCTGCTGTGGCAGGTGGTGACCTGTGCTGCTTTGCTTGCAGTCCGGTGCTCCTCTAATGGTGGTGAGCTTGATGGTGCTGGCTCCACACTGACTACCTTTCTATCAAAGCATGAAAGGGAAAATAAAGTTTTTAAGAGACAGGTTTGTAGAAGCAGAAGGGAAAAATAAAATTACTAAAACTGTACTTATGTAACAAGAAAAGTTTTTACTGCAGCTGAAGATGTTTTCTTAGAACTATTGGAGGCAAAATAGCTATACTACCTGCTATAGCAATGAAATTTAGAAATAAAATTGAAAGAACCTCAGAATAAGCGTGTATACAAATATTAGATTGGCTAGACTAGAGAGCTGGGCAATCGCCAACCATATGAAATTTAACAAGAGCAAGTGCCAGATTCTCCACCTGGGATGGAGTAATCCTGGTTGTGCATACAAATTAGGAGACGAGAGGCTGGAGAGCAGCCTCGTGGAAACAGATCTGTGGATTTGGGTTGATGGCAAGCTGAATACAAATCAACAGTGTGCCCCTGCATCCAAAAGGGCTGTGTTCTGGGGTGTGCCAAGCACAGCATCGCTAGCTGGTTGAGGGAGGTGATTGTGCCAGTCTACGCTGCACTGGTGTGGACCCACCTCGAGTACTGTGTGCAGTTTTGGGCACCTCAATACAAGTAGGACATTAAACTATTAGACTGTGTCCAGAGGAGAGCAAACAAGATGATGAAAGGCCTCAAGGGCAAGTCTTAGGAGGAGCAGCTGAGGTCACTCAGTTTGTTCAGCTTGGAGAAGGATGAGAGGTGACCTCATCACAGTCTACATCTTCCTCAAGGGGGACACCAGAGGGAGAGGATGTGATCTCCTCTCTCTGGTCACCAGCGACAGGACATGAGGAAATTGAATGAAGCTGCGTCAGGGAAAGTTCAGGTTGGACATTAGGAAAAGGTTCTTCACAAAGAGGTGGGTCAGTCAGTGGAACAGGCTCTCCAGGGAAGTGATCATGGCATCAAGTCTGCCAGAGTTCAACAAACATCTGGATGACGCTCTTAGTCATTTGGTTTAGTTTTAGGTAGTCCTGTGAGGAGCAGGAAATTGGATTTGGTAATCCTTATGAGTACCTTCCAAATCAAGATATTCTATGATTAGAGAATTCTCTATCTATGGCTTTTAGATTTTTAAACAGTGGGATTTTTCTTGTCTGTGGGACAAAGTGGTTAGTAATCTTACTTCATCTTAAATTATTGCTTTCAGTGAGTCTGCATGGTGAAATGAATTACGTCTTGTTATTGTGTCTTCCACACAATTATGGATATTTCTTTCCTAAAGATAGTTTTAGCTGAATTAGCTAAATGAAATGGAGACCGCTACTGCAATTTAAAAAAAATATATATATATATATGCTGTGACGTCCACAGTGTATTTCCTTTCTGCTCTTCAAAAGGATTTACGTCAATCATTTGTATGTTTCATGGATGGGATGTGGTTCATACTTGGACTTTTTAAGCTTTTTTGAAATAGGTGACTTCAGACTCCTTAGAGTTGTTAGATACTTATTCTTCTCTTTCCTCCACAAAAGGTAATGTCAATTAAGTAAAGTGGGCTAGTTTCTTGGACTAGTTTCAGAAGGAGAATGCAGGATGTGCTGTGCTTGTGTTTCTTGGGTTTGGACTAGATGGCCTTTGAAGGTCCCTTCCAGCCCTAACGATTCTATGATTCTATGATTCTATGTTGTAGTGATCCCTCAGCCAGCTCTGGGATCTATCATATCTTCATGAAGTAAAAGCATACCAAGCAACAATATTAACTCCACTTTTAAAAGTAGTGTACTCTGCCTCTGAACAAGTCTAATTGGTTTAGACTTGCTCTGCACTTGATGCAGTGATATTGTGGGCAGGAGCTAATTACACACTTACTTAATTCATGCTTAGACTTGAATAACAGTTATGAATAAGTATTTCTTTTTTTGCTTTACTTACAGAGATTCATCTGATGGAGATGCTCTGTGGATGTTCAGTCCTTTGTAAAAGACAGAAAAGTAGTCCTGCTTTTACACGATAGACTGGTGCTAGAGGACTCCAGCACAGAAATTTTGGGTTTATGTCCCACCTCTAAGCAAGCAAGAAGCTATATTCTGGGAAGATATCCTTTCACCTGTGAAAGACTCTCTGCATTTTAGAGCCAGTTACACATTAGTTGGAGAAGCCACACAGTTCTCTCTTCAACTGTGATATTTTTTCTTACTCCTTGTGAAAATAGTATATTCTATACTAAAGGGACTACACATCATCCTTTTGAAAGAAAGGGTTCTCCCCTCCCCCCCCCCCCCGCCCCCACCTTGAAGAGGGAATTTAAATGTCCATCTATAAAGCAAACCTCAAAGATGTTCATCTTTTATTGAGATTCATATCTGAATTCCTGAAAGTGCCTCTAGTTCTTAAAAGCCGGTTTTTGCCTCACTAGTAAGGTTACAGAGTCCTTCTTTGTTCACTAGTCCACTGTGAATCTTACAGTTCCTAGTTTGATTCATTTTGTTTTATAAATGGATGTCTTCAATTAAAAGGAGCCTTATCTTGTCTCAACAACACGTATTTCTTTGATGCTTTAATCACCACTTATGAATCCAGGCAAGATTTCCAGACACATTTCTATGACTGCTTCCCCTTGTTTATGGAAAAAGCTTTGTGTTCCAGACCTTTCATTAAAGAACTGCCTCTATGAGGTTTTTGAGATCCTTAAATATAGAGGGTTCTTTATGGATAATTGGCCAAGTCGTGCTCAATAGCATTCTAAATAATACAGCTGAAATAAGCAATAGAGAATAGTTGTAGAAGCATAAAAAGATGCATGGAAAAACAGAGTTGACTTTCACTTCCAATACAGTAGGGAGATTTGGAAAGAGAAATGTTTTCTGAATCAAGGAGAGAATGTTGTCATTCATTTATGCAGGATCTTAATCCTTCCTATGTCTTTATAAGATGCCTTCTCTGGGATAGCCTTCATTTTTTTTACATGTTATATTTATAAAAGTCAGTTTGTCCCGAAAAGAACTATTCAAGTTGCCCAAACAGGGAAACACCTCTAATAAATATCAGCGGATCTTTTTGTGTGGAAAAAGTGCTTTACTTGTACATATGTAAATTAGAAATTAAATTTGTCTTTATTACACAAGGCAAGCCAAATTGTGTATTTTTTTAATTGCCTGACCAACTCGAGGTGAAAATTTATATTTTTTTATGTCTAAAAACAGAACTTATATTGCCTCCATATCTGCAAATAATGTGCAAACAGTAGGACATCTCAAAGTTATTTGTGATTATATTTTTTTCCTGCTTTAAAAGCAGATACGTATTCTACCAAAATTCAGGGCCTAAATTGGAGATCAAATAAGGAATTGTTTGTCAAAAATAGTGCATAAGAGAGGGTGGAAAAATGAAATTCATTCATCCACAGCTGCAGTATGTGTGGCTGTTCATGGTACAGTTCAGTAAACACTTTGGTGGTGAAAAATGTTCATTTTGCTTCTTCTGGAATAAATTCTAGAAGATAAAGGACAGAAAAGAACTAAGTTAGTAGACATATGATAAATGCTGCATAGCTCAGATAATTAGATGAGAATACTGTGAGGAAATCACATCTTTTAAATCAAGATATAATACTTAAGGTAATGGTTTGATACCAAAAAATAAAAAAAAAAAGCGCCTCTAAAAGATGTGTTTCATGATGTCCTTTATGTTTTTAAACAATTCTGTAGCAATTTTTAGTTCAACACTCCTCATTCAGAAAGAACAAATCACATTTTATGTCTTGGAATCTTCCTTCCTCTATGTAGCAAAATCCAGTCTGAGGGTATTTAAATACTGTCCAGGCAGGCACAGACAGGCCTGTAGCCCTGAGCTAAGAATGCCTTCCTCCCAGGCTGTCTCCTCAGCAAGAAGAAAACAGCTTATGCAGTTCTGCCGGCGTGCTAGAAATTGATGTCCACCCTCTAGCACTCCTGTGGCAGTTGCTGTCACCATTTGAGAAAATATAGTGAAGTGTAATTCAGAAAAGCCAGTAAAGAAAAGCTGGCCATAAGCCACTATATTTAAGCAATTTGAAATGCTGTTCACAGCACTGGGAATGTAGTTGCACCTCCTCTGTAAAGCAAAAGTTCTCGCTGAGAGCTCCAACAAATACCATAATCCTTAGGGCAAGACTGAATATTTGTGTCAAGAGCAAAGCTTTCATAAGAGGGTCTTATTCAAGAAAAAGTTAATTTTCTTCAACTGCTTGAATATAACTACTTTTATGGTCAAGTGGTCAAATTACTTATTTGCAAGCTATGATTCCCAGTATTTGTTATCAGGCCTCTGGGTGGATTTTTGGGCCAACTCAATGACTTGTAAAAAGTCTTAAAAGCATGAAATAGGATATGAGGATTTTTTTTTCTCTACTTATGGTGAAAGAGGCTCTTTCTGAATAACGAGACCTGTAAGGCTACTCTGTGATGTTGTGCTGGGAAGGGGAAAGGAAATGTGTGCTCCCTTCCTGTGTTACCTTGCTTTCACAGCAAGAAGAAGCAGGCTCATGGGTTAAGGCGAAGCTGTGGAAGGACTGATAGTCAAATCTTCATTTTTTATTTATTTCTAGTACATAGGTACGCAGTGTGCAGTCAACATGTTTTTCTGATGGCTCCGTGCAACCCATATGGCTTTCTCATCATGAAAAAAACAGTTTATTTTGACATGTCACTGGAAACCCATGAAGCAAAGATTGTTACTAAAGGTATGATGATGCTAATGTGGATGCAAATGTGGATAAATAAGTAACTCCACACACACACACACACAAAAAAATAAGAAAAGAAAAAATGTCTTTACTTGCACCAAAGCTAAAAAGAAAACATTCTCTTGATGCTTCAGGAGTGATATAAGATGCTTCAAGTGTATGAGAAACATTTTTCCTCTTGATAAACAGAAAAATAAACATCACCTCTGCTTTCAGGGACCTCTTGCCCAGCAGGGAGCCCTATTAGCTGCCAGCAAGAGATGTGGAGATCATCAGAATGAAAGAAAAACAGCCAGAAACTATCTGCTGCAACATTAGAGGGTGTTTCCCAGCAAAACAAACAAGTTCTTGGAGAATATCAGGTTGATGAAAAAGGTAGGCTATTATTAGCACATTAGTGTCATGAGGGAACATGGAAGAAAGCTGCAACGTAATCAGCAAATCCAGCATAGGGAGGTGGTGGAGCAGCTACCTGATATACAAAACCTGGGTTTGCAGTTTCTCCTCTGTCCCGAGGACTCTGCAAGCAAGGTCAGTTCAGCTCCTCACCCAACACAAGACACAGGTACCACTTCAGGGATGAAAAGTGCAGCCAAGAGCATGTCTAGAACCACACGCACTGCGTGTGACAAAAGCATGGAGAGAGATCTTGTAGGATTCGTATTTAGCCAAGACATGTAATAGTTTTAATTCTCCAGTGTTGCAAATGGTATCTCCTCCTCCCAGTCTGTTGCTCAGTACTTTATTGCCCAGCTAGTTGAAATCTTTGTCTGCACTTCCTGACCTGTTTTATTTTATGCATTGATATAGTTTTATTTTTCAGGATGGGATAGGAAGGGATTCAAACGAGAAATGGATTTTTTTTGCTTTTATTTCTGTATGATTGTTTACTCTCTGTGTGAATATAAACTCTTGGCTGTACTGTTGCATTTTATAACTCAGAAATCCTAAGTAAACATTAACTAAAATAAAATTCTGCCTTTAATAAATTCTCACATATGTTCGAATGCTTTAGATCTATTAAAAAAATAAAAAAAGAAAAAGAGAGGGAAAAAAATGGTAAAGAACTCCAAAAGTAATCTGTCAAGATACGTTCCTGAAGTTGCATTATCCATTACGACAGCTTCTCCCTGGCCAACATTTTACATTGTTATGATAATTTGTTTTGCAAAACAAGCGTGTGGGCACATACGGCATCCTGTTATTTCTTTTGCTTTCTTGGAGTCAGACCTTGTTATCACAGGTGCATTTTCTGACTGCCTCCTCCTTCTGCGTAAATGAACACTGGCATCAACCCACCCCTGGGAAAAGCTCATCGCCTCTTTCTTGCAAATGTTATGCAGTGCAAAGGACTCCCCTGCAACACATGGCAATTCTGCTCTTACATTGTCGGTTGTGTAAGCAGCCTCGAGTTGCCTGTAATTGCCCAAATGCACGTTTTACAACCATCCCACAATTAATTGCAGCTTAGTGTGCAATTAAACCTCCGTCTGCCAGGTGCTCTCACATCAGGAACATACTTCATCAGCCAGGGCACAGACGGATCAGCCAGATTTTGGGAACTCTGGCTTCTCACATCCTGCTCACAGTTGATCATGGCAGTCAATGGATATCCACTCCCATTGGCATGTTCCTCATCAGCACCACTAAAGAAAAGATCATGGGCACATATGTACCATGATGGGTCTTGCATAATTCATGAAACCTATTCATATACAGCCTACTCTTGGTAAGCTGTCAATCCTCAGTCTGCTCCGTAACTGTCTGACAAACTCTGCTGCAGGAACTCTGATGGCTCATCAACAAATGCTGTTAACTGCAGGAGGCGGAATTAGTCGGATTTCTAATAGCAGCCTTTTCTGGCAGAACCTCTTTCATGGATGTGACTCTGAAATGAAGGAATGGAGCAAGGTTTATTTCAGGGAGGGGGCCTGTGTAACCACTCCTGGTGACCACATCACTGCAGGATAGTAGTCTTAGTGTTCTTTCTTCTCAGTCTTCATCAGATCCACAGATCAGCAAACATCTCCACTGTTGTTTTAGACCACACCTGCAATTCTGTCTGCAGCCAGCACATGTGGATTTCTTAATAAAATGCACAGTAGGCAGATCACACCGACACAGTTATTAGTTTGTTCCTGACGCTGTCTCAGACTTTGCCTATTTGTTTTTCACCAACGGAGTTATAAAATCTAGAACATCTCTCAAGCATGTAAGCAATCCCTGGTCAGAGACACTACTGATGATTTTCCAAGCAGAAGCACATTTCTGCATTGGATTACAGGAGAGAATTCGTACACCACGATTTGCAAAATGATTAACAAGACCATTTTGCTTAGAAGCTTAGTGTAGTAAACTGTTGTAGAGCCTATAACTCTGGCCCAGACAGAGTTTCTTGGTTCCTCTTTTGCTGAGGCTTAACTCTAGTAAAACTGTGTGTTGTATGGACACACTCATGTAAAGTCTAAAGTCTCACTCTATGTTCTACAGAAATAAGGATTTCTAGGTGTCAATCTCTGCTCCAGAACTGTCCTTTGAGGCTCGACTATAGTCCACACAGAACAGACAGGATCCTGTATCTCAAATGCATTAGGTGTTTAAAACGGCTGATAATGTATCCATTAAAATGATTGACTGCTACAAATAGGTCCTGAAAGTCACTATAAACAGCCCATTCTTCAGAAACTTATGCTACTCTTACGAGATAATCCTTCATCTAGAATGAAGATAATCAAGTCTGAAAATCATAAAAACAAAACACAGATACTGCTGAATACAGCAATAATTGGTTTGTAAATCTCACATTCTTCTGAATGGAAAATATATCTTCAACACTATTCAAAGAATAAAACATGAAGTCTCAAAATCTTGCCAGCAGTTGGTTGGGTGCTTGTATCTGTTTTCTGAAGGAAGAGAGGCTGTTGATGATTTTGACATCGTCACAATAGAGCATGTATTGTTGAGTTTGCCAATCTCAAAACAAATTATGTTCTCATCAGAAATACTGTCTTATCTTTAAAGATATAGGAGTATGTCTAAGTCCCACCCCTCTATGAGTTTAAGAGGAAGTGGTGAATACTTGAGAAGAAATACTTGTTGAAGCTTATTAAAACATGTAAATATATCTGGCTCAGAAAGATCAGAGATACCTTCCTTCTTTACTAGAATCTGAATATAATATTGTCCTCTAAGGTAGATGGAGCAATTAGTGCTTTTTCCTATGATTTGGGAAAGATTCACAGTAAATGAAATTCAACAACCAGAGCAGCAGCAAGAAAATCAAAGTTATTATTTGTGCTGCTGGCTTGTGTGACGAGGGAGTCATACAGAGAGTGGAGGAAGAAGAAGAGAGCCTTACATAAAGAAAAAGGAGGCTGAAAAAATATAGTTGAATATTTTTTGAACTCCACAAAATGTAAGAAGAGGCTGGTGAATGACCCCTCACATTTGCAGTGAACCTGGGGTATATCTACCACTTCAAACACACTCTACCTAAAATGGTTTTCCAAAATATGAGCTTTCATTTGTGTATCTATGATGCACACACATTTTCTTGATTACTCAGGCAGCAAACTGGCTCTTTTCTCATATAATTAGTGTCTTCTCATATCAGTTAAGTAAGCAGATGGTCACACAGTTTGTACACACAGATTTCCAAATGTTCCTAATATTTGACTCCTGTTGATGGTCACAATCAACAACACCAAATAGGATCCTCTCCAAATTGTGATAAAGCAAAATGACCGTTAAGTTGGATCAAAGGCAGTTATTCATTTAGGTTTAGTAGAGTGTTCATTATAGTCATTATAGTAATACACATTATATTACATAAATATGAGCACTGTGTTAATAGCCCAATTCTGCAACAATTCTTTCAAAGGAGCAGGAAAAAGCTTCCAAGTGAGATATCACACAATGAGCCTGCTGAACTTGAGGCATGCAATTTTCTGGAGTAACAGGGTAGCAGTTAACTCCCCTGGGGTGACTGCACTTCATAAAGTGTGGACAAACCCAAGGGTACAAGAAATCACCTGGGTCCTAATCAAGCTTGTCCTATGAACCAATAGTTGTGTTTTAGAAAAACTTTTTTCTAGGTAGTTTGGTTGTATTACCTTTTTGATTTTGAGGTATACTTATCTCTATTTTCAGAATAGATATTTCTATTGTTTTCTCTTGTTTCAGGGATACTCCATATAAAAAGGCATTTGTTTAGCATGTCAGTAGTTTGTAGGTAAATATATACACATATCGAAGTCTCTAATTTTTATTGAATTCATAAAACTTGCAACATACCAGTAAAAAAATTCTTTGTGCAAGTTTTTGACTGTAACTTCCAACAGTTCTCCATTGGAGCCAATAAAAGTCTAAAGGATTTAAGAGCACAAGAAATCTCCTTCTTGGTGAGATCAGTGGTCCAACTAGTCTAGCAAGTTACGGTAGCAGCAATACGAGATGTCATTTAGTGAGTCTATATGATTTTACTTTATTTCTTGATTTTAATGATTAGTAGAATGCATTTATAAATGTGACAGTGTTTCATGTATGATGAGCAAGAAAATTCTTTAAGAAGAAATTCTGTGAGAAGACAGAATTGCTTTTGCTTTCCCACTAGCTATTTATTAACTCAGTACATGTATAAAATAATGATTTAGATAAATGTATCTTCCCCATGTACATCAAAATGCATGGGTCTTTTTGAATGCTGGAAGTGCAAAGGCTGAAAATAGGCAGCAAAACTGTGAAAGAGTACAACTGCATTCACTGAGTGTCCTCTGCAACTGGTAGGAAATTCTATTTCCCTCCAGGAACGTGCAGTGAACCTGAAGTATTATTATGAACTGCACATACAATCGGGGTCATGGTGACCCTGAAAGAAAATAATATGAGAAAGTCAGTGGGAACAGCGGTGAGACTTTCTGTCCTCATTCCCAACAGGATTCCTACCTCTTTCCCTTGTTGTTAAAGCACAGACAAGGCATTACCTATTCTGACCCATACACCCGCGTGCAGCTGGAGTCTGCTTTCAACACATGCTCTGGGCACACACAGGTACTGGAGCACCATTCTGTTAACTCTCACTGCTGCTCCCCTTTCCCTCTCTGAATCCCAAATGAAGAGATGATGCTATTGTCCTTCTCAATAATGGTTGACCTATTCTTCATATTGCCCAAGTCCCTCCTTCCCTGAAGCAACAACAAAAAAAAAACACATTCAAAAAGTGCAAGCACTGCAGTGATGGTCTGCTAGGAGCTTTTCAGAGTTGTTCGTTTTGCTTGGCTTTGCTTTTGCTTAAGAGAAAGAGCAAAGAGGACTAAAGGGGATATTTTCCCCAACAATGAAGAAAAGGATAAGCTTGTAAGTTCCTTGCCTTAAACTCCAGTGGAGAAAGCAGAGCACAAGGGTTGCTTAAAAGTAGTGGTAGAAATAGGATGATTGGTGTAATTGTGATGGTATTGCAACTGAAGACCATAAAGAGAAACTGGAGCTAATTTAAATTTGTCACTTGTCCAAAGCTATTTCCCCCTACTCAAAACCACAATTCCAGTACAGATAGGGAGGAAAGAAGAAAGGTTTCATTAAGATGTGACGCTGTGCTAGAAATGTTTCACCTGACTGAGTCATAGCAAGCAAAGTCTTGCTGATGACCTCGTCGTCTGTCATGAGAGAAAAGCAACACACAAGGCAGCTGGTATCTAGCATAATAGCCAGACAGTGAGCAGAGATGCTCTAGAGTGCTGTTTAGAGCAGAGTATTCAAATATTCAGATCACCCTTTGTAGGAGTTTATGTCTTGTCACTGCATCTCTAGAGAGAGCCGAACAAGACTAGCTTCTGAAGTCAGATGGTGTGAATCTTTATTGCAGTTACACCATACTGAGAACACCATTGAGATTAAAGTAATTCAAATTACAAATCCTATTCTTGCCTGTACTAGTCGCCAGTGACTGAGAAGAGGTTATCTCATGGTGTTTATGTGAAGTAGATTTGTTTACTTGATCTCTGTTTTTAACCTCAAGGCCTTTTACTTACATTTGTGACCAGTGGCAGAAGACGGAAATAAAGCCTTCCTGCTCCTCCTTACTGCATGGTGGGTGAGCATCATCTATTTTCAGTGCTTCAGATAGTGGAAGAATGGGTAGAGTAGACCCATGTCTGTAAAGATGGTACTGAGTTCCGAATAAACTGGGCAATGCAGCCGTAGAGCTTGTGTGCTTTTTTTTTCCCTTTCTATCTTTGGCTAATAGTTCTGAAAACTAACTTTAGAGTCTGAAAAAGAGTTTATTTCCTCTTAGTTCTTTGTGATCACCTGTATTGGATTTGCATGGAAAAGTTTTGGTAGGGGAGGGAGTTGGAGAGGTGGCTTCTGTGAGAAGAAACTAGAAAGTTCCCCCTTGTTGAATGGAGCCGATGCCAGCTGGCTCCAAGACAGACCTGCCTCTTGGCCAAAGCTGAGCCCATCAGTGACAGTGGTAGCACCTCTGTGATAACATAGTTAAGAAAGGAAAAAAACTGCTGCACAGCAGCAGCTGGAGAGAGGGGTGAAGATATGTGAGAGAAACAACTCTGCAGACACCAAGTGAAGAAGGAGGGCGAGGACGTGCTCCAGGCACTGGAGCAGAGATTCCCCTGCAGCCAAGGCTGAAGACCATTGTGAGGCAGGCTGTCTTCCTGTAGCCCATGGATTCATAGATTCATAGATTTCTAGGTTGGAAAAGACCTTAGAGATCATCGAGTCCAACCATCCCTAATCCCCATTAAACCATATCCTCAAGTAGCTCATCCACCCTATTCTTAAACACATCCAGGGATGGGGACTCAACCACCTTCCTGGGCAGCCTATTCCAGTGGCTGACAACCCTTTCAGAGAAGAAATACTTCTTAACATCCAACCTGAATCTCCCCTGTCTAAGCTTATGCCCATTTCCTCTTGTTCGATCACCCATCACTAATGTAAAGAGCCCTTCCCCTACCTCCCCACCATCTTTTCTCAAGTATTTATAGGCCGTAATCAGGTCTCCCCTCAGCCTCCTCTTCTCCAGGCTAAACAGCCCCAACTCCCTCAGCCTCTCTTCATAAGTTTTATTTTCCAGCCCCTTGACCAGTTTAGTCGCCATTCTTTGGACTCGCTCCAGGAGCTCAATATCCCTCTTAAAGCGAGGGGCCCAAAACTGGACACAATATTCCAGGTGCGGCCTCACCAGTGCCAAGTACAGGGGCAGGATCACTTCCCTGCTCCTGCTGGTCACACTCTTCTTGATACACGCCAGTATCCCATTGTCCTTTTTGGCCACCTGGGCACACTGCTGGCTCATATCAAGCCGGTAGTCAACCAAGACCCCCAGGTCCTTCTCCGCCAGGCAGCTCTCCAGCCACTCTTCCCCGAGCCTATAGCGATGCTTGGGGTTTTTATACCCCAAGTGAAGGACTCTGCACTTGGCCTTATTAAAGCTCATGCCATTGGCCTCAGCCCAACGATCCAGTCTGTTCAAATCCCTCTGAAGGGCCTCCCTACCCTTGAGCAGATCGACACAGCCTCCCAGCTTGGTGTCGTCCGCAAATTTACTGAGGGTACATTCAATTCCCTCATCCAGGTCATTGATAAAGATGTTAAACAGAACTGGACCCAGCACTGAGCCCTGGGGAACCCCACTGGTGACCGGCCTCCAGCTGGATTTAGCCCCATTTACCACCACTCTTTGGGCCCGGCCGTCCAGCCAGTTTTTAACCCAAAGGAGGGTGTGCCTATCCAGGCCAGCAGTTATCAGTTTCTCAACCAGAACACTATGAGAAACTGTATCAAAGGCTTTACTGAGGTCCAGGAAAACTACATCCACAGCCCTTCCCTCGTCAACTAGGCGGGTCACCCTGTCATAGAAGGTGATCAGGTTTGATTGGCAAGACCTGCCTTTCATAAACCCATGTTGACTGGGCCTGATCACCCGGTTAACCTGTATGTGCTCATTAATAGCACTCAAGATAACCTGTTCCATGACTTTGCCCGTCACCGAGGTCAAACTGACAGGCCTGTAGTTCCCCGGATCCTCCTTCCGCCCTTTTTTGTAAATGGGGGTAACATCCGCCAGCCTCCAGTCCAGCGGAACTTCCCCAGTGAGCCAAGATTGTCCAAAGATAATGGACAGGGGTTTGGCAATGACATCCGCCAGCTCTCTCAGGACTCTCGGGTGGATACCATCAGGCCTCATAGACTTGTGGGCATCCAGCCAGAGGAGCAGTTCCTTGACCCGTTCCTCTTGGATCACAGGAGCTTCGATTTGCTCTCCCTCCCTGCTCTCAGACACCGAAGGCCAGCTCACCTGGGAACTACTAACCTTATTATTAAAGACTGAGGCAAAGAAGGCATTAAGGACCTCAGCCTTGTCCTCATCCCTAGTGACTAACGCACGCCCTGAGTCCAGCAGGGGCTGGAGGTGACCTTTAGCCCTCCTTTTGTTATTAATGTATTTATAGAAGGACTTTTTGTTGTCCCTTACAGAGCTGGCTAGTCTAAGTTCCAATTGGGCTTTTGCCCCCCTGATTATCTCCCTACATGTCCTAACTCCCTCCCTGTATTGATTCCTGGATGCCTGCCCATTCTTCCAAGACTTATAGACATCCCTTTTTCTTTTGAGATGTTCCCAAATCTCCTTTGTCATCCAAGCTGGTTTTCTACCCCGGCGGCTCGACTTCCGGCACACAGGGACAGCTCGCTCCTGTGCCTCCAGAATTTCCTTTTTGAATAGTAACCAACCCTCCTGCGCCCCCTTACCCTTGAGAGCTATCTCCCATTGGACTTTGTTAATCAGACTTCTAAACAGCCCAAAGTCAGCTCTCCCAAAGTCCAGCTTGGCCGTTTTAGTGTTCCCCCTCCTAACTTCCCCTAGAATTGAGAATTCTATTATATCGTGGTCACTATGCCCCAGGCGTCCTCCAACCTTCACATCTCCCACAAGACCTTCTCTGTTCACAGACAGCAGGTCTAGGGGAGCACCTTCTCTAGTCGGTTCACTGACCAGTTGCGATAGGAAGTTGTCCTCCACACTCTGCAGAAACCGCCTAGACTGTTTCCTGACTGCCATGTTATACTTCCAACAAACATCAGGTAGGTTAAAGTCACCCATAAGGACAAGGGCTAGTGAGCGCGAGACTTCCCCCAGTTGTTTAAAGAATAGCTCATCAGTTTCACTGTCCTGACAGGGTGGCCTGTAGCAGATTCCCACTACAACATCCGCCTTCATAGGCCCCCCTTTGATTTTTACCCACAGACATTCTACTAGGTCATCCCCAACATTTAACTCTAAACAGTTTAGACCTTCCCTTACATACAGGGCAACCCCACCACCCCTTCTACCTCTCCTATCCCTCCTGAAGAGTTTGTAGCCATCCGTGGTAGCACTCCAGTTATACGAGTCATCCCACCATGTTTCAGTGATGGCAACTATATCATAGTTTCCCCGGATAACAAGAGCTTCCAGTTCCTCTTGTTTATTGCCCATACTGCGTGCGTTCGTATAGAAGCACGTAAGTTGGGCTTTCGACCCCACTGCACCCCTAGGGGGGGAAGTTCTATTACCTGAGCTGTTATTTTTGGGATTCTCTTTTACCTCTGGGCAACTTGTGTGTTGCTCCTGACTACACATATCACCCCCTACTATCACTGAGGCAGCAGGCCGAAGGCACCTGTCTACACTCCCTTCATCAGACAATGGAGGGCCGTCCTCGGTTGTTAATCTTCTAAGTCTGACAATACCCCCCACCCCCTTCACATCTAGTTTAAATCCCTGTTGATGATCTAGATGGAGGTCGATACTGGAGCAAATATCCACCTGCAGCTCATGGAGGACCTCACGTCAAAGCAGGTGGGTGCCTGAAGGAGGCTGTTACCCAGTGGGAAGCTTACACTGGAGTGGGCTCCTGGTAGGACCTGTAGGCCCATGGAGAGAGGAACCCAGACTGGAGCAGGTTTTCTGGCAGGACTTGTGATCCCACAGGGGAGCTACGCTGGAGTAGCCTGTTGGTGAAGGACTGCACTCCATGGAAGGGACTCACTCTGGAGCAGTTCAAGAAGAACTGGAGCCAGTGGGAAGGACTCGCATCTGAGAATTTTGTGGAGGACTGTCTCTGTGGGAGTGTGAGGAGTCCTCGCCATGAAGAGGAAGGAGCAACAGAGACAAAGTGTCATGAACTGACTGCAACCCCCATTCACCACGCCACTGCACTGCTGCAGGGGAGCAGGTAGAAAAATCAGGCGTGAAGTTGAGCCCAGGAAGAAGGGAGGAGTCATGAGAAGACGTTTTTAAGATTTGGTTTTAGTTTTTATATCCTACTCCGATTTGACTGGTAACAAATTAAATTAATTTCTCCAAATCAAGTCTGTTTTGCTTGTGACAGTAATCTGTAAGTGATCTTCCTGTCCTTACATCAATCCACGAACATCAGCTTACAATATTCTTCAAGTCACACTCACCGAATTCATTTGAAAACTTTGATAATGTCTTTAGAAAGCCACATAAGGCAGATAGATTGATGAAACAAGCAAACAAAAAATAATAAATTAAAAATTATCAAGAGGGTAATTGCACAATTGTACAATTGTGAGTGGTGAATGAAGATCAGCTCTTCAGCTGCTTTCCCACTCTACATTCCCCAGAACATCCTTTCCAGTGTTTTGTGATGACAGTTTAGTTTGCATCATGTGATTAGCCTATGAAACTTTTGATCAGTCTTCATACAGATGTCTATTTTTCTCAATAACCATCAAAGTAACAGTTTTAAAAAGTCAGAAATGGCAAGAAAAGTAGTATTGATCACTTGAGAACAAAGCTGTAATACTTTTAAGTCTTTAGTTTTATAATTTTCTTTTACAAGCAATAGTTCAGAGGAATTTGTATATCATGTCAGACATGCATGTCGTTACTGGATGGATAGGGGAAGAGCAACTGACATCGCCTACCTGGACTTATCCAAAGCATTTGATACTGTCCCACACGACATCCTTGTCTCTAAACTGAAAAGACATGGCTTTGATGGATGGACCACTCGGTGGATAAGGAATTGGCTGGATGGTCGCACTCAAAGAGTTGTGGTCAAAGGTTCAATGTCCAAGTGGAGGCCAGTGACGAGTGGTGTTCCTCAGGGGTCAGTACTGGGGCCAATGCTATTTAAGATTTTTGTTGATGACATGGAGAGTGGGATCGAGTACACCCTCAGCAAGCTTTCAGATGACACCAAGTTGTGTGGTGTTGCGGACACGCTGGAGGGAAGGGATGCCATCCAGAGGGACCTTGACAGGCTGGAGAGGTGGGCCTGTGAGAACTGCATGAAGTTCAAAAAGGCCAAGTGAAAAGTCCTGCACGTGGGTCAGGGAAATCCCAAGCACAAGTCCAGGCTGGGTAGAGAATGGATTGAGAGCAGCCCTGAGGAAAAGGACTTGGGAGTACTGGTGGATGATAAGCTCAACATGAGCCGGCAATGTGCGCTTGCAGCCCAGAAAGCCAACCGTGTCCTGGGCTGCATCAAAAGAAGCGTGGCCAGCAGATCGAGGGAGGTGATTCTGCCCCTCTACTCTGCTCTCGTGAGACCCCACCTGGATTACTGCCTTCAGCTCTGGAGTCCCCAATGCAAGAAGGACATGGAGCTGCTGGAGCGGGTCCAGAGGAGGGCCACGAAGATGATCCGAGTGCTGGAGCACCTCTCCTATGAAGACAGACTGAAAGAGTTGGAGCTGTTCAGCTTGGAGAAGAGAAGGCTCCAGAGTGATCATATAGCAGCCTTCCAGTACTTCGAGGGGGCCTACAGGAAAGCTGGAGAGGGACTTTTTACAACGGCATGTAGTGATAGGACAAGGGGCAATGGCTTTCAACTGAAAGAGGGAGGATTTTTATTAGATATAAGGAAGAAATTTTTCACTCAGAGGGTGGTGAGGCACTGGAACAGTTTTCCCAGAGAAGTTGTAGATGCCCCATCCCTGGAAGTGTTCAAGGCCAGGTTGGATGAGGCTTTGGGTAACCTGGTGTAGTGGAGGGTTTCCCTGCCCACGGCAGGGAGGTTGGAAATAGATGATCTTTGAGGTCTCTTCCAACCCTAACCATTCTAAGATTCTATGATTCTACTGTATGTTAAATTAAACATCTTACGATGACAAAATGTGTGCTACTAAGTTCTCGAAATTGTCTGCTGCTGTATTTTATCAGAACAGATGTTTTGGAAAAAAAACATTGAATCTCATGATTCAGAACTTAAGGCAAAATGCAATCATTTATTACAAAGAAAACAAGGTGGAAGATCTGTTGTACAACATTTCCACATCCCAAGGTCTTCCTTTTCTTAAGCAATTTAGAAATGCCTTTTGTTGACTGTGATGTATATATGTTTGTGTGTACTACCATCTAATAACTCTTCCTAAGACCTCACAGCAGGTTGTATCCCTCCCTTGAGTCCAAGCTTCAGTGTGAGCCAGACTCCATTTTCATGCCTGAGATTCCCCATCAGGGGAAGTGGCTGCCATAGGGAGAGCCAAGATATGCTCATTGCAGATAATTGGAGAATTTCAGCTTGAGGGTGAACATGAAGTCAGTATAATCAGTTCATAAATTCATAACAGTATCTAAACAACTCCAATTTGAAAACTCTAATAGAAATATATTGCCAAGAATATCACACTACTTTATGAGCTCTACCACTTTTTCCCTTTGAACTTCAGGGAAAAATGAAGACAGAAATTTGTTTTTATAAGAATTTTATTCCAAAGATTAACTATGTAGCCCAGTCAGAATTAATCTTGGCATGAATACAGCTCTTAAGACTTCCAGGATCTCCACTGAAATCAGAAGATTCAGGATCTGGTCCTAAGTTCCCACAATAGTGAAAGCGTATACAAATAAAAGAGAATTCTGTTAGAAAAAAGAAACAAAATTATTAATATATGTTAGTTTTATCGTCATGACAATCTGAGAGAGACAGGAATTACAATTCAGTATTTGTGAATGAGAAGTGAGAAGCAATAATGTGTAGCAGAAGTCATTACCTTAACAGGTAGTTAAAATATGTTGGGGAAAAAAAATCATTTGTAGAATGGAAATAAATAAAAACCGACTGATTTGGCATTTTGGGGTAGGGGAGTTAAAAAATGAAGGAAAGAAAGTGGGGATGGCAAAAGAGGTGAAATTTAATATGTTAGTGCTAATCTTTATTGGCCTGTGCCTGTGAGAAAAAAGTTAATGAGCTGGGAAAAAAGCTCAGTATTTCAGAGCTGTGAGACAACTGCAAACTCCCCAAGCAGATGGGTCATCAATATAAAGATTAAAGTCTTGGACGGTCAAACAGTTTTCAGAAGAACATCTCAAACTTGTCAAGAGATGAAAAAAATTTGGTAGCAATTGATCCAACAAGCTTCAGGGTACAATAACCATTAAGTAGTAAAACAGAGATGAGAAGTAATGTAGAGTTACAAGCAAGATGCTCAGACTTTTGTTTGTTCACCAGCTTGTTCTAAGCAATGTTACGGGACACTAGAAAAAAAAAACTCAAAATATTGCTAGACTTTATTACTTAAGGATTTTGAATTCATGTGCCATCGTCTGCTTCACAGATCAGAGGAGGGAGTATTCCTGCAGGACAAACCATTATGCCTACTCACTGATTCCTACACTCCACCCCTGCTGTGTTGCATTAGTTTCAATTTATTATACATCGTTTTTAAAATTTAGGTATTCTAGATGGCTCTGACAAAGGGCTTCATTATGTTCATGTTGAATCAATGATTAATTAGTTTACTTAATCTACTTCCTTAATTTTGCATAGTAAAGCCTTGAATAAAGACTGACTCATTCTCTTGGACCTTTATACAGCTTTATATACATTTGTTCTCTATTTGTCTTATTTAATAAACATCTGTCCTTCAAGAGAAATGCTAAGCCTCTATGACAATAAACAATAGCTGTCAAAATTACATCCAGTGCATTTCATTAACACTTCTCTTAACTAGACACGTTGAAATAATTTAGCATTGCCTTGTACCTGAGAAAGAAATTCATTGATGTCTTCAAGGTCAATTTGTAGAATTGATTGACGACCATTTCTAGTGAAGCCCGCTTTGATTGTTGTTATTTGGACTCTTGAGTATCTCGTATCTTTCTTTGGCTCAACAGGCTAGTGACTGAAAGCTAAACTACATTAGTAAACTGAACTGTAAAATACGTTATAAAAACATAGGGTTTGAAAAATCCCTTGAACCATGAAATTCAACCACTTGTCATGCTGTGTAATGTATCATAAAAGTATTTGTCTGTATTTTTGAATACAAAGGAATTTTCCTCTAGCCTTCCTTTGAAAATTACTAGAGTTTATCTATCATTCTCTTACCTTTTGCCTTCTGAGGTACCTGTGCAGATGATTTTTGTCTATTTTCCAATTATGGACAAGTAAATTTTTTCTTTTCTCAGTCTTCTCCTGTATCCTGTGATCTAATTCCTCTGGGAATTCTAGTAGCTTTTTTACTTCCTTTTGAGTTGGGTATTCTTTTCCCTATAGAGTTTGATACTCTTTTCCCTATACCTTCAACTGGAGCTGAGTACAGTGTTCAAGGTTTTTTCTATGTCGTGTACAAATCATTAACAGATGGATGATGAACAAACCTCTCTATTCCTCTACTGCTTTTTGGCTTCTAGTATTGTAGTATATGCTCTTGTTATAACACAATTAAATTACTTTTCATTTATAGGTTCCATTCTTTTTGTAATTTCAGTTTTCCAAATCACACAGTAGTTCTATGTTTCAATATATAACGGGTTTCCCACAGACTTCAATAGCTGTGCAAAATCCGGTTGTGAGTTATTGATTTTGATGACAAGAGGACTAACATAAATCAATAGAATGAACAGAAAGCTAGCACCAAGAATAAGAAATTTAGATTAAAATCCCAACCTTGAAATGGAACAAAATGGTAATGTAAAATAAAATGCAACAGTTAATTTCTTACAATTTCCTGAACCTTTTTTTTTTTGTTACAAACGTCATTTAGATTGTAGCCATCTTGATTTCAAGGAGGAAAAAAAAATAAAAATTAAGAAATACATAACTTCTGAGTTGATTTATCTAAAGGCCTTTGCAAATCTTTTCTTCAGTGAGAGTTTCTGAAGTTTCTTGCCATTGATTTAGATAGTAATTATCTAAACATACACTTACGAAAAATGGTGTCTTAAGTACTTAAACACATGATTAAACTATCCCTGGGTGGATAAAAGTGTTTATAAAATTTATCTCCAGTTGAAATAGTTTGTAGAACTATTTCATTGATTTTATTTAAGGAGAATTTTTTTTTTTAAACAGAGTGATTTATGACAGTGTTGTTAAAATGTAGATTGGAAAGCAGCAATCCAGACTTAATGTTTTCTGTGGGCTACAGTCTTCATAATCTCACAGAATCTAGCTACTGACATCTGTAGAAGTTGAAAAATTTGTCTTAGACTTATTTGAGAGCATTAGTTTACAAAGGACTTTCAAAGATAGCAGTGTAAGTCCAGCAGTCAGGAATTTCCAAATACCTGGCATATATTTAAAACTGATATTGCTTTAAATTATGTTTTTTCCTAAATTAACCATGATATTTTATTAATAATTAAAAATAGAAAATATTTCTGTGGGTTTTGTTACAGAATCTTTGCATTTTGAGTGTTTTAAAGTTTACACATTAGACTTTTCTTCCCAGCAGGACTAGGGAAGTGATCGTCCCTCTGTACTCTGCACTGGTGAGGCCACACCTCGAATACTGGGTTCAGTTTTAAGCCCCTCACTACAAGACATTGAGATGCTGGAGCAGGTCCAGAGAAGGACAACAGACCTGGTGAAGGGTCTGGAGCACAAGTCTTATGAGGAGGAGCTGAAGAAGCTGCTTGTTGTTTAGCCTGGAGAAAAGGAGGCTGAGGGGAGACCTTATTGCTCTCGATGGTTACCTGAAAGGAGGTTGTAGCGAGGTTAGTGTTGGTCTCTTTGTCCTTGTAGCTAGCATTAGGACGAGAGGAAATGGCCTTATGTTGCACCAGGGGAGGTTTAGATTAGATATTAGGAAAAAATTCTTTGCTGAAAGAGTGGTCAAATAGTGGAACTGGTTGCCTAGGGAAGTGGTGGAGTCACCATGCCTGGAAGTGTTCAAAAAACCTGCAGATGTAGAATTTCAGGACATGATTTAGTGGGCATGGTGGTATTATGTTGCCGGTTGAACTTAGAGGTCGTTTCCAATCTTAATGACTCTATGATATTACTACTTCATTCACCGATGCCCATGTGATGTGGCTAGGCTTAGCTCGCAGCCTTCATCATAAAGTACAAAAGTGTTACACATGTCTTATCCGTGTTATGCTTTTACTTAGTTTCATTTCAAGCTATGTGATCAATGCTATCGAATAGTTATACAAATTAAGTGACTGTGACTTACTCATATCGTCTTTATATCTTTTTCTTTCATTCTCAGAAATGAACTTTCTATTCCACTGAATTATCATCATTGTAAAATTTTTCATGTTTCAGTAAGAGCTCTATTAACATTAAGCTATGGATTATAAATAACAAACATTTACAAAACTATGTAATTATGATTTTTTTTTGTTTCTAAATGGCACAGTAATTACAGGCTTTGGAGTCTGGTGAGATGGTTCAAGAAGCATTGAGGACTATATCCAAAATACACATCCAAAATTATTGCATTCATGCTCTGCTGTCACTGGACAGCAAAAGTTTGGGAGTATCTGGTGTTGATTCAGAAAATGAAGTCCCTTTCATCCTGTTAGGTTCTGATTCCTTTTTAGAGGAGGAGTCTCTAAACACTGGGTAGTGTGCAGATTTGTAGACAATGTAGGATGACAATATATTATACATCAAAAAAGCCTAATCCTAAGAATCCTTTGCAAGTGCTGCAGATGAGGAGGTGCTATAAGACTATACGCCTATAGCTTTCTAGTTTTTAATTAAAATGTATTTAAATTAGTCCTAAAATAATGTTATTGATCTCTAGTTCCTTCCTAACAATGAGATAATCAATTATAGAATATGAGTATTTCCTACTCAGGACGCTAAAACTCTATTTGCCCAAACACTCTAAAGGAGTTAAGTAACTTCTTCTTTCAAAGGCTTTCTGGTGTTCATATCTTCCAAATATCTTTTTTAAAGATCCTTTCCATCAGCTTCGACTTTCATTATCAGAGGGCAGTTTTGTCTGCTGCAAGCTGGGCTGGCAGAAATACAGATAACATTTTTTTTCTGGAATAGATTTTTTATGTTACTTTTAGACCAAGTGCAAGGTCCTACATCTGGGTCATGGCAATCCCAGGCACAAATACAGACTGGGCGGAGAATGGATCGAGAGCAGCCCTGAGGAGAAGGACTTGGGAGTACTGGTGGACGAGAAGCTCAATATGAGCCGGCAATGTGCTCTTGCGGCCCAGAAGGCCAACCGCGTCCTGGGCTGCATCAAGAGGAGCGTGGCCAGCAGGTCGAGGGAGGTGATTCTCCCCCTCTACTCTGCCCTCGTGAGACCTCACTTGGAGTATTGCGTCCAGTTCTGGAGTCCCCAACATAAGAAGGACATGGACCAGTTGGAGAGGGTCCAGAGGAGGGCCACGAAGATGATAAGAGGGCTGGAGCACCTTTCCTATGAGGACAGGCTGAAAGAGTTGGGGCTGTTCAGCCTGGAGAAGAGGAGGCTCCGGGGTGACCTTATAGCGGTCTTCCAGTACCTCAAGGGGGCCTACAAGAAAGATGGGGAGAGGCTGTTCAGGAGGGCCTGTTGTGATAGGACAAGGGGTAATGGTTTTAAAATAGAGGGAGGTAGATTCAGGTTGGATATTAGGAAAAAATTTTTTACCATGAGAGTTGTAGAACACTGGAACAGGTTGCCCAGAGAGGTGGTGGATGCTCCATCCCTGGAGACGTTCAAGGCCCGGTTGGATGAGGCCCTGAGCAACCTGATCTAGTTGGAGATATCCCTGTTCCTTGCAGGGGGGTTGGACTAGATGGCCTTTGAAGGCCCCTTCCAGCCCTAAAGATTCTATGATTCTATGATTCTATGACATGGTCTGGGGTGCTATTTTCACACACTATCACAAATAAAACCTCTCATTGGATTATGAAAAGCACACAGTATGGAACTAATATTTTTCTCATTCTGATTAATGTATTGAGACCAGCAGCATCAGGGCTTGGTCAATATTGAACACTTTCAAAAATATGCAACTAAAGTATACAGTATTTCTCAATTATTCTACTTATTTTTCCCACATAATGTAAAGGTTCATGCAGTTTTATACTACACTAGCCTTAGGAATAAGAACTTAAAATGCTCCCAAAGCAATTACTTTGCTGTCGTCATCTTAGCGCAGAAGACAGCCTATAGCTAATAACAATGTCTGTTCAAAAAAGTGACACTGTATTAATTAACACCATGGTGAAGGACACTACCATACAGCACGGCTAAGCAAGGGTAGTAGAAAATGTGGTAGGAAAGCAACTCACAATCCACTAACAAAAAAAAACATAATGCTTATCTGGTCGCAGTTTTGGACTACAGTCAAGATTATAATTCATAAGATAAGTTGGTAAAAATTATTTAATAATGCAGTTATCTGTGCTCCTATGGAAGAAATCACTAATCAAAAATGTAACAGATACGAACCCTGTAGACCATAGAGTTTTTTGCTTTTTCTTCTAGGATAAATGAGATTACTTATAACATAATTGTAACATAGTTAATAAATTCATTTTTCCAATGACATTTCTCATCAAATTAGTCCATTCTATCATTCAAATGAATAGGAAACATTTTGAGTATTTGCTGAAAATAATTTATACCAGTATTCCTAAGAAAATCAATAGCAAAACTGACAAATTTTTCGTCATAGAGACAGAAAAGATCAAGTCAAGTAATTTACCAAGCTGAAAAAAAAGTTGGTAAAATTGTGTATTCCAGGCCATACCTTTCATAATATAAATTATCTCTCTTTTACAGAGCTACTGCAGCATATGTGTCTTAGTTAATGAATAAATGATTATCAAAATTTAGGATGCATTTCTCAAAAGCTCAGAAATAAGAATGGTAGCATTAGTCATGCAATCATAATTTTTGCTAGAGTACAGTTGATATGCTGTGGGAAAGAGTAAATTCTGGTGTTGAACTGTTTTGTGTAGAGTTTTTCTATGTACTGTAGAAACATGATGAAAAAGAAATCTATTGTTTCTTCCAAATATAATACAACAGTAAATCAAACCCAAATGACCAAATGACAGCTAAGACTTATGAGCAGCAGATGGCAGTAGGTTATTTATTATTTTTACACTGCGTTACAGTGGATCTATGTTTCAGTCAATCATTTATAGAAATTGTAGAGAATATGTATATATCAATTAATGAGTGCTCTAAATTCATTTTAGTGTTTACCACTGACATATGCATCCTGCCTCCTCATCCTGGCATTGGAATTTCTCAATCTAAACACACAGGGAAGGTGATCTCATTAATAATGTTATACATTTTCAGAGCCATTTCACATGCCTTTATAATCTCTACATGTTGGTGTCTTTCATGAGATAGACATCCGCACCTGTCTTACAAAGCACTTGCAGACGTTAAAGGGATATTATGAGATTTGTCCTTAGTTTAGGAAACTACCATGCCATATGTGGCTTCACGTATATCGGATGGATCAGAGCTGTTGTTAACAGCAGCTACAGTAAGTGAAGGAAATAAGTGACTGGAACTAATATGTCTGAGAAGAGAGCAAAAATGATATCAATAATATATTTGAGGGAATGATATCAATTCACTCTAAACAGTCTTGCCCAAAATTCCCAGTCATTTTGAGGAAATTACAGTGCTGCTCAAAACTTGTGTGATAATGCTTCATGAGAGTATGCAATTGAACTATAGAATGGGGAAATAATGTTAGTCATCTGTAGTAGCTTACTATGTAATAAATGTCTTTAAAAAGGCATGACTGTAGTAGGGAAAGCATTAGAGAGGCACTGATTTTTGAAGTGTGACATTCTAATTAGATGAAGAAAATGCAGAACTCTTCAAGGGAGACAAATAGCATTTGTGCTTCCTATCATTTAGTGTAAATATCTTTTCTTTGTGATTTTGGTGATGATGGTATTTTTCATTATAGATAAAACTATTTCATTTCTTTCTGTTCTCTTTAATTGCATGTGGCAGCCTCTTTTTGTTATTGCTATTTGAGCAGAACAGAATCCTAAAGAATTTGCAAGAGAAAAAATATCCAGGTCACATCTACCTGCTCACAACAGTCTACGTTAGAAGAAGTATGTGCTACATGTCTTATAACAGAGGAAACCATGATCACTTTGACAAGGGTTCGAGTTAAGAAATATGCTGTCTCTAAACTTTGGAGCACTTACATGAAAACTGAGTGAAAAGGCAAAGTAGGACTTTAGGGGAAAAAGTTCTCATTGCTAACCACTACTCTTCAAATCTGTCACTGTGTATTGCTTTTAAAACCACAGGAGAGTGTAGGAAAACCTGGTTTAAATCAGGATATGTTTGACACTCACAACTGTAAAAGAATAAATGGTCTTGAAACTCACAGTTTCCTCCTGAGCACCAGAAAAACTATGACTAGGTACAAATATATACTAGAAAGAGTAACTACTAAAGTGAAATTTGAATGTGATGTTGTTAAGAGTACCATAAATAAGTAAGTCTTTCTTCACATACCTGTTCCACATAACAATCACCAAAGTACCTATAAATAATAATCATAATAATGTTCGACATATGAGGTATGAATGAAGTTACTCCTTACACTGTTTTCGCCTAAATATGCAGTTATTGGAATAAAGGCATTGTATCATAGAAAAATCTGATTCTAGCATAATATCCTGAGTGTACAATAACTTACTTTGCGGATTGGACTTTCATTTAGTAGTATAGTTAATGCTTGGTGAGAAGGGTTTTCATAGACCTTACTGACTTGCATGACAACCTCTTATTTCAAGATATTAAAACAGATAAGTAAAGCGTAGGAGATTTACATTAATCGAGTTTTGTTATCTGGAAAAAGACAGCAAGTCCCTGATTCAGGAGAACAGCCCATAGAATCATAGAATCATAGAATCTTTAGGGCTGGAAGGGGCCTTCGAAGGCCATCTAGTCCAACCCCCCTGCAAGGAACAGGGATATCTCCAACTAAATCAGGTTGCTCAGGGCCTCATCCAACCGGGCCTTGAACGTCTCCAGGGATGGAGCATCCACCACCTCTCTGGGCAACCTGTTCCAGTGTTCTACAACTCTCATGGTAAAAAATTTTTTCCTAATATCCAACCTGAATCTACCTCCCTCTATTTTAAAACCATTACCCCTTGTCCTATCACAACTGGCCCTCCTGAACAGCCTCTCCCCATCTTTCTTGTAGGCCCCCTTGAGGTACTGGAAGACCGCTATAAGGTCACCCCGGAGCCTCCTCTTCTCCAGGCTGAACAGCCCCAACTCTTTCAGCCTGTCCTCATAGGAAAGGTGCTCCAGCCCTCTTATCATCTTCGTGGCCCTCCTCTGGACCCTCTCCAACTGGTCCATGTCCTTCTTATGTTGGGGACTCCAGAACTGGACGCGATACTCCAAGTGAGGTCTCACGAGGGCAGAGTAGAGGGGGAGAATCACCTCCCTCGACCTGCTGGCCACGCTCCTCTTGATGCAGCCCAGGATGCAGTTGGCCTTCTGGGCCGCAAGAGCACATTGCCAGCTCATATTGAGCTTCTCGTCCACCAGTACTCCCAAGTCCTTCTCCTCAGGGCTGTTCTCGATCCAATCACCACCCAGTCTGTATTTGTGCCTGGGATTGCCACGACCCAGATGTAGGACCTTGCACTTGGCCTGGTTAAACTTCATGAGGTTGGTACGGGCCCACCTCTCCAGCCTGTCGAGGTCCCTCTGGATGGCATCCCTCCCTTCCAGCGTGTCGACGGCACCACACAGCTTGGTGTCATCGGCGAACTTGCTGAGGGTGCACTCCATGCCACTGTCCACATCACCGACAAATATGTTGAAGAGGGCCGGGCCCAACACGGACCCCTGAGGGACGCCATATAGATGTTTAATTCAGACTGATTACCCTCACTGAATTCACTAGTCACAAGATGAGTTGTGAGGCTAAGATCATCCATGGGATTCAGTCACAGAGATGAGAAACTACATGAAGGTGATATAACAAGTTCAATGCGTATGTTTGATTTTGTAAAGTAGAGGAGCTTAGGTTTAAATCCAGCCTCTTCAGCTAAGGAATGCTTTCCTTGCTTAGATCAGAGAACATGAGGACTGAACCCCATCCCACATTATGAAGAGCAATGGAGGACCTCTGGAGATCCCAGACCTGATTCTCACATGGATGGGACTACTGCCAAGACTAGATCACATCATGTGGATTTGTCTAGTCTTGAAAACCTCCAGGCACTGAGAATATAAATAAAGAGAAATATATGCATATCATAACATACATTTATCTGTACAGTCTTTTCAACATGATGTCTAACATTATGTTAATTTATGAAATTAACTAGTTAAATGGAAACTTACATACTGAAACATTTGATTTAATTGTGGGAAGGAAAAGGTGTATACTTAATTTTGTTAACTAGTACTGTCACAGCCAAACAACCAAGTAAAGCGAACTGCTTTGACTTTGTTTACCCTAAGCCCTCAGAATTAATAGCGGAGTCAAGGAAGATCTTAATTTTCAAAGTGTCATGAGGTTTTATTTGAGTTCCTAGAAATCATAGATTTCTGATGACCAGAAACTCACAAACAACTTGTGAATACTGGAAGTAAACCCTAGGTTATGATTCATAGCATGTCTGTAAGTTGCAGTATATTGATTCAGTAAATCTTTATTATTATTCTTGCTTTTTGAATGTTAAAACCAGTGCTCTCTGCTTACATTAAATCTGATTTCTCACAAATATTGTTACTTGTCACTTTCACTAATCTGAATTTTAGTGCTCTGTATTAGAACACCTTGCTACATTATCTGATTTCTCTAAAGATGTACAACCCCTCAACTTACATGCAGAGTGAAAGACCTGTAACTATTAATAGCTCCATAAATAAAAATAAATAATTTCCAAAAAATTAAAACTTATTTCTTGAAAATTAATTCTGACTGAATTTTAGTTACACATTGACCATATTTACCCATAGTTTTCCATAGATATTCAACATGTTTTGTTTTACTAAGCACAAATGCTCACAAAATGTTTTCTTTAAAAGTATAAACATTCAATCACTTGTTGATAAATTTCAAACTTGCAGTTTACACAATGTTTAATATAAACTTATGTACAGAAATAATCAAGCCTCAGAAAAGAGTCAATATTAAATAATCATGTAACCAAACACACCTTGAATGCTGTAGGTATACAAACATATATACTAGTTAATATTCTTGACAAGTTAATATGGGCAATACTGCATAAATTGCCTATTAGATCATAGTATTCACTATCTGTTTTTCATTTTATTTGAGTAGATTCTTAAATCTTTAATCAGAAAATTAAAGTATTGCTTATTACTGTAACAAAGAGAATAGAGCAAATTGCAAATTTTCAAGAAAGAGCTGTTTGGTAATTATTATGTGCTAAAGAAAAACTCAAGCAATAATAAGTTGGACAGCTTGTATCTATTTGTGAATGCTTCGGAACTTGAGGCACATAAGTGGAGACAATGTCTTTCATTCTCCAGGAATGCTGGCTTCTGATTTGTATTCAAGTGCCCACATCCCTCTGGCTTTGCAGACTCTAATATTGGAATTAGATACCTACGTATCTCTGAGGAGGCTGTTGTCATCCATTTGAAGACAGGGTTGTCATCCATTAAAATGATCCTTATAAATAGTTCATTCAGCTTTCATCAGCCTATTCCTCCACTAGTTTTTGTGAGCGGATTTTTTCTCCAGGTACTTGGAGCTTCTGTACAAAGGTGGCATATAACTGCTAATCAGACAGGATTCTGGTAGTGCAGAAAATCAGTCACAGCCAGGGAGCAGTTACAAGCTTCTGGTAATAAAAATGCCACGGGCACACAGGACAGAGATGGGTGTTTTCGCACCTACCACTGCTGTAGTGCTACAGTCGTCCTCTCTGTCCCTGCTAGGACTGATGCACACAACCACTCACACACTTTCCTCCCTTTCTTATAATTCTGCCCCTAAAACGGCTCTCAATCCCACTGACCTACTTTGTGTGTCTGCTGCTCGCATTTGTATTGTATCCAGAATTATTTTCTGTATTTTCCTTACTGTGTTATTTTACATATTGGTTTGTTAAATGCTCAGGACCTTTGAAATTTGTCCTATGTTAAATTGAAATGTAAATGGTTTACATTTTTATTCACAGTACTGTTGAAAGACAAATAATATTTGAGAGCTGGTTTTGGTTTTGTTTTTTTTTAACTTGCTAATTCAAGGATTCTTATGTTGAGATTTAGTCCCAGCAGCTTAACTGTCCTAACAGATGTTTAAGCTTGTGATTTTAACATGCTGTGCTTCGACAATGAATGTCTTGTAGTGATGTTTACCTTTTTCTGAAAAAAACCCCACAAACCAAAGCAAAACCTAACCACATAATTTAGAGGTCCTCCTTGTTTATTTATTGGCATTATAAATGTATGTGGCATGCTAACATTTTTGTTCAGTTATAACATATAAATACATGTCTAAGGAGACACAGCAGGTAAAGTTCATGGCATTTAATATGCAGTAGTAAGTGTGATCTAAGATAAAAGATATTTGAACAGTAGAAGACACAATGGTAGTGAGCAGACGACAAATGACAGATGGAATCATAGAATCATAGAGTCATAGGATCATATAATCATAAAACAGTTTGGGTTGGATGGGACCTTCACAATCTTCTAGTTCCAACCCTCCTGCCATGGGCAGGGACACCTTCCACTAGATTAGAGTGCTCAAAGCCTCATCCAACCTGGCCTTGAACACTTCCAGGGCAGCTACAACTTCTCTGGGAAATCTGTTCCAGTGCCTCACCACCCTCTGACCTTATATCTAATCTAAATCTCCCCTCTTTCAGTTTAAATTCATTGTCCCTTGTCCTATCACTACACACCTTTGTCTAAAGCCACTCTCCAGCTTTTTCATAAGCCCTCTTTAGGAACTGGAAGGCTGCTAGAAGGTCTCCCTGGAGCCTTCTCCTCTCCAGGCTGAACAATCTCAACTCTCGCAGTCTATCTTCATAGCAGAAGTGTTCCAGCCCTCGAATCATCTTTGTAGCCCTCCTCTGGACTTGCTCTAGCAGCTCTATGTCCTTCTTGTGTTGGAGACTGCAGAGCTGAACGCAGCACTGCAAGGGGGGATCTCACGAGAGCAGAGTAGAGGGGCAGAATCCCCTCCCTCAACCTGCTGGCCACGCTTCTTTTGATGCAGCCCAAGACACGGTTGGCTTTCTGGACTGCAAGCGCATATTGTCGGCTCATGGTGAGCTTCTCCTCAACCAATAGTCCCAAGACTTTCTCCTCAGGGCTGCTCTCAATCCATTCTCCACCCAGCCTATACTTGTGCTTGGGATTACCCCGACCCACATGCAGGGCCTTGCACTTGACCTTATTGATCTTCATGAGGTTCTCACAGGCCCATCTGTCCAGTCTGTCAAGGTCCCTCTGGATGGCATCTCTTCCCTCCAGTGTGCTGACCACACCATACAACTTGGTGTTATCAAACTTGCTGACGATGCACTCGATTCCACTTTCAATGACACAACAAAGATGTTAAACAGTGCCGGTCCCCATACCAGTACCTGAGGAACACCACTCACCACTGGTCTTCACTTGGACATGGAGCTGTTGACTTGGCTTGAAATTAGGTTACTGGTACTTGTACTGTAACAAACATCCAACAGACACAACTGCAGTTGTGGTCCACAACTGCAGGGAGGTGAAAAGGTCCCCAAAGTTGAGAACACTTCCAAGGTCAAGGAGAAAAAACTATTAGCAACTGAAATAAGGAAGTCATTACGTTGGCAGAGGAGAGCAATTTTCTCACAAAAGCCACAGAAAAATCCTGATTAAAATCAGTCAAGGGTATTGTTGTGTGCAAAATGATTTCTGAAGTGGTAAAAGGCCACTTCCTTGAGTCTTCTTTTTCTGGGAGCACAAAAATTAGAGAAGAGGTTTTTGTAAAATAGATTGTCCTCAATGTCAAGAGAGATTTTCAAAGGAATTTTAGTTCTGTAGTTTATTTCTTTTACTATTTTTTTCTTGGATTTATCGTACCTACAACATTAAAACAGGCAAAATGTGAGTGCAGATAGATGACAGAACATGTTGAGAAGACAGTGGAAGAAAAAAACAGTCATTAACAACAGTAACAGTAAAAGAAAAAATTAAAAAGTTACATTGTATAAAGTTGTGCAACTTTATACAACCGACTTAATTAAATGAAGCAAGTCATTAGAATGGTGAGAATGAGACATGACTGCTTGCAAAGATTACAACACAGGAGAATTTTTGAAATAGCTTAATTTTGCATGTTCATTTGATAACTGGTAAAAGTTGGAGAATATTTCAATAACGAAAAAGTTCCCACTGGGCTGATCTGTCCTGTGTGTACGAAACAGGGGAGAAAAACAGGACCTGACAAGGCAGCGTTAGAAGGAAATATAGTGTATAAGAGAGATAATATGTAGTTGGGAAACACATACATCCAGGTGTTCCTCAAAGGTCACAGTGACTGTATTTAGTCATGTACTACAGAGTTGATATGTAGGAAGCGATTAAAAGAATAAAGTCTGCAGAGCTGTGAGGTAATTGTCTAGGGAAAGGGAGAGATTAGAGGATGTTACTGGGATATTACAAATATCTAATAATACCAAACTTTTCTGTAATTAGCACAGTGGAATTAAAACATAAAACTAGACAAAAAAACAAACATGCAAACAAAAAAGTGCCGTAAAATAAATAAAGACCAGCTACTGACTTTTTGTGTATAAAAAGCTCACAAAAAAAATCCAAAGTTAAATGTATTTATTTATTTTAACTAAATAGTATTTCTGTCAAAATTGTTTACTTTTTTGACTATTTCTTTAGCTCATTATTCGTGGGTCCATGTCCCTCCTAATTCAACTGTGATTTTATTGGTATTCTCAACATATACTGTAACTGCTAAAACAATTCATATAGCTGATGAACTATCATAATCATTGCTGTCTTGCAAAAAGCACTCAAATGCTCAGACCCGGTAAATATAATGGGAAACTAAAGCTAGAATTTCTGACTGAACCTTTTCCATCTATCAAATTCATCTTTCAAATTTATTTTATAATTATTTTTGCAAACTCTTTTTTATGATTACTTAGTGTCAGGTGCAATCTGAAGCAGTTTAATCTGCTCTTGCATATACATTTCTTCAAACAGTATTATATCATATGAAGAAATAAAAATATCTTGTACTGTTGGATGTCTTTAATAATGTCAGACACTATCTATTGCTGAACATGCAGAACTATCGGATATTCTTTCAGATACCACTGATAACCTATGTGAGGGAGTTCTTGCCACTACATGCAAAAAGACTGGTTGCTAGGTATGTGCAGGTAAGATCAAAAGAACTTTTTTTTTTAAAAAAAAAACAAAATCCCAATATGAAGTTTCTTATGACAATATTATCTATGATAATGTCTTTAATATGAAACACATTTTGATATATACTTAATATTTTATATTATATACTCATGTGGGTATTTACATCCACTAAACATACATCTTTCTGTTACACAAGGAAAATGAATATAATGATTGGACATATAAGCTTTCCTTTTTATATTAAAAATGCAAGCAGGGTAGTGGAGAAATAAACAGGAGAAATAAACAGAACTGTCAGCAAAGTGAAATAGTCTTATCTAGTTCTACTGAAAGATTTGAATTAAATACTTGCAGGAGGATACACTAAAGGCTCGTGTTTCCATTGAATGGTCCCAAAACAAATGGGGAAACCATAAAAAATAAAAAAAGATTCTTGCTATTGACTGCTAAGAACATTCAGGTTAGGACATTTCATTCACACATGTGTTTGCAGAATTTATGACGTCCCTCAAAATACTACGTTTTTTTGTGGTGTTTTTTGGTGATTTTTGTTTTTGTTGTTGTTTTTCCCTCTAGCTAAACTGTTCTATTTATTAGTCTACCTTGAATATATTAAACTTCAAGAATACCTCCAGCTGCCATTCTATTAGAGATTCATATGCACATTTAAACAAAAGGGAAAAAATTGAATAACATAAGCAAAAGTATTTTCTATTGAATGTCTGTCTGCATGGGGATTATTATTCCAGAGAATAATGTATGCATACATTAAAAAAATTGTTCTGTCCCCTTCTTCTCCATGACAGAAGACATTATAATTCCTAATATATTTTTTTCACATTAACAATGATTAATTCTTTTTGCAGAAGATCAAAAACTATTCTATATTATCAGCTTTTCCTAGATTTTTCACTTTTCTAATAGATCTCCGTAGCATTGGTACACTATATGGCCTTTCAGTTTTTAGAGCACCTTCTAGGACAGTGAGTTAAAAGATCATACACAAAACTTTACCATGTCAATTGAAAGAATATGTGGCAAAAATGTGAATAGCTTCAAGATTTCTCAAATTATTCAAGTGTCTAAATCATTTTCCCTGCTCTTATTCTTGTTTTCTGTGATATTTTATGTTGCTTCGCTCTGAAAAAAAATGCAAATGAATGGATATAACACTTAATCGGAAAAAATGTGTATTACATTAGTGGTAGATATGGTAGTCAAAATATAGATGTACTTCTAAAATTAGAAACTGGGCCGCGTATTTTCTAAGGGTAGCATTGTCTATATGAATCATAACATTTTTCGAGTTTTATATTCTCCACTGCTTTGTATACAATTTGGATACCAATAATTAATTTCAGATAAATTTCTCAAAATAATCCAGTCATTGAATCCAGCTATTTCCATAGAGGAGGTTTGCTTCCTACTGGAGTAAGTGCTTTGTAAAGAAGGTGGTAGAAATACAATATATTTTATAGTAAATAAGTAGTAATGCATGATTGTATTATCATTGTAGGCCCCTTCAATCTCAGCCGCCTTTTCCAGAAAATAAGAACAACCAAATTCTGTTTATCACACATCTGTCAAAACTTAGCCCCTCACTGAAAAATACTTATTAAAAACTGCCTTCCTTAAAGTAGAATTACAAAAATTGTAATGATAAATTAATAGATATGTGAGAAAAGAATTTTCTCTTTGTCCAAAAAGGCAGACAATTTGAAAATCATATTTTTAGGGAGATGAATGTAGGACAAGCTAATAAAATTGCTACTAAGCATCTAACTTTAATATACTCCTAAGTTTAACAGTAATCTACTTTTGTGCTTGCAGTTCTTTTGAAGTTGGAGCAGAACCTTTTCAATGTCCTCTGTTGCTCCCATAGGCATAACAAAATGAAAACCAGATGCTTCAGCACTTGATCGTGTTATCCAAATGGCACCGTCCATCTGAACAAATGACATTTTTTCTTCCTCACAGCTGGCCAAGGCTTTCAGTTCAGCACTGCAAAATTCTGACAAAAAGGAGCAAAAATATTCACACAGCTCAGATTGATGTCCATAAAGAGAACTGTGACAAAAATTAGCAGTACAGACACTTTGAGAAAATTTCCAGAGGGGTTGGGTGGGAGGGGGGGTGGGGAAATCATTGATTCTTATTTTTTGTGGTTAATTGAAGCAATTTATCTAACATGTTCCTGATTTCACTGGGCATTAAAAGTGTACATATATTTGAAAAAGACTTGTGATCCATAACCCTAACACCATCTTCCCCTGGTCAAACGAGGGATAACTGTTGTGGGTTAGGCTGCTCTGGCAACCAAACCGCCCCCGCCCCAGTCGTTGACTCACCCTCCCCCAGCCCCAGGGATGAGCGAGAGAATTAAAGGATAAATGGGATACCCGTGGGTTGAGGTAAGAACAATTTAATATAGATTATTTAATACACAGTGTAGATGCTCTCCACCCCCTCGTATGCGAAGCCCGTCTCATCCCGAAACTGCAAATCCCGGACGAACGCGAGGCCCCAAAATACAGAGGGGCAGAGAGAGATAGTGCTCCGAGAGTGGGAGTACTGGGAGAGAGAGGGGAAAAAAAAGGCAATAGAGCAAAAGTGCAGCAAGTGTGAAAGAGCAAAAGCGGCGAAAGAGCCAAAGCGCAAAAGCCCCTCTTTCCGACTGTCCCTCACTTTTATACTGGGCATGATGCTGCATGATATGGAATACTAATTGGCCAGTTTGGCCCTCAATCTTAAGTTCCACCACAAATCATAAGGGGAATCGTGGCCCCCTTGTCCCGCTGTGCTTCTGCACTCCGGCACACTGAAAAGTCCTTGGAGTCTCACGTCCAACCACAAACATCAGCTTGCTATCAGCATTCTTCTCAGAGTGAGCCTCTGAGTAAAACCAAAACACGGAGCTCTTCTAGCTGCCAAAAAGAAGAGCTAACTCTGTCCCAGCTAAATCCATGACAGTAACTTTGATCAAGTTGCTTTGGGCTTCACCAAGGCAAGTTTTGAATATTTTCAAAGACGAATATTTCCCAACCTCTCTGGGCAACATGTTGCAATGTTTAGCTGCCTTCATAGTGAAAGTTTTTCCTTTCATCTAACTGTAATTTCTAACATTGCAACTTGTCCCTGTTGTCTCGTGCTCTGCCACCAGGGTCTGCATATTACTACATTTTGAAATGATATGTTGAAACTTGTGTTGAACTCATGTGAGTACGCCAAATTCCTACTAGTCAAGAGTTTGTACAAAATACTGACTTTCTGAATCTCATGAGTTTTTTGAAAAGAGGAGGAGAAATATGAGTGAAAACAATCTCTGCCCTCCCTCCCTTGTGTTGGAAACAACACACGTTAGTGATTCAGATGTGCTGAAAAAGATTAAAAAGAGATAGAAGGAATTGATCCAAGAGAAGCAGCAAAATAAAAAGAGAAAATGACCCCAACTGATGTGCAAACTGAAGAAAATAAATATAGCAAAGCTCATTGAATAAACACGGTTATTGTTATCCAATTAAAATTTTGTGGCAGAAACTTGTCCTAGTTTTCTTGAGAGTGTGTCCTCTGTGTATATGTGCTTGTACTCTCTCAAAAGTTAAATATCTTAAAGTACTGTGCTTTTGATTGATGGTTCTCTGGTTACCAGGTAACCTGCAGGTGTCTTGCAGCTTTTATCTCAGCATCGTTGATTGCCATTCTGAAGAGACTTAGTTGCTGCTGTCAGATCATTATATCATATTTAAGGTTACATTTGCATTATCACTGTCGCTTGTAAAACCAGTTTAGCAAACATCTTGGATTTTTGTGGTGGTTTATAGTTGCACCATTGTTTGCTGCTCGTGTATCAAAGAGCTCATCACCATCTTAAACGTGAAAAGTGGAATTCTGGTCTTATGTCTATTGCACAAAACCTCTTAAGGCTTTCGCATAAATAACTACTGCTTTATTGTGCCAAGCCACAAAGCATTGAATAATTTAATGACATGCAACTATACAGTCTGAATTTTTGCAGTCATTAAAGCATTATTATCTTCTACCATCTGCCTGTATCTTGTTGATTTTCCACTTGAACATTTCAGTAGATAAGGAAAATCTCAAATGCTCCTTAGAAAAGCTATGCCAGTGGCATTACTTGCAGTATCAGAAATAACAGTAAAAGACTCAGTGTTCTTTCAATTGCACTGAAAACCACAGCAAATGACAGAGGAGATTGACTTTCTGAATGGAATTTTTTAAAAGCTTTATGCACAGGGCGTTAAAATGATTTCCTGTGATTCTTTCCTGAGCTTCATGACTTGACATCGTAATGGCTTATAACAAAATGAGTAATCTCCTCACAAATATCTCATGAGGAAATAATAGCTTCCATTATTTTGCACAGACGATAAACTGCTGAGAGACTGGGCTCAAATTTTAGTTAAAGAGAAGGAAAGTGAGAACGTATGTTTTGGAGTATGGACATCAATTGCTTCTTTCCCTCCCTTAACCTAAACCATTATCTTGGACTTAATTGGTTGCCTCTGTACTAAAACTGTTTACATCTGGTGCCAAAAACCATAAAATCCACAAAAAATGTTGTTAATACTTTTCACTTTAATTTCATTTGTGCCTTGATCATTATGATATTCTTCCACAGAAGCACACAGTCACTACTTTCCCATAGTGATTGACTCTTTGTACAAATCTGCACTTACTGAGAAGAGTTGCCATGAGTCCCTTCTTTCATTCTGCTTTCTTCCGCTTGCCGGGGCCTCACAACACAGTTAGTGAGGTTGATCCCTACAGGCGGAGTTTTAGTTTTCATAGATATAGTGCCGCTGGATGATATAGTTGTCAGAAATAGTTATTCTGACGTCACATGGCACTTTTAACTTTTATATTTCCACACACTTCTATGTGATACATACAAAGAATAAATCTGGAGATAGCACAGTAACGACTTTTTTTTAAGCATTAAATCGTAAGTATACCCACATCCTAAGTATACCTCAGATACTTTAAATATAATCTGTATGTCACTAGTGTTTATTACTTGTTCTTGGGAGCCAATGCTGAAGAAAAGACAGTTCGTGCACCGAAGATCTTCCAGCTGCATTTTTCATAGATAAATAGTTTTATCTGCCTAAAACTTCAGTGAAACCATCTGGGCTCCAGCCATGGGTGGAAAAGTGCTCATATGGAACTTATTGAATCTTGAACCTTGCCTGCACACTGCATGTTTTACAGCATAATGACTAAGTTTATTATTGCTATTTTTATCGCTATTATTTACTGTACTTACTTTTACTCTTGCTATTACTATGACATAGTTACTCTTTCTTACATAGTTAGTATATCACTAATATGTTTACTACATAATTGCATTTTGCAAGTTTTTCTGAAGATATGGTGCAAAAGCTGTATGAGTCTTGTCTAGAATTAGCCCCAGTTACTGTAACTTTGTAGATACCTTTTTTTTTTTTTAAATGAAAGAGTGTAGATTCCAGTTAAAAATATGGAGCTTTCACTTAGAGTGTTGTTATGGATAAAGACACAATAAGAAGGCGTTTCTCAGTGCGGTGTTCTCCTGCTGAGGAACACAGACTTCCCACAATAAATGTATATCGTACATGTGGCAAGCTTTGTCAGCATCAGTGTGCTCAGCTGCTGCATCAAAACTAGAGGTGGGTCAAAGCTTTGTAGGAGATAATCTCTGAAAGAGCCAGCTGAGCAGTTTTACCAGACTTATGAGGTGTTTTCCTTCTAATACCATCAGATTAGTCAGCTAAAGCAGTTGTTAGCTGGTTCAGTGAAGCGGTCTTCCTTAAAAATTGTGTTAAGTTCAAGGTGGGGAGGAGCATGGTGGCCTACTTTTGTTCATTTGTTTATTTTTGTTTTTTTTTTATTTTGGGTTTGTTGGGATTTTTTTTGATGGAGAACCGTTGTTGCCCATGAGGATGGTAATGTAAGCAAGAATTAGTTGTGGGATGAATTATTTCCATGGTCTACAATGCCTTGGTAAACCATCTAACTGTTCGCAGTTACCGTCTTCCTCTATGACTATTTATCATGTGATATTTTAGTAGCACTGTATTTCTTTGGATTTTGCTTGATTATGATTACTTGAAAGAGAATTACTGCCAAAAATTAATAAAATCTGGCAGATCAAATGAAATCTATTCTAGATATACAGTTCATACTGATGCTGGTAGTTACACAGGACTGCATTGTGCAGCTCTGTCTTATATCAGATATGAGTTTTTAACTTCTAGCTATATTAAAGACATTTGTCTGTTAATACCATATCTATGCATAAAACCATATAGTAAAGTGTTATTGCATGTTTTATAGGCAAAAAATCGAAACTTTACAACTGGCATAGAAATGTGCTCTTTGCATATGCAAAGTGTACACAAAATGTCACTAATTTAATCCAGAGCGTCACGTAAGTATATGACATTTTATGGTAGGGAATATCACCATTTAATAGACTACATTTTACATGTTGGACTGGAGATTTATATCGTGATTATCTAGTATAACTTAACTACCACGGCCTAATATTTTATCACTGGGTACTTGTACAATATTGCTTCAAGCATCACTTTTGTCAAAGAGCTCTGGAAAAGTTCTTGTCTCTCAAGACATAGTTGTGTAAGAAAATAAGTCAAAGCTGTACTCTGGCCAAGAGGTCAGATGGTGTATCCTGGCTGAGGTTCATGTGAATGAAAAGCATGACTGTGCTTAAAGTTTGTGCTGGGAGGGGTCACTGACTGATTATCCCAACCGTGCTCAGGACGGTTCACACATTCATTTGGAAGAGTGAATTAGCTGACAGAGTTCAAAACCATGCTGAAATATGGATAGCCAAGGAGCACACACTACTTTGTTTCATGTAACGTTACTGAGGTATCTTTCATAGATTCATAGATTCATAGATTTCTACGTTGGAAAAGACCTTAGAGATCATCGAGTCCAACCATCCCTAATCCCCATTAAACCATATCCTCAAGTAGCTCATCCACCATATTCTTAAACACATCCAGGGATGGGGACTCAACCACCTCCCTGGGCAGCCTATTCCAGTGGCTGACAACCCTCTCAGAGAAGAAATACTTCCTAACATCCAACCTGAATCTCCCCTGACTAAGCTTATGCCCATTTCCTCTTGTTCTATCACCCAACACTAATGTAAAGAGCCCTTCCCCCACCTCCCCACCATCCCTTCTCAAGTATTTGTAGGCTGTAATCAGGTCTTCCCTCAGCCTCCTCTTCTCCAGGCTAAACAGCCCCAACTCCCTCAGCCGCTCCTCATAAGTTTTATTTTCCAGCCCCTTGACCAGTTTAGTTGCCCTTCTTTGGACTCACTCCAGGAGCTCAATATCTCTCTTAAAGCGAGGGGCCCAAAACTGGACACAATATTCCAGGTGCGGCCTCACCAGTGCCGAGTACAGAGGCAGGATCACTTCCCTGCTCCTGCTGGTCACACTATTCTTGATACACGCCAGTATCCCGTTGGCCTTTTTGGCCACCTGGGCACACTGCTGGCTCATATCAAGCCGGTAGTCAACCAAGACCCCCAGGTCCTTCTCCGCCAGGCAGCTCTCCAGCCACTCTTCCCCGAGCCTATAGCGATGCTTGGGGTTTTTATACCCCAAGTGAAGGACTCTGCACTTGGCCTTATTAAAGCTCATGCCATTGGCCTCAGCCCAACGATCCAGTCTGTTCAAATCCCTCCGAAGGGCCTCCCTACCCTTGAGCAGATCGACACAGCCTCCCAGCTTGGTGTCGTCCGCAAATTTACTGAGGGTACATTCAATCCCCTCATCCAGGTCATTGATAAAGATGTTAAACAGAACTGGACCCAGCACTGAGCCCTGGGGAATCCCACTGGTGACCGGCCTCCAGCTGGATTTAGCCCCATTTACCACCACTCTTTGGGCCCGGCCATCCAGCCAGTTTTTAACCCAAAGGAGGGTGTGCCTATCCAGGCCAGCAGTTACCAGTTTCTCAACCAGAACACTATGAGAAACTGTATCAAAGGCTTTACTGAGGTCAAGGAAAACTACATCCACAGCCCTTCCCTCGTCAACAGGTGGGTCACCCCATCATAGAAGGTGATCAGGTTTGATTGGCAAGACCTGCCTTTCATAATCCCATGTTGACTGGGCCTGATCACCCGGTTAACCTGTATGTGCTCATTAATAGCACTCAAGATAACCTGTTCCATGACTTTGCCTGTCACCGAGGTCAAACTGACAGGCCTGTAGTTCCCCGGATCCTCCTTCCGCCCTTTTTTGTAAATGGGGGTAACGTCCGCCAGCCTCCAGTCTAGCGGAACTTCCCCAGTGAGCCAAGACTGCCCAAAGATAATGGACAGGGGTTTGGCAATGACATCCGCCAGCTCTCTCAGGACTCTCGGGTGGATACCATCAGGCCCCATAGACTTGTGGGCATCCAGCCGAAGGAGCAGATCCTTGACCCGTTCCTCTTGGATCACAGGAGCTTCGATTTGCTCTCCCTCCCTGCACTCAGACACCGAAGGCCAGCTCACCTGGGAACTACTGACCTTATTATTAAAGACTGAGGCAAAGAAGGCATTAAGGACCTCAGCCTTGTCCTCATCCGTAGTGACTAACGTACCCCCTGAGTCCAGTAGGGGCTGGAGGTGATCTTTAGCCCTCCTTTTGTTATTAATGTATTTATAGAAAGACTTTTTGTTGTCCCTTACGGAGCAGGCTAGTCTAAGTTCCAATTGGGCTTTTGCCCCCCTGATTATCTCCCTACATGTCCTAACTTCCTCCCTGTATTGATTCCTGGATGCCTGCCCATTCTTCCAAGACGTATAGACATCCCTTTTTCTTTTGAGATGTTCCCAAATCCCTTTTTCTTTTGAGATGTTCTTTCCTGTTGTCATGGTTTGATGTGGAGGGGGGGTGGTTCTGGTGGCAGGAGAGGGATTTTGCTCCCTGCGACCTCCCTGGTTTTGGATCCGGGTTAGGCTTAGTTCTGGCCACCGGATCAGACTGCCATCCCCCTCGGGGTTGAGCCAATAGGGCGCCTCTGCGAATTGCCCTATTTAAGTCAGGACAAGGGAACCGGAAAAGGTGCTTCGCCCAGGATCGACCAGAGAAGGGAGGAGGGCACTGCCCCCGCTCCCTGGCTCCCGGCCGGGCGGCTGCCTGCGTCGGGCCGGCGCCGCCCACGGAGAATGGCGGCGGCGGAGCCAGCTGGGGAACTCGGGGGCACCCCACTCCCAGGGTGCCCACTGGGCTGAGTTCACCTGGAGAGGACTGAGATCTGAGAGAAACAGCTGCATCGATAGCAGGTCAGTGAGGATGGAGCGGGAGGAGGTGTGCCGGAGCCGAGTTTCCCCTGCGGCTGATGGTGAGATAGCAGGCTGCCCCCCTGCAACCAGGACGGCCTCGGTGGAGCAGCGACCCACTTGCAGCCTGTGGGGAGAAGATGCCTGAGCCCGAGGATGGTCGTGTTGGGGGCACGGCAAGGCAGAAAGGCATCTGGAGTCTTCGTGACAACCCACGCCGGAGCGAGTGGCTACAGCTCCCTAAGTACCCGAGACTGTGGTATAGCCCACACCGGAGCAATCTGTGGGGAAGGATTGTTTCCAGTGGGCTGGACTCACGTTGGAGAAATTTGTGGATTTTTCCTCGTGGGTAGGGGATCCATTGGAGCAGGGGAAAAGGGTGTAAGGACTCCTTCTCCTTTAAGAAAGAAGCAGCAGTAACAGCACGGAATGAACTGACCTGCACTCCCCCAGTCCCTGCCCCCTGTGCTGCTGGGGGGAGGAGGTAGAGCCGGGAGGAAAAGGAAGGTGGGGGGGGGAAGGTGTCGGTTTTAAGATCTGGTTTTGTTTCTTTCTGTCCTCTCAAGTAATCGGTTTTTATTTCCCTTTGTCCTTCTAAGTAATCATTAATAAACTGTTTTGCTTTGAGAAAAGCGCTGCCTGTTTTGCCCAGGACCATGGTTGGTGGGTGCTCCCTCTGTTCTTGCCTCAACCCTCAGTCCTTTTGTTTTTTTTTCCTCTCCTCTCTACTTTATTGGAGAAGGAGAGACTGTGTGAGTTTTAGTTGCTGGATCAGCCTAAAACCACGACACCTGTGCATTGTATTTTAAGTTTACATTTTAAATTACTATTACTCAACTTTCTATTTATCCTTGACCGTATAGAGTCATGACTCATTGTTCCTTCTCAATTCAGTGGTGTTTAATGAAAGTAGGCGTCTTAAAGGCAATCCTGATTTATTCCAATAAAAAAGGCTACAACAACTTTCCTCTTTTAACTACCTCTTGTAGGACCCTCACAATTTGGTAAGGCTGAGCACACCTGGCCCTCAGGAGCCACAGAGGAGATGCCATGCAAAAGGCAGTGGTTCCTTACTGCATGGAGGGAAGGCTCTTCTTTCACCTGGAAAATAACACAAGGAATCGGTGGTTCTCGGAACTGTGTTCTCAGAACTGTGCTGAGGGGTACGGATTTCCTACAATTTGCCTGTGATGGATTTACTACTTCCTTGGTCATTTGGAAGCTAAATTAATAATTTGTGCATCACTTTACTTGAAGAACAGTTCCTCTGAATTTTATAGTGATGTGAATCTAAGCAAAAGGAGAATAAGACCATATGGAGGAAGGAAGAAGAAAAAGGCCCACAGAGGTGTTGTGGCTTTATATGTGTGTCTTTAAAGTACTGACTACCTCAAGTTTTGTTCATTATATCAAACATGTATGTTGCATTAAAGTTCAAACATTTTCAGCTGGTGATGGGACATCACATTGCTTGGTATTGTATAAAACCCAGGAGGAACCAATTCCTGCTCTGGTGAGTATGAAACCTTAAGGAACTTCTCAGCCTCTGAGCAAATATTCATGTTTATTTGCTTTAATATTATTGTGAGTCTTATATTTATTAATTATTATTTATTAAATACACATTTACATATTGCAATATAAATCTCACTTTACCAGCTTTGGTCTGATTCCCCCTCCCCATTTATTATGTCTCATTTCACTTGTATTTACTTAGGAATGTTGAAACACCAATGATGTCACTCAAACATGTGGTAAGAAAATGGGAATATAATTTTCTAGGGAGATTTTGTGAATTTTGCTTTGGAGTAAAGAAAAAAATGTATTTCAGAATTTTTCAAAGCAAGTCTCTCTCATCTCATAATCCATCAGACTGAGTTTGCTTACAGAATGTTGTTGTTTTGGTTTTTGTTTTAGGTTTGTTTGTTTTTTGTTTTGTTTGATTTGTTTGTCGTTCTTTTTTAATAGGAGAAATATGTAGATACAGATATGGAACTAGATATCTAGCAACGTAAGTATCAAATATTGACATTTGGGTTTTGGTGCTTTTTGTATGCCTTCAGTATATATACCTGAATACTTGCATATAGAGGTTGTCTTCTCTTCATACAGCTGTAGAAATGAAGTCAGCACTGGCCCTGAGTTTTAAATCATGATCTGCATAGATGGGACACTGAATGTTGCTATTTCTTATATGATGTCCCTCTAGCTTCTTTCCGAAGGTGTATGCAACAATGAAACTCCAGCAAATACAATTATAGATTAAGACTAAAAACTTTATAATGCTTGTAAGTTGAAAAAATAGACAAAGCTTATGTTCTTAAGTTTATTAATCTGACTGTTAAACAGCATTAGTTTTCAATAAATTATGAACCTTAATGCTCTGATTCCATTAATGGGAAGAGCACATAAGTATTCTTGTCAGCTTAAAATTGTTTCCAATTATTTGGGTACGTGTGTGAGCAGGGGTTTGAGGCATGAGTTTGCCATTGTTCCACATGATTTGAGAACCTCAACTCTTTCCTGAAGATTTTCCACAAAATCTAACTCAAAAATAAACAAAACCCCACAATCTTCAGAATTCCATGAACAGGACAAGTATATATGATGTCATATGTCCATATTTGCTTAATCAGAAAAGTGGCATTTCTCTTTCTTGTCTTTTTCAGTGTCCCACAGACTTCTCAGAGCTGTGGGTAAATAATTTTCTTATTATTCTGCAGTGCTAGGGAATCGCACATTTTTTCAAAGACTGTAGGATGCTGTTTTCCTCAGTCCCACAAGAGCCCTCAAGTATCGGGAAAATCTAGGTGAAGAAACTGAAAAATTCTTGGACAAAGCAAGATAAACTAAGTTAAATGAAAGCTGCCAGTATAGATGAGCTGGAACCATATTTGAAGCTTTTAATTAGACACTATGTTGAAGAACAAGGACCACATTCTATACTGATTGAAAATTTCATGGAAAAAACTATTAAAAACCTACTAAAAATAATTGAACTTGTATATACTTACTGTACTTCAGCGGAAAGTAAGTTAGCTACTGGAATACCTGTAACTTTTTGTACAGTTTCTCGAAGATCTGTCTTTACATTTAAAAGGAAAGCTCGTAAGTTTCTTTATCTTTAAAGACAAGCTTATCTTTAAAACTTGGTAATTAGCAGCAGCTGTTAAACAATCTTCATCTTTGTGAATATTGGTTTTCAATTAAAGAACAATAGTCATCTAATAGTGGTATTCATCTAAACGATATTTTATTGGAATTAACCAAAAGCCAAGTTAGAAATCAAATAATGACTACAGAAATAATGACTATAGGCCTCTATATAATATTAAAGCCTGAAGATGATATAGCTTACATTCAGAAAAGCAGACACTAGATATTATTTTCCCATATCGTTTTAGAAAACCAATTGAAAGATAATATTTTCTGTGAAAACTGTGCAAATAAATGGCTGGTTGTTTTTTAGCTTGCAAAAAGGTTGTTTCCTAAAAAAATAAGGCTTATGTTCTTAAGCTGCTCTTGTTTAATAATACCATTACATTAGAGCTTAAGTTTTAGAAGCAGTAATCTATCTTTGCCCTTCCATTTTTCCTTCCACTCAAAAAAAGTAAGCGGAAATAAGAAGTTTTGCAAAGAGGTTAATTATGAAGAAATGTTGATCAGGGCTGAAATATTATCTAAAGTTTTAACTTCAGTGTGCGAAAAAAAGATCTTTGAGGAAGTCGTGTTTTGATTATTTGCGAAACACAGCAACAATCTTCAAAAGTATGAGTCATTGCGAATGACACTTCCAATCTTAAAAATAAATATTTTCCTTTCAATATTTTGCCCTATAAATCCAAATGAGTGGAAAGATTTTGCGAGGATATAGTCCATGTAATTGACCTCAAACTACTGTTGTAGGGATGGAGACAGCTGAGGGTCAGAATCTGCCATTCTTCCTCTGATGGCAATTTGAGTCCTTTATTCTTCAGTGACTAAACAAGCCAAATTCTTGCTGCTAGTCTACAGAATGAAATATCATAGGCTATTTTTCTCTAATCTCCAGTCAATTGCTGAGATAAAGGAGAAAATTGTTTCCCTTATGGCTTCTCCAGTTCCTGTGTTTCTGAAATGCACAAGTGCCCATGGGTAGTCATAAGCTTTGCAGCTGTATACTGCAACATGTGATGCTGACCACAGAGATTCTAGAGATTTATAAGTTTTGTGGTAGAATAAAGAATTTTTTTTTTTTGAGGGAGAGCCTAGTCTAGCTCTTTCTGTTTTCTCTTTTAGTCTATACTACTTACACAGAATTCTTTACGAAACGTTCTTTCTTTGCCTCATGTGCTTTTCCACTTTGATTTTTCATGACTGAACTGTAAGACTGGAAGCAAATATCTTCATGTGGCAGGAAGAGGGAAATCTGAGCAAGTTAAAATTACTAAAGCTCCATTAACATGAGAATAATTTGTACTTCTGTATTTGAAGCACAAATATAGGAAAAATCCTACAGATAAAATATTGTATATTGGATACATATTCATACAGACATCAGTATTACAGCCTGTTCTAGGTTTTCCGGATAGAATTTTTTATTACAACTTAACAGGTCTATGGTTCAGTACTAAAGCCCCGGAGTGTGGTTTTCTAATAACCAAAACAAGAGAGTAGCATGATTTCAATAGTTAATGGTTTTATGTAGTATTTTTTTTAACTGTAATGTTATTCTTATAATATAATTCAACTATAGTTTATAGATTTGCTGCAATCACTGTTTGCTGCTCAGCTAATTTTTTAAACATAATTAAATAATCTGGTATTTAAATAAATTCAGTAAAATTCTGCTCTTTCTACTTTCTGATTTTAAGTATGTCTAGAAAATATGTGTTAGATGTATTAGATTAAAATTAAATACCTTTTTTCAGTCCATTGCTGTTTACAGTAAAACTCTTATATTTAAATGAAAGGTTTATTTCAGGAATCTCTTCTACCCTAGACATCTCTGACTGGTATCTGCAGCTGGATCTCTCATGTTGGTGTACCATCTGTCTACACTCTGCCACGAGGTAGAGCAATTGTGACAACTGAAAAATGGCAGTGTATGTTTTCATAGTGTAAAGATGAGCTATGCTGTCACTGTTTCTTAAATACATTTATTTATAATACTCTCAAGCAATATAGTGATTGCATTTTTCCTCCCCTTTTTCATAGTTCCACTTTCTTTAGCTTCAGGTTTATGAAGATGGGCCACCACTCTCCAGTCTGTTGTTCGTGCAGGTGGGTTCCCAGCTACCTGGACACTTTTCCAGTGGTATTTACTTTTCACTGTTCTGATTTCTTGCTGACAAAGATTTGTTCTCTTGGGAAGGACACCAAAGAAGAGAAAGATTAATTTGCAAAGATTAATTTTAGTGATCAAGACACATAAAAAAAGGCTGATTCATGATGAATTGCACATGAAAAAAGCTAGGAAAGAACAATATACTTTTTACCCTCCTTTTCTTTTTTTTGTTTTGTATATTTAATTACAGGATCATCTAAGAGAGAATTTGCAATATTTTTAATTTCTATGTTTCCTCCCAAACCCAGGAAACCTCAATTGGAAAGCTGCAAGAGTAGAAAGAGAAACTCATTGTCAAACTCCAAAAGAAGCTGAAAGAATTGAAACAAAGTCTTAGATAAGAAAAGCCGGACAGACAGCTTGTGTTCTTGTCTGAGTTCCTGGCCACAGAAAGAGTTGCCACCAGCTCATCATGAGGCAGCTGTTGATGCAGATTTCTTCCTCCAGCCACATTTGGGCTGTGTGCCTAGAGGATTAAAGAAAGACAAGCCAGGATCTCTAGAAACATCTGCTTTTGACATGAAAGGACCATGATGATCTGGAGACAAAATAGAGAATGTGAGTGAAACATCTGCTGGGGAGAGAGCCTGGCAAGAGGACATGGCAAAGTGAGTTGTGTCACTGTGGTCTTGTAGATTCTTCTCGTCTATAGGATACTTGTGCTTTGATTTGTTTTGTTTTATACACGGACTTTACAGAATAGTTTACTGGGTGAAAATATTTTGATTTTTTTTTTAAATAAAAGAGTGACAGAAGCTCTCCTGTTAATTTATTTGGAATTAAGAAAGGCAGCGACTTCACCTGTGTTGTGTTTCAAAGTAAGAAAACTTCTTACATTTACTAGGGTTAGGTTTCCACTTGCAGATGAACTATCCCTATCCACACAGGTTAACAGTTCACTCATTTTTTCATTGAGCATACATATTAGTCTGAGATGGGATTTTGGGATGACTAAGACCCTATCTAAATGATCTCTCATGTGTTTCCTCGTTGAGACTGTTGCATTTCAAAATAAAATGTAATTTCTAATGAGAGATGCTCGTGGAAAGGTTTTATTTTGAACAGTTGCTGTCTTTAATTCTGTGATTAACAAAGGACAATTTCTGGAGAATCCTGTTTCCACAGAAAGTATAACAGATGACAATGTTTTGTTAGCCTGGAGTCTCCAAAGCAATGGAAACGTTTTGCTATGGGAGAGGGAGGAAAGAGTTGACTGACTTAGGATGCGAAATGAAATCCTATTTGTAACAAGTTTGGACTGAGCAAAGACAAGCTGCTGAAAAAGCACCTCTCATCAGGGAAGGCTTTTAGCTTTTCTCTTAATGTTGTCACAGGCTCTGAAGGTAGTCCATATCCAGTTTATCAGTAGAGATTGTGCAGTTCCAGAAATCACATCAAGAAAAGCCTTTGGTGCTTTCAGTAACGCCCTTGCTTCCAACCACATAGTATGTGCCAGGTGGCACTGCCCATCTCTGCTTTGAAGATTTCGGTAGCAGCCTTCCCCACTCCAGACAGATTCCTTAGCAAAACTCCATGTGGCAATGAGTATGCTCTTGATGGAGCAGTATATGAGTATTTTAGGTCAAACCCTGCACGTGCTGTCCGTGTTCTCTAACCAGAATGGTTGCCCATAGCTTTGGTGCAGGTGTGGTTTGCCTGGAGGAGAGGTTGGAGGATTTGTCACCTCCTTTTGTATCCCAGCAGCAAAGAAAGGTAAGTGCACTGCAGACTAGGTGATCTAAGCCTCCATCCCAAATTATTTTTTTGCAGACAGATGTGCAATATAATTGGTACACTTGAATTCACTGCCACCATGTTCGTAAATAAAAAGTTCAATGACGCTGAGCCTGAATTTAAAAGCCAATATTAAAAACTAGTGCAGGTATACCTCTGTACTGTACTGTCCAAAGCCAGTATTTACTGTTCTAAGTACACTTCACCCCATATCCTTCAAATCAGTGAGGATTTTCTCTGCATTTGAATGGATCAGAATGACGACTGCAAATAGATAATTACATTTCTGCATCATATACGCTTGAATCCCTAGCTTAACTTACAATTTTTCTTCTTGATAGTATATTTCGAATTTCTAGAGGACATCTGAAGACTTTCTTAACACATAAACCGAGAAGGAGGTGAGCAAACCTATTGTTCCTGCCTAATGAGGGGGAAACTGCTGCTGCTTACAGCTCATTGGATGGGATTTGAAGTGCTTCACCTTATCAAGGAGTCATGGTGGCTTCTTGGAGGACGAGAATTGTGCTTTCTGCACCCACTCGAAGGGATATTGGTGTTCAGGTCACAGGCTGTGAGGAATGTCATAGCCTTTCCCTGGTAGCTGGGAGCAATCCTGAGGATGGCTGTGTGAGGTGCGTGCGAGCAGGTTGATGACCTGCTAAACTGGGTGGTGCAGCTCCAGGATGAATTGTTGGAGCTCAGGGAGAAGGTGAGTAGGTGAAGAAAAATTAGGGAAAGCGAGAAGGAAATTGACAAATTCCATAATCTGGTTGTGGCAGAGCTGAAAGAAGAAGTGGAGAGGTTAGAGGGGATCAGGAAATGTGAGGAATTAGGGGACAGGGGACAATGGCACAAGGTCCCTTCTCGGTCTGGCAAGCGTAACTGCCTGGCAATTCCTCCGCCCCCCCAGTTGTCCTTGCATAACAGGTACGGTGCTCTGCAAGAGGCACTGGAAAACAGTGAGTATGATGGTTCTCCCTGCTTGGAGGTGTCACCAAAGCCTAGTCGGACTGCTGTCGGCATTAAAACCTCATCAGTAAGGAATAAAAGACGGGTCATTGTCATTGGTCACTCACTGCTTAAGGGAACAGAAGGCCCGATATGCAGACTGGACCCACTGCACAGGGAGGTCTGTTGCCTCCCAGGGATCAGAGTTAAAGATGTCAGGAAGAAGCTTCCTTCCCTAGTACGGCCCTCAGACTATTACCTCCTTTTATTGTTTCAGGTAAGCAGTGAGGAATTAGAAAGAACCACTCCAAGGACAATGAAGAAGGACTTCAGAGCCTTGGGGCGCCTGATCAAGGGATCAGGAGCACAGGTTGTGTTCTCCTCTATCGCTCCAGCTGTGGGCAAAGATGAGGGATTAGGCAGGAAGTACCAGCAGATTAATACCTGGCTCCGAGCCTGGTGTGTCCAGCAAGGGTTTGGGTTTTTTGACAGCAGCTGGATCTGCAGGAGGCCAGGTCTGTTAGAAAGGCATGGTAATAGCCTGTCCCACAGAGAGAGAAGAGTTTTGGGAAGGGAGTTGGCAGGGCTCATAGGCAGAGCTTTAAACTAGGTATGAAAGGGGGTGGGGGTGAAATCAGGATCATTGGGAGGGAGCCGGAATGCAGTATGCCAGTGCTTGTGGGGGAGGAATGCACTAGCAAGATCGCGCAGTCTTGTGAATTAGTAAGGGATCAAGGTGTCATGCCAGGTTGTAGACAGAGCACAGGGGTTGTTGAGGGGTTGGTTACTGTGGAAACATCTGAGCATCATCAGGGGCTCCAGGTACCTCATCAGGGACCCAACTCAAATGGCTCTATATGAATGCCCGCAGCTTGAGCAATAAACAAGAGGAGCTGGAGATGCTTGTGAGCCTGCAGCGCTATGACCTGATCGGTATCACAGAGACGTGGTGAAATGACTCCTGCGATTGGTGTGTTGGACTAGAAGGGTATAAACTGTTCAAGGACAGGCAGGGCAGATGAGGAGGGGGTGTTGCCCTCTATGTCAATGAATGGCTAGAAGGCATGGAGCTCCACCTGGCAAGTGATGATGAAAGAACCGAGTGCCTGTGGGCCAGGGTGAAAGGAAGGGTAGGAGACTTTGCAGTGGGAGTGTGCTACAGACCACCCGATCAAGAGGACCAAGTGGATGAGGCCCTACACAGGCAGATAGGAGTTGCTGCTCGTTCACAAGCCCTGGTCCTCATGGGGGATTTTAACCACCCTGATCAGTTGGAAAAACAACACAGCGGGGAACAAGCAATTCAGGGGATTCCTGGAATGCATTAACGGTAACTTCCTTATCCAAGTGATAGAGGAACCAATGAAGAGAGATGCCATGTTAGACCTAGATCTTGTCAATAGGGAAGGGCTGGTAGGTAATGTTGAACTCATGGGTAGCCTTGGCTGCAGTGACCATGAGATGGCGGAGTTTGAGATCCTAAGGGCGGCTAAGAGAGGGAACCTCAGCAAGCTTGAAACCCTCGATTTCAGAAGAGCTGACTTTCGCCGCTTCAGGAACCTCCTTGGTAGTGTGCTATGAGATAAAGCCCTGGAAGGACTGGGAGCCCAAGATTGCTGGTTGACTTTCAAGGATCATCTCCTCCAAGTTCAAAGGCATTGCATCCATAAAAGGAAGAAATTAGGCAAAAACACCAGGAGACCTGTATGGATAAACAAAGAACTCCTGGCTAAAATCAAATACAAAAGGGGATTACACAAATCATGGAAGCAGGGACTGTTAACCTGAGATGAGTACAAGGAAGTTGCTCGTGTACTCAGAGACCAGGTTAGAAAAGCGAAGGCCCTGACAGAGTCAAATCTGGCCAGCGATATTAGAAATAACAGAAAAGGATTTTATAGGTATGTGAGAGAAAAAAGGAAAACAAGAGAGAATGTGGGACCCCTCTGGAAAGATACGGGTGACCTGGTTGCTGAGGACATGGAGAAGACTGAAATTTTCAACACTTTTTTGCCTCAGTCTTCACTGGCAACCACTCGAACCACACCACCCAAATCACAGAGGGTGCTGGCTGGGTCTGGTAGAGTGAAGAACCACCCAGGGTAGGAGTAGATCAGGTCCGGGAACACCTAGAGAACCTGAAGGTGCACAAGTCCGTGGGACCTGATGAGATACATCCACGGGTCCTGTAGGAACTGGCAGCTGAAGTTGCTAGGCCCCTAGCCATCATATTTGAGAGGTCCTGGCAGTCTGGTGAGGTTCCTACAGATTGGAAAAGGGCAAACATAACCCCCATCTTTAAACAAGGGACCAAGGACAACCCAGGAAAAAACAGACCAGTCAGCCTTACCTCTGTGCCAGGTAAAATCATGGAACAGATTCTCCTGATAGTTGTACTAAGGCACATAAAAAATAACCAAGTGGTTGGTGACAGCCAACATGGCTTCACTAGGGGCAAGTCATGCCTGACTAATTTAGTGGCCTTCTACGACAAAGCTACAGCACTGGTTGACATGAGTAAAGCAACAGAAGTCATTTTCCTGGACTTGTGCAAGGCGTTTGACACTGTCCCACATGGTATCCTTGTCTCTAAAATGGTGAGACATGGATTTGACAGATGGACCACTTGGTGGATAAAGAACTGGCTGAATGGTCGCACTCAAGGAGTTGTGGTCAATGGTGCGATGTCTACGTGGAGACCAGTGTCAAGCAGTGTCCCTCAGGGGTCTGTTCTGGGTCCAGTGCTGTTCAACATCTTCGTCAGCGACATGGATGACGGCATTGAGTGCACCCTCAGTAAGTTTGCCGATGACACCAAGTGGTGTGGTGCCGTGGCCTCACTTGAGGAAGAGATGCCATCCAGAGGGACCTTGATAGGCTTGAGAATTGGGCCAGTGCAAACTGCATGAGCTTCAACAAGTCAAAATGCAAGGTCCTTCACCTGGGTCAGGCCAATCCTAGGCACAAATACAGACTGGGCACAGATTGATTTGAGAGTAGCCCTGAAGAGAAGGATTTGGGGGTGTTTATAGATGAGAAGTTAAACATGAGCTGGCAGTGCGCTCATGCGGCCCAGGAGGCCAACAGCATCCTGGGATGTATCGAGAGAAGTGTCATCAGCAGGTCAAGAGAGCTGATTCTCCCCCTCTACTCTGCTCTTGTGAGACCCTACCTCGAATAGTGCGTCCAGTTCTGTGTCCCCACCGTAAGATAGACTTAGATCTGTTGGAGCATGTTCAGAGGAGGGCCACAAAGATGATTCAGAGGCTGGAGCACCTCTGCTACAAGGACAGGTTGAGGGAGCTGGGATTGTTCAGCCTTGAAAAGAGAAGACTTCGGGGGGACCCGAAGCTGCCTTCCAATACCTGAAGGGAACTTACAGGAAGGCTGGGGAGGGACTTTTTACAAGAGTGTCCACTGATAGGACAAGGGGAAATGGGTTTAAGTTGAAGGAGAACAGATTTAGATTAGATCTTAGGAAGAAATTCTTCAGTACAAGGGTGGTAAGACTTTGGAATAAATTACCCAGAGAATTTGCGGATACCTCCTCCCTGGGGGTGTTCAAGGCCAGGTTGGACGGAGCCTTGAGTAGCCTGATCTAGTTGAGAGGCGTCTCTGCCCATGACAGGGAGGTTGGATTAGATGATCTCTGAGGTCCCTTCCAGCCTATGCCATTCTATGATTTTATGATATATATATGCTACAATTGTTTTCCTAGTCCAAAATTAAGTCTTAGAAGGCTAATACTATTATTTTACAGTGTTTTGACTTAGTATTTAATTAATCAGGTCATTAACATATCAGACAATCTGCAAGATATAACATATCATTTGTTTCTCTCAGTCTCGATTCCCACTCAGCAAATGTATTAGGCAAGTCATTCTTTGACTTGTCACATTTGTTCTCATTTTTTTGTGAAAAGCCTAAAATTTGATATCTCTTTGCTGGCAACTGAGTTCTATTATTACTTTTTTATTTGTTTCACATAACATAGTAAAACGTGAGTTAATTGATATCTACATCGTTTCTCAAAACCATGCAAAAATCTTGCATAAAATGAATAATTTTTTGCAGGTCTGAGATTTTGAAAAACATGTAAATGAATTTTCCTTAAACCTCTGACATAGTACCTGTCTTCAGGAGGTAGACAAAGAAGGTTGATATTCTTTAGAAGATAATAAAGGATTCTACATTTATTAAAGCTTGTTCAAGTGTTAGTACTGGTGAGGAGACATGAGCCTAGATTTGAGAGGTTCCTGAGCAGTACAGGTGTAAAAGAAGGGGTGTTTTGGGGGTGCTATATTTGCATCATGTGAAAGCATTGAGGTAATCCTTCCAAATTATTAAACGAAACCATTTTGACATCTATGATTACATCATATCTTTTTTGACTTTCAAATTAAGCTGAACTCTGTTAACCTGATACGGAGAAACATCTATAATAAACCTTACAGTTTGGTTACTATAGTTTGGAGCACATTATATTCCTAACTTGATAATCTAGGAAAACTGATAGAAAATAAGAGAGTAGTTACCTGTGTTCTAGCAGAGAACAAGGCAATGCCAGTGAAGTTGCAACTGCAGGTAAATTCAGCATTGATGTAAAAAACATAGAAGACTGGATTGATGGTATTGGGTTTGCGATGGTATCCAGTATTGACCCCAGTATGTTAGAGATGATTTTCATCAAAATTAAAGACAATTAATATGATTTTAAAATATGCATTATAGATATGTATCATTACAAAGGTGTATAAACATGTCTGCCATACATCATGTAACTTGACTGTGACAGAACAGATAAACTGGATGTATAGTTAATGTTTTTTTAAGCACTAGTTATGGCTGGAAGTAAGGGCTGGTTTAGATTCTCGTAAGTTTGGATCTGTTTTTCTGTTTTAGGGAAAAAAGTTCAAGGCATAACATTATGTAAAAATTTAACACTTGTCTCTAAGATTTTATTTATTTTTTCTTTTTTTTTTTTTTTCTGAAAAGCTTTGTGAAGATATTCCTTTACTGAATTTGTGCATTTCAATGCCCAAGTATTTTTAGCTTATTTACATGTTTCTTTTTCTGACTTTTCTTGTGAATAAAACCACTTCTCTCTCACAATACACTGATCCATGTCTCTAGATTGCAGAACCGAGCAGCCGCTGGTTCTGTTTTCATATTTCCCAATTGTATTGTATTATTGTCTGTTATTCTCAAAACCTCTAAAAATCTATATCTCGAAAAATATCATGGTTACTCTTTATCGTTCATACATTGAAATTTGGAGATGGTTTTTCACATTTCCAGGCTACTTGGAATAGTAAGACAGATTTTATTCATGGTAGAATTCTGTTAAAATGTCAGGATCATATCTTTTATTGTAAGTTTCAAAAAATCCTAGTTTTCCATTTGAGACTTCAAGACAGTCTGTGTTTTACATCCATTTCTCCATGCTCCTCCCTGACTAACACTGCTGGCACTGCATCAATTGACCATATATTGACCCTTCAATACACTTTAAAACCTACCTTAAAATTTGTAAACTGTTACACCTTAAAATAAGTAGCAGCAATTACTTTGGGATGACCCTGGGAAGCTTAGTGGCCTGACAAAATAAATCCTCTGAGTGATGATGACATAGAAAACAAGCAGTGCTACTTTTCTTATATTAATGACAAAACACTTTTGTATCAGTTTAAAAGATGCCTAGATAAACAAAATATTATTAGTAAAAAATATATTGACCACCATAACAAACCTTTTTATTTTCATATCAAATTTAACCATAGCTTTGCCATTCTGAGATCTAAGAAAAAGATTTACTGAGAAAGTAACAGAGAAGTGAGAATCACTTATTTAAAATAAGTGTTTAATCAGTGAAGTTTGAGCTTTGCTACTTCCTTTTATTACAAAGATTTAGTTCACTTCACTGCCTTATTTATTCTATGTTCTTAACAGTAGGTTATATATAGTTGTGTTTAATGAGAGTTTATCAAATGCTCATCATTTGCATCAAAAATTATCTTTTCCTTTATCAGGTAACTTTTTCCCAGCCTGTCTTGTAGTTCTTCTCAATTTCGTCTGCCAATAGAAGGAGCTCCTGCATTAGGCAACAAGCTGAAGCTCCCAGAAGAACCTTTCCTCTGATCCAGACTGATGGATTCTGCCTGTCATATTGTGTGATGTGCACAAAAATTTTGATTACACTTTTGGTACAAACTAGCCGGTTATATTGCAAACAAACCCTGGGAGATTATTGCCAGATAGGAACATAGCACTGTTTAGAGGAAGGCCTATTCGGGGAAAGAAATAATCAGTTAGGTTTATCTGTTTGTATCTTGTTAAACTGCAGTGGCTGGAAGCACTCTGCTGTAGAAGAGTGGTCAGTGTTACCCCTGCTCTTTGTGATAAAGGACATTTTCTGACTGCGAACATAAACTACTGAGTGGTATTAGAGAAATGCTGAGAACCAGAATACCATAAAATACCAGTTCCTGAGGATTTTAAAGGTGTTGTAGGTATGAGTAGGGGAAAGCAAACACATGTACATTCTGTGTGGAAAGGGGGTGATGCCCCTGGAAGAAAGTGAAATAGGCATTGATTCAGCAGACTCGATTCCAATTTGTGACAGAAAGCTTCGTATTTAAGTAAGTGATGGATGTTGTCAAAATGTTCTAAGGGACACAGAATATTTGGTATTTTGTCCAGGCAAAACAGAAAACTTTGTAATATTTAGCTCATTTTCTGAAAATGTTAGTTTCGTTAGTTGGACTTGGATTTCTCAATTGGTTCTGATAGACTTTCTTTCTTATGAGGTACAACTATCTTTTCGTATCTGCATGTATTTTCAATATTACTGTCATTAATGGTTATCTCGTTCTTTTCATACAACATTTCTTAATGACAAACTATTCCTAGCTACCAATACCCAGTATGCCCTGCTATTGCTATTCCAAGTAATAGAAAAATCTTCAGAAAATCCGTGATTCCTTAAATACTGTGATTTGGTTGCAATGTTAAATACCCTACAGCATAAAAATCACTGTATCATTGAAATATCAGAACACAAAACAAGTGTTTTAATGTCATTCTCCATTTTGGTCTGGGAGGAAATTTAACTTCTGTGTTGTGGATATATGTAACTGATGCTGGAAAGAATCAACAGAGCTTGTGCTGTTGTTCTGATCATGGGGTTATTTCATTCCTCACATAACTGAATGGTAGATTTCCCTCCAGATTTTCTTTCACCACCTTTTCCAGAAAACCTACTTTTTTCTTCCTACTGTCCCACGACATGTTCTTAAACATGTCGTAATGAAACGACCTACACTACACCTGACAACATAAATTTTACTGTTTCTAAAAACTTCTTTCTTTCAAGTATTAAAGTCCTTTATGAGTTTGTATGACAGTGATACATGAATTGAGTGCATTATCTACCCGGTAACTACGGGTAATTAAAATCAGTAATGAGCTGATATCTGGGCTAAAGAGCTGAGGCACCAGTCTTGGTTCTCATGCTCTTCTGGTCCTTGTATTCCTGTGCAAAATTAGTGTCATTTTGCTTTTTATTTTTCATTCATTGATACTTATCTGAAGAGTTTTTCCTCCCCTCTATCAGAACAATGGCTCAGGACAGAAAATAAAAGCCATGAAACATGCTTTGCTTGCCAAAGTGTAATGAAAGAGAGGGCATTATACAATAAAGATCCCTCCTGACTTGCCTCATGTGGCATTTTGCCTGCATAAAGTGAATAATCTCTCTTACTGAAACATCTGGAGTAAAAATTGAATTGTCGAGCAAGAAACCTGCAATACTTCTTTCCGGATGTGTACAGACTGGAGCCTTTACTTGCACTTAGGCTGCATATCAGAGACCCTAATATACACTTAGAGCTTCTACAGACAGATGAAAAAACATTGAAAAGGCAAAATGAAGAATATCACACCAGACCTAAGAGACACATTGGAGTCTTGGGGATTGTACTTCTTCCTTTTTTCTCCATATATCTTCTATTGGCTTTGTGAAGTCAATAGAGTTATGAAAATCCCCATCATAAGATATAACCCCTAAATACTCCAGGGACAGATTCTCAGGTGAATTTATTTCTTTTATCTTCCACATCATTCATCCAGTACAGAAAGACCAATAAATTGGCAGCATACACTTCATAGACCATTCCCCTGGTATGTGGAGAAACTGTTGAACATTGCTGATCTGATCTGGATTTGTTTCTCTGCTTTCTATCTTCCTGAGAGAGAAGTAAAGCAATGATATGGCCGAGCGACACTCCATTATATCTCACACTTGAGTGACTTCTGTTATTCTTTTTTCTCTTGATGTATTTATCCTATACCTCTTCACTGCAAGATAGGGTCGCACTCCTATTCTCTATGTTAATAAACAGAGAACTGAGATACAGAGATTCCAGCTTGCAGCTCAGCTTCAGCTATCTCAGTACCTAGCACACTGAAAGCAATACTTGGGTCTCTTTGTGCATCTTTGATGAAGTTTTATAAGAATCTAAGTTTGAATATATTTACTAGATATCTACCAACAGCTTTAATCATTTTTTATTTACACAAAAGTTTGCAGCAAAGCTCAAGAAAATTCTATTTCAGCTAATTACTGCTCTCAATTTCTGTCAAATCCAGAAGAAAAAGAACTTTAGCAGAAGGGGAAAAAAAAAACCACAAGTCTTCTGCCTAGTCAGTCTGGGTCACTTGGTTATTGTGACCCCAGACTGATTCAGGTACATCATGCCTCTAAACTTAGAGACTTTTTTACGATGTTGTGTTGAAATTATTCTACCTGTGTCAAGAGATCAGAGTTCAAGTTTTTATCTTCCTAATAAACATGCTGCCTTCATAAACGATCTGGGAAGTTAGGAGAAATCTATCTCTTGGATTTAGTTTTTCATATAAAAGTGCATAGGTTCAATGCTGCTGTTACAACACCGCGGTCTAATAGCAGCACGGATTTGAGAGCCTATTAATCTCATTATTACAATGCCAACCTTACATGAGAACAGGGAGCAATTACCTATGCTCAGATTTTTTTTCTCAGTCACATTTCAGCTTTCTGGCAGTAGCTTTCAATCTTTAGGTTTGCTCTAAGGCAGACCACCCTCCCTACCACCCTCTGGGCTTACCTGTGCACACCAATATCTTGCTGCATAGCAGAAATACCTTCATGATCCCAGCTGGTGACAGGTAGATGTTTCTGCTTCTCCTGATGTTCCTCATTTCACTTTTACACTTGGTCTGTGCAGTTAAGGAGAGGATGTGCTGGTAGGTTACTGCACTTGATAGGCATTCCTCTGTAGTTTTGCTGCCACTTTGCAGTTATTCTCAGTCACGCTGAGTCTTGTCTGAATGAAAATGCAAAGAGGGTAATATATTCACAACATCTAAACCAGAGAACATAGTCACAAATGCTTTTAAATGACACAAATTAAGGAATAAACAATCCACCCCCAACAATTTACTAATTTATACGGAGGCTAATCAGAAAGGTCTCTTCCTTATCCAGTTGACTCACTCCTCTCCTGACAAAGTTGCAGTTAGGCTTTCAATCTTTGTGCATATTGCTCAGAGAAAGATCCTACATTGGAGAGTCTGTCAGAGAACCCAATAAGAGTGGGACTTTCTCTGACAGTATCTCCAGCAAAGAACACTCTTTTGAACACGCTCCTACATGGCTGTTCTGATCTCTGATCCTACAGTTGTTCATGTTGCTCGAGCTTGGGTCTCACAGGGACTTATGAGAGATTCATGTTGATGGAACTGGAAGAAGAATCACAGAGACCATCTTACATCCTAGTGCTTACTATATTGCTTACTTATTCACCAGTCATTTTTCATAATCAGAGTGAATATTGGTAAAAGCATCTTCTCTAACACAGATGTAATCTTCTACACTGCACTGGCCAGTAAAAAAAATGCTCCTGCACCAATAAGCAATAATATTTCCCTTTTTATGCTGGTGATTAATTGTCATATTTTAGTGTCAAATATGTCTTTCATTGAATTTTATCCTCTACATAATCACCCAAGAACTACTGCACCAATGTCTAAATATAGCAATTGTACTTAACTTATTAACACCTAATCAATATCAAATGTTACTCTAATTAATCATTTGGGGTGAAAATATGCTCAGAGCTACTAATTTGCAATCTCTTTATTTAAGCATTTTGAGACAAAAAATGTTCAGTGAAACAAATAAAAAAAAAAAAAAAAAAAAACAAAAAAAAAAACCCTCCAGAAAACATGCTTATTGTCAGGAGAGTTAAATCAGTAGTTAATATTTATTTAGCCCATATATGGTGGGTTAACCTTGAATGCCAAATGCCCACCAAGCCGCTCTCTCAGTATCTCTCCTCAGCAAGATGGGAGCAGAAAGTAAGATGAAAACGCTTCTAGGCTGAGATAAGAAAAGGGGCATCACTCGTTAATTAACACTACAGGCAAAATATACTTGACTTAGAGAAGGTTAATTTAATTTATTGCTAATTAATGAAGATAAATCTAAACCCGCCTCCCTCTAACCCCTTTTGCTTCCCAAGCTCATCTTCACTCCTAACTCTTCTACCTCCTCTTCCTCCTGAGTGGAACAAGGGGACAGGGAATGGGGCCTGTGGTCAGTTTATGACGTGTTGTCACTGCTGCTTTACCTTGATCTAGTGTGAGGTTCCTCCCATGGGAGACAGTTCTCCACAAACTTCTCCAAGGTGAGTCCTTCTCATGGGCTGCAGTCCTTCATGAACTTCTCCAGTATGGGTCGTTTCCATGGAGTGTAGTTCTTCAAGAAGAGACTGCTCTGGCATGGGTTCCCCACAGAGCTACAGGTCCTGCCAGAAAACCTGCTCCAGCATGGGATCCACTCCATGTGTCACAGGTCGTATCAGGAGCCTGCTCCAGTACAGGCTTTCCATGGGCTGCAGCTTCCTTCAAGACACATCCACCTACATGGCACCCTCCTGGCATGAGGTCCTCCTGGAGGATCTGCCCCACAGTGGTCCTCCACAGACTGTGGGAAGGCAACCTGCCTCATCACCGTCTTCTGCAGGGAAATCTCTGTTCTGGCACCTGAAGCACCTCCTTCGTCTCCTTCTTCGCTTGATCTTGTTGTCTGCAGAGTTGCTTCTCTCACGTTTTCCTCACTCTTCCCTCTCACAGATGCTAAGGAGTGTTTGTTACCCTTCCTTAAATATGTTTTTAGAGAGTTGCCACAAGCGTTGCTGATGAACTCAGCTTTGGGTTCCTGGTTCCCCATGGCTCTGACTGACATGAGGCAGTCCCTGGTCTCCTCTCACAAAGGCCATCCCTCTAGTGCCCACTCTTCTCATCCCTCTGTTACCAAAATCTTGCCTTATGTAACCAATAGACCAGAAATAGAAAAAGCCTGAAATTAACTTCTCTCTAGACTGTGCTCTTTTCTTCAGACAACAGTCTCTCTACAGATGAGATCTTCAGTCTTTCTCTGTATGACCCTATGAGAGTATGTAAATTTATTTGTAATTTCTGCCAATGAAACTACTTGTTTCTGTGATAATATCACAGTAGAATTTGTATGCATACTGAAAAAGTTCATATTCTGAAAACATGTCTTTTCTTGTGTTTGTCAATACTGACTTTTCCTTACAGTCTGCTTCTCTTTGATGCTGTGTTGGTTTTATGAGAGGGGCTGTGGCCACTTCACTGAGTGGGCAGAGGGAGTGACTGACCTCATGGTAGCTGAGACTCAAAATATTTCACCTTGAAATTCTTCCATCCAAATTTTCATTATTTTGTTTCTGTTAAAAATTGCAGTTGGTAATCTTTATGCTATACAGTTTTATGCTCTGGAATGATACTGGGTTTTGTTTGATTTTTTTTTTAATGTTTTCATTCCAGACATTTCCCATTTTCTTAATTGTGTGAGCCATTGTCTTTTACAGCACGGACCCTTGGTCCCTATTAAATGATATGATCTAAATGTACGAACTCACAAGATTAATGCAAGCAGAATAGGTTTATCTGTTCTTACATTAAAATACTTTATGCTTTGTGAAAAATAATTATTTCTTTGCTTTATGAAGAAATTTATACAGTCAAATATTTAATGTGTAACTGTGATCAAAACTTATGCTCCAGAGGATCTGAATCACTCAGGGGACAGATACCAGGCAGTTCATCTCTAGGTCACCAGTCTGAAGGTACTCCAAGTCTGACCGAAAACTGATTGAAAGCTGGTCTCCAAGGGAAATAGTTTATTCAGAGCATCTTCTAGCAATTAAGATCCACTTCAAACTAAACTTTATCACATCTGACACTAGTTACCAATCAAATTTTCATGATACACAGACATATCTTCTAGTAGATAGTAACAAAGTTTGTGAAATATTAGTTTTGATAAGCTATTTACCTGTTCTGAACAGATATAGGAGATTATTTCTATCAGATATTTTCAATTTCCCAATCAATCACAACTGAGTACTGAAAAGTACTTAATGATTCTAATGTGTTGCTGATTTATCACACTCTTCTTTCCTGCTTATCATACAATAGAAAGGTAAAGATTTATGTTTTTCCTCTCCTAGTCCTTTTTTTCAGTTTCATCATTGACAAATCCGTTCAACTGTCACTTGCTACTTATTGCCCCTTTCTGGACTTCTTGCTTCATTTGTGAATAAACAGCAAATCACTCCACTTACTACAGGAAGGTTTCAAAAATGAATTCCTTTGTCAAGCAAAAATAGACTTCCTCAAAATTATAGTCTTTTACACATTCTCTTCCTTTTCCCCAAAATAAGTACTGTCTAGAAGGAATCCTTGTATGAATATAATTCTGTTTGTCTTAAAAAAAAAAAAAAGTTTCTCCTAGAAATGATGTTTGAGGGTATTATTTTTAATTTACAGGGGAATTATCAATTTTCTCATTCTAATAGTTTCTATTTTGTTTCATTATGGCAGCCACTTAAATTTTGCTGTATTTTCCATTTTAAGAAAAAAATTGCATTCATAGTATCTAAAGGTGTAAATCATGTCAGAGTGTCTTCTAATATTCTTTGATTTCACAACGGTGGGAAACCCTCCCTGCTCTCTTGATTTCTTCTGAAATGAGAGAAGAGCAATAAAATGTTTGAAACTTCAGAGTGAAAATTTCTGACACTTTTGTTTCAGTTCTAAGAGGCTTTGGTTTTGGCCCAAATAACAAGAGGGAGTGAAGGGCTCTCTGTGACCTTTGGAAATTTTTATAAGCAGAAAAAAAACCTTCTCTGCATTTCCTAGTATTCAGTGCTTTTGAAGTGTCTGTTTCTCCTAGGTTATCTTTCCCAGTCCTCACACCACTAACTTCTGTTAGCATTTTCCTGCAACTGGTCAAGTCTGATAAAAGAAAGAGATTCTTTTTACAGATGGCACTTCTCTTAATGTTGACAAACAGAAGTGAAAAAAACCAACACCATCATCCATAGTAATGTTTTCAAATGCTTCAGAGTGGTGGTAGGGGAGAAAATGTTACCCAAACATTTTTTGTAGTTGCAGGTCTTTAAGTACAGTTAAGGTTTTAAATGTGACTTCTGCTTGGGGAAAGTTGTTACTCAGTCAAGTTTTCATGATCCTTTACTTAGACAAAGTGGACAATGTTCAAAGATCTACTGCTAAAACTTTGTGAAGCCGTCCAATTCTGAAGTATGTTAGCCTCATTGCTCTCTGGGGAGGTGGCATTGTTGTTCTAAATTAAAAATACTTGCAGAAGTAAAGATATCCAAATAGAAATTGCAGAGATGACAGAACAATACACTTGTCAAATACAAAAGACAACGACAGATTAAGAAACCAAATTCTTTTTGCAGCAGGTTTGGTACCATATATGGCCAGGAAATGCCATCAACACCAGGTCGCTGGTGACAGACACATTTCAGAGTGAGGGAAAGAACCATACCACTAGCCAGAAACACAGGATATTTGGGAAGCCAGAATTTCTTCCATACCAAGAATCTTGATCCAGGACCATAAGAATAGAGAGAGGCGGTAGTGTAATGCTGTTCCTGAATAGTTTCTAAAATACCTTTTTTTAGTTTCATTTTGGACATTTTTTTTCCAGTCCCAGGTGATCCATAATTTTTTTCTCCTAGATTCAAAACAGAATTTATGGGAACAACAGATGAGCTAAGGAATTTCTATTTAAAGTTAAAATTTATTTTTTCAAATTTCATATGTATTTCTAAGACATCAGTTTTATTATAATATCAAAAAAGCTAATCATCCAGAATATTTTGGTAATAAAAGACAATATTTTTTAAGCGTAAAATTTTATCATACTTTACAAATTTAGGACTAGGACAATCATAAAGGTGCTGAAACTAATACCTGATTAAGAAAAATAAAATTAACATTTTACATATTCTCACAATTCATGTTTTATTGATAAATCAGAATCTATGATTTTAAGAATATGATTTCTTACACTGCAAATGGAACTGCTTCTTTATTTTTTCTTCCAAGTCTAATTGTCCAATACAAACTAAATAATTTTCATTATGTACATGGGAAAAGATATAGGGGGAGATATTGCTAATTTAGTTTTCTTTGATGTCTCTGACCTTTCTTCTGCCCCCCAAAAAAAAAAAAGATTTCTAATTATGGTGAAAATGTCCTTTTGTGTCACTGAAATTGTATTAAACTGATAGTAACAACTTAGTTTGGCACTTGTTATTTTTTCAAGCAATAAATCTTTATGCCCCTATTATATCTGTCCTAACTCCATAATGGTGAACAACTTAACAGCACCCAAACTGGGAAGTCCCCTTTTGTGGCCTCTGTCTCTCAGCCTTTGTCACATTAAGGGGTAAGGTTGGCCATAATTGCTAAGCAAATGAGCCAGTCCTGCTGTACTAATTCAGTCCCTGGATATTACTCCTTGCTCTTTTCCTGGAGACATATGGACACACAGCAGGTTTTTAACAACATTCACGTACTGCTCCTCATCCTGAAAGCTGCAGAGTCATCCTCAGTAAAGGGGATCTGAGGCTTCCTATGAAAGTTTAATGTTGTTATTCTCTTTCTCTTTACCCTGCAACTGGGTACCCTTGAGAAGCTAGTGTAAAAGAATGACCTACTTCTGGAAAAAGAAATAAATCAAATATCATACAAGAGACTGTGTTTTCCACTACTGGATGTCTTTAGACTCCAAAAGGATAGGTTTTGGGCTAACGGGGACTTGAAGCAAAAGAAGAAGGTCAGATGAGGAAACTAACACGCTCCAGAATTCAGAGTTGCAATGGAAAAGTCGCACGATAGTGAAAAACATTCAGGAGCATGAATACAAAATTCTCCAACTAATGTTCTTTATATGTGATGAGCAAGTTAGTGTCCCCTGTAACTGTAAATAAAGCTGTGCCTTTTTTTTTTTTACTGTATGTATTTATTCATTTATTTATTTAAAGTAAAATAAAGGAAATTACCATAATTATCATATCTGAAATAGCATTATAACAGGACCAGTAGGCTACTGTCCTACGCTTCAGGCTCTTTTTTGTTGATATCAGAAGTGTGTCATGTGTCTGTTTATAATTTTAAAAGTTTGTTGTTAACAGTTAACTCTCTGAGACTTTTCTACTTTTTTTAATACACAATAAAAACAATGGCTAGGCCTGGCAAAACAAAACCACCATAGTTCTAATTAGCACTCCCTAGCATTTCTCCCTCATGATGAGATTCAACAAGTCCCCTGAAGAGTTATGTGTGAGTCTCATACAGACAAACAGTATGCTTCAGCTCTGTGATGAATGCCAAAATGATCTTGACGTCTCTTTTAGATGATGTAATATCAAAATGGCTCGTCACTGCTGCTGTATCTGTCAACTCAAAATTAGCAGACAAACTTCCCAGTTCATACCCTCCTATGGGGAAATCTTTTAGTCTGTTCAGTCTGGGGCCCCTCAATGCAAGAAAGACCTTGAGGTGCTGGAACGTGTCCAGAGAAAGGCTATGGAGCTGGCGAAGGGTCTGGAGCACAAGTCTTATGAGGAGCACTTGAGGGAGCTGGGAGTGTTCAGCACAGAGAAAAGGAGGCTGAGGGGAGACCTTATCGCTCTCGACTGCTACCAGAAAGGAGATTGTAGTGAGGTGGGGATTAGTCTCTTCTCCCAAGTAATAAGTGATAGGACAAGAGGAAATGGTGTCAAGTTGCACCAGGGGAGGTTTAGATTGGATATTAGGAAAAGTTTCTTCACAGAAAGGGCTGTCAAGCATTGAAACAGGCTGCCCAGGAAAGTGACTGAGTCACTATCCCTGGAGATATTTAGAAGACGTGTAGATGTTGTGCTTAGGGGCGTGGTTTAGTGGTGGAATTGGCAGCGTTATGTTAACGGTTGGACTTGATGATCTTAAAGGTCTTTTCCAACCTAAACAATTCTATGATTCTGGCCGGGAAGGCTCAGTAAAGAACCAAGATCACAAAGTGGAAGCAAGCCTGTAGAGGTCACAGGGATTAAGTTTAGTACTTCATTACAGGATCAGCTTATGGAAGAGGAGAAGTAGTACAAGGAGGTTTTGAGAGTCAAGGGTAAGAAACATGAAATGCGAGTGCACAAGGATAGGAACTCATCCAGCTAAATTGGACTGATTCTGAAAACTGTCTTTGCTCATCTGGAAGATTTGCAGTTGTATTCAGGCATGTTGCTCATATGTATAACCAATTACATATTTCTATCATATAATTTAATACTCTAGTTGTGCAAGAGAGTATAAACACCTGAAAACCCTGCACCTACTTAATAAAAATGAAAAATAATGCTCTTAGAATACAGTAAATGTATAAACCTGGTACAAAGTAGGCATAATTAATTTCCTGAATTGTGTACAAAGTAATTTATGAATGATCATAAAATCATTGTAGCGTCACTTCTTTGTAGCCTTCTATTTGCACATTTTTCTTTTTTCTAAAGCCATTAAGAGTTAGTCTTTTTTTTTTTTTTTTTTTTAAAGCAGTTCTAGTAAAATCTGTACGGTAATAACTAAAGAAAGCATAACAGTTACTGTAATCTGGATCTGGAAGTGTAGTTAGTGATTACTACTTTCAACACATTTTAAGATATTTGAATTATTTATTACTGCATGTGAGAGATATTTTTTTCTTAATAAGCCATCAGAGAAAGACAATGAAAGTGACAAGATCTGCAGCAAATTTCCATAAAGATTAAGTACTTGAATTCAAAATATTGTTCTCCAAATATGCAAAACACACATATGACAGCTGTGCATATTGTTCTGTCATTCACAATGCAGAATAAAGGTACGTATACTTACTTAAATTATTTCATTAATTCTTTTTCATTGAGTTGTTCTTTTATATCATCTTACTGACTCTGAACTACAAGTAAAGACTTATATCCAAAAATCTACATTCATATATCTGAAACATTTCCAAGGATTTTTCACTTTGACAGTACACAGTTTTGCACCGAACAAAACTGGCTTTACAAACATTTTCAGCATGAACACTTAAAGCACATAAATAAAAACAGGGTACTATAAATGATAAAGTGTTATCAAGCCTTTAGTGACAATGCAATGAGCAATAAAACAGGTAGCTGTCTGTCTGTAAAAGTCCTTCACAAAATACAGTGCATGATTTTTTTGAGAAGTGTACTTGGGAATGAATGTTTTTAAGATGAATAATCTCTGAAATAACTTGGTTCACTTTTGGTACTGTTGCACAAGCTGTCACGCTTAGCTGTGCATGCCCTTTCCTTCAAGGAGATAAGACTGATGTTTGGATTTATAGTTCTCATTTCTAGGTTAATCAGTCAAAGTGGATTGGATTCCTGACAAAATTTGCAATTGAGAGAGGGTATTCTTACTGTACTGTATTTATTCGTTACTATGATACGTGTTCATTGAGCTTGAGTTCTGTCAGACTACAAAAGGGTCATCGTCTTTTTAACTTCTGAAGTCTTTTTTAGTTGTCACATGTCAAATGTGCTATCATGCAAAACTGAATTCCATCTGGACGTTTGTATTCCCCATCTTCTTACCTATATTCATTTGGGTGATACTTGGAAGAAGATGATCCCATCAGCAAAATCTAATACTATAAACTGTCCATTGAAGAGGGTCTAATACAAAGTTTATTATTTTCACACAATATTTTCCAGTGTGGAATCTGATTCTGTGTGTATCCTTCGTAAGATATAAAAGGAAAATAAAACCGGCCAACTTAAATCACCATAATAGATTTACATTATAATTAGTGACAAGGCAATATATTATTGCAGAAGAGAAGCAGCAGTGGAGGGTTAAGGCAAAAATCATATCCTACTGTTAATCAAGCCTTTTCTAAGAACTTACAAGAGTTAAAGGAAATGGAGAAAAAAAGAAAAAAATCAGAAACGAGTAGCAACAAAACTGACATAGATTTTACAGTACACAGTTTTGTTTCTGTTAAGAAAAATAACCAAATCCATGCATACTTTCATATTTGAATTGTTAATGTTTAATTTTTGCTTAAATTCTTGATATAAATCTGTCTTAGCTCAACTCAATTATAAAACATGAAGAAAGGGATTCAAAATGGTTTTAATTCATCAGTCTGTGTAATGACTTTGTAACACTAAACTGGGATATGATGCTTTTGGGACAGAAGAATTTGCAACATCAGCCAGTCAAAGGTTCTAACTCTGCAATTTCAATGCTGAATTTATCACTTCTGGCACTGATGTCAACCATACGTCAATGCCTACTCATGCGATGGGGACTGTCTGAATCCAGCCTATTAATTCAAGGCCATAAAGAAGGTATATTTAGCTCTAATATTAAGTTATTTAAAGTTATAGGCAGTGTAGTAGATGGATAACAAGGTTGTTTAGCTGGAGATGTATTATCTATTTACAAGTATTACTGATGACTTTGTAACCTACAAGCGTTAAAAGCATCATTTTTTATCATAGAAAATGTACAGTGGGCAAAAACTGGTGGGTTAAAAAATGAAAAGGTCACCTGTACAACAATCTACCACCCTCTCAACCCTCCTTAAATGAAACAAAGGCTATCCAACAGGCTTTAATGGTGCTCCACATAATGCATGTTCCTATCAGATGTCTCTCTCTCTCCTTATAAGCAAAGAAACGTTCACAAAGGCCACAAGATACTGTAACAGTGTTTATGTTTTATGTGGAAGAACCTTCATTATTATAGAATCACAGGATATAACTAGAGAATTACAGAATTCATGTTGGAAGGGACCTCAGGAGGTATCCTGTTTGACCGCTTACTCAAAGCAGGACCAGCTTGGAGATGAGGCAGGCAAGATCAGAACTTTTTCCAGTCCCACCTCGAAAATGTCTGAGACTGGAGATTGCATAACTTCCCTGGGCTACCTACTCCACTGTTCATCATCCTCATAGGATAAAGCCTCTCTTCATATCTACTTCAAATCTCACATTATTTGTTGCCACACTGCTGTGCACTACTGTGAAGAGCCTGACTCCATCTCCTCAGTCCCTCTCCATGTAGGCTCTGGGAGCTGCTGTTGTGTTCCTGTGATGAGTTGATGTAAAGGGGTTCTGGTGGCAGGAGAGGGGATTTGCTCCCTGTGACTTCCCTGGTTTTGGAACCAGGTCAGACCCAGTTCTGGCCACCAGATCGGACTCCCATCCTCCTTGGGGCTGAGCCAATCGGCACCTCTGCAAATTGCCCTATTTAAGTTGAGACAAAGGAACTGGAAAAGGTTCTTTTGCCTGGGAGTGAGGAGAGAAGGGAGGAGAGCACTGCCCCTGCTTCCTGGCTCCCAGCCAGGTGGTTGCCCGCACCGGGCCACCGCCACCCGCTGAGGATGGCGGCGGCGGAGATGCTTGGGGAACTCAGGGAGCGCCCCGTGCCCGGGGTGCCCGCTGGGCCGAGTTCACCCAGAGAGGACTGAGATCTGAGAGAAACAGCCACACCGAGACCGGGTCAGTGAAGATGGAACAGGACGAGGTGTGCTGGAGCTGAGTTTCCCTTGCAACTGGTGGTGAGACAGCAGGCAGCCCCCCTGCAGTCAGGACGGCCTCGGTGGAGCAGAGACCCACTCGCAGCCCATGGAGAAGTTCACGTTGGAGAAGAGATGCCTGAGCCTGAGGACAGTTGTGGAGCATGGGACGCACAATGAGGTAGAGAGGCATCTAGAGTCCATGTGACGACACACGCCAGAGTGAGTGGCAACAGCTCCCTAAGAATCCGAGACTGTGGTAAATCCCGCACTGGAGCAATCCAACGGGGAAGGATTGCATCCTGCGGGTAGGACTCACTCTGGAGAAGTCTGTGGATTTTTGCTCGTGAGTAGGGGATCCACTGGAGCAAAGGAAAAGAGTGTAAGGACTCCTCCTCCTTTAAGAAAAGGAGCAGCAGTAATAACATGGGATGAACTGACCTGCACTCCCCCATTCCCTGTCCTCCTGTGCCTCTGGGGGAGGAGGTAGAGCTGCAAAGAAAAGGAAAGTGGAAGAGGTGTTTTTTAAGATCTGGCTTTGTTTCTTTTTATCCTCTCAAGTAACTGATTTTGTTTCACTTTATCCTTTCAAGTAACTGTTAATAAATTGTTTTGCTTTATTCTCAAGCTCAGTCTGTTTTGCCCAGGACCATGGTTGAGGGGTGCTCCCTCTATTCTTGTCTCCACCCATAGTCCTTTTTATTATATATTTCTCCTCTCCATTTCACTGGGGAAAGAGTGGGAGAGCGGCTGTGTGGAGTTTAGTTGCCAGATCAATCGAAACCACAACAGTCCCTGAAGCTCTCTCCTCCCTTGAAGGAGCCAGTTCTGTTCCCACAGCCTCTCCTTGCAAGGTAGAGGTTCTGGTGCTGACCGGCATGGTAGTCTCCCCTGACCTTGACCTGGTTTATTCAAACCTTTCCTCAACTTGGGATTCCGAAATCAAATACCTGTCTCTTTGCGGACTCTCTACCTGCCCAGGGTAAGAATCTTCATTTGTCCATGTTGGTTTAGATATGGCTTCTGCTGTTTTTTTTTTTTTCTACAGCCTGTCTTGACATCTCTGAGTGGCAGCCCTGCTCTCCAAGGAACCCACTGGCATCCAGGTTTGATGTCACCAATAGACATAGTGAAATAAATGATTCCATCACCTCCTCCAGGTCATTGATGAAGATGTCCCTCAGATATTCCACTTCTTACTAGTTTTCAGGCAGAGAATGGCACCTTAATCTCTACCCTCAGAGCCTGATCATTCAAGCAGACTTTTGCCCAAGTTAATACCCTTTATGCTATAATACACATAAAAAAAAAGCATAAAATCAAAGTAAAGATTTAAAGCTGTTAGTACACTCATGGAGTAGTTCAAAATGTCAAAATTCCCTTTTTAGAGTGTTGTCTTATTTCTCTTTACTATACACAATTACACTTGGATGAAACACTGGAAAATGTTGCCCAGAGAAGTTGTGGCTGCTCCATCCCTGGAAGTGTTCATGGCCAGGTGGGATGAGGCTTTGAGCAACCTGATCTGGTGGAAGGTATCCCTGCCCATGGCAGAGGGGTAGGAACTAGATGATCTTGAAGGTCGTTTCTAGCCCAAACCATTCTATGATTCTATGAAATGAAAATGATAGATGGCATATAAAATATTGCTTTAAATTCTGTGAATTATTCACTCAGCCTCCAGTCTTCACTTGATTCAGTGTCAGCTGTTGAGATTGTTTAGAAGTCACTTCTCTAAACCTAATTGACTAAACTATTTCCACAAATATTCATAAATGCATGAAAAGAGTTTTCAGTGTCTCATCTGTAGTATACCTTCAAATACGAGTATATCGTTCCCAAATTCCTGAGGTTTCCCACAATCCGGTTCTGTTTGTTAATACCTTTTCAGGCAGTTTAAACTCAGGCTGCATCCAGACTGATACAAATCTCAGAGGATTTGTGACAGGGAGCAAACACCATGGCTTTTCCAGGAGACCCAAATCCGTGCAGTATTTATTCATTTCTGCAAAAACGGAAAGTGGATTAGCTGGAGGCTGCACAGAGTATTTTGTGTTCCCATATCCCCGTTTTGAAGATGTGGCTTCAGTACGGCTCCTGATAAATTACCAGCAAGCAACCTTGATCTTGAGAAAGAGAACTTGTGGTATAGACACAACTCTAGTGATGAGAGGCTTTAGTGTGGTAAAGAAACAGAAAATTTTGGTACAATTTTTTATTTATAAAAGGAAGAAGGAAGGAAATGCAGAGCAATTTTATATGTAAGTTCATACTGAGAGAAACCTAATATGTTATTTCTCTTGAGACATCGTAACAAATACATAATAATTGCCTGGTTTTTCCAATATTGCTATGATGCTCAAAAGATATAAATGAAAATGTACACAATATTATGTATAAATAACAAATGTAAATACTATTGCAAATAGTGTCTCATTGGAGAAGATGATTGACATTTTTCTCTCTCTTGTGAGAGAACCATATGCTTAGGTTTTATTAAGATTTGAGTCTTAATCATTAGATTTTTAAAGATTCTGTTTAATCACATGAGAAATGGTTTCAAAGTCAACCTTTTCTTCCCCTTTAGCAACTCTATATTTTTCTTTCCCCTTTTCAATTAAGTTTTTTTAAAAAATCTTATATGCCAGGTGGTGGTTTTTTTTTTTAATTTTAATGAGAAATCCAAATTTTTCTTTATTATGGCAAATCAGGATTTCAGAAGTGCTATTCAAAAAAATAGTTTGGCTTTCTAAGAACAAGCATTGACTTCAAAGACTAAAAACTTTCAGACAGATGGAAAGTGTAATTTTTTCTTTCATGGGACAGGTAAATTTTCCTTTCTGGAACATGAATTAAGTTATTAGAAGTAGCAGCAGGTATTTTATCATTGCCATCAGGAGGCAAAGGATTAATTGCTGTCACCATTCATACTATGATACTTTGTGGGGTACAAATTACATTTCTCTAACCTCAGCACCTTAATCAAAACCAACATGATCACAGCTCATATTAATCTGCTGCAGCCAGCACCACTCTTTCTATTCCAAATGAATGCAAGGTCAGCAGTATGGACTTCTGAAAGGAGAGAGCAAGCTTATCAGGAAAATGCACATGGTGAGGTCCAGAAGCAATGACAATGTGAAAAATCAAGTTAACATCCAGTAAAAAGGCATGCATACTGCAGCGCTGTTGCCTTTCTGCCAATTTGTTCCATGCTGAATCAAAACAGGGAAATGTATGTGTCTCAAGTGCCCACAAGCTCCTGGATAATTTGTCTGCTAGATATCTGAACCTATTAAATCTAAACCTAAACCATCTATTAAATGGGCAGATACAACAGACACACAAAAAAAGCCGTTTAAGTGGTAGATATAAAAAAGAATCTTTCCCTTAAGAAATTAAGCTGAACTGTAAAAGCACTGTGTTTGATAAACGGCTTTAGGTACACTTCAGGCTTGCCTTCTGTTTTATGTGTCTGTTCACGCTCCAGTTGGGCAGTCGCACTCTCAATTGCTTATGAGGAAAGTAAGGCGAGTTCACTCAGTGTGAGCCATGTGGCTGAACTTTGGCTAATATCTCCAGCCTAACCGCAGGGTTCATTTATGAAGATTTATCTACCTTCTTACTAAAGGAAATGATCTTACAACACTCAGCTTACACATTTTCTGAACACAAAACTGCAGGAATTGTTCTTTAAGAAGTGCATTTTGATCCTGAAGAGCACTGCCCTTCCAACCACATTATCTTTAAGATCATTTTAAAATATTAGGAAAAACATTGAGCTGATTTACAATCATACTAACAACACAAAGCAGAATAGTTTGATGATTTGAGAAGTCGATTAATCATAAACTCTGTGGAAACGTGATGAAGGACACAATCTAAAGCTGTGCAAGGTGAAAACACTTAATGCAAGAGTTTAATTACTCTCTTGTTGAGAAAAACTTTGTCCAAATTTTTAAGATTGCCTAGCAGAAGTTGAGCATCTAGGTTTGTATTTTTGTGCTCATCTGTATCTTTCATATATATCTATATAATATCTATGAGATGTCATAAGACATAGATACATTATCTATATATAATTCCACCAAATAAAAACAAGTTAAGCTTTAGACATTTAAGCTTGGTGTTCTATATCGAAAAATTTATACTGAAGTTTTATTTCATAATCAAATATTTGCACCATGATAATTCAGCTTTAAAAGGTAGTTTTCTGATGCAAGACACTGGATGATTGATCCATGTCTTCCTTTCAGAAGCAGATAGTCTCAGTGTTAGTCATTCATGGACTACTTGTCTCTATGTAGCTAAGGTGCCCACGACTTCATAAGAAACTCAAAACGTATTTTAGTTTCAATCCACTCTAGAAAGTTCTGCAGAATTGTTAAAAGTGTCAAATATATTGTCCTTAGTCATAATATTACAGGTATGTCAAAAAAGGTCAGTGTCACCGAGCATTTGCAGCAGTTCAGGCAAATGTCTGTTTCAGAGTTCTCTTCACTGGGAGAAAAAGTGCATTAGACAGTCTGATGAGAATATAATAAAATAACCACTGAACAAGCAAATAAGTTCATTTTGGAACTGAGGATTACATTTTGTCTGTTTATAAGGAAACCAGCACAGCAGACCATCAGTTTTGGTAGAGTGTTCAGGATCCACAGATGTATGTATTAATAAAACAGTGAATTTTAACTAAATAATGTTAGTAAGATCACAGAATAAAAAAATCTCAACCTAGGTGAAACAGAATATAACTGTGCAAGAACCAACAGATGTACTTATTTTATTCATTACTTGGATAGCTGTTATTTGCATCAAGCCACAGAAATTAATTACAGGAGCTCTTGTTCCTGTAGAAAAATAGCATCAGGTCTGGTTTCAGAATTCAGCATTCAGATCTCAAGCTGCCATTGAATCTCCTCTTAAAGCACTGGACTTCAAAACTCTTGCATAGCTCAACACAGAGCACACTCCTGGAACAGCAGTTAAAAGGTGAGGTTGTTAACAAGGACATGCAGTTGTCAAGGCAAGTTCGGCAAGATGACATTCTCAATGAATACAGGCAAGAGCATTCCAGGAAATACAGAAATTGAGCCTCCCTCAAGATAATGACTTACTCCCATCTATCTCAAACATACAGAGAAGTAGGAAATACTATTAATTCTCAGTGGTGTGTTTCCACTTGACTCTGTGCTTCCTGGAGCAACAAAATAGCAACTTTCCTCTGCAACACTTCTAAACTTCCCGTTATTTATTTTCCTCACCTGAGTTCAGTCAAGCTGCATGGTCTAATGCCTTTGTCAAACTGAGAAGCTTCAGGGAAAAGCCACTCATTCATGGAGCGCTGAGGAGGCAATTTTTATTTCAGTGCAAGCTGGACAAAAAGTCTCTGATTTCTTTTTCTTTCTTCCCAGTGTTCAGCAAAGCCTTGTGACACACGAATGCCAGGCTGTTCAAGCTTCAGAGAAGCCAAGGCCACTCATTTAATGAATGCTGACTATGCAACTATTGGCTCCATAACCTTTCTGATCTACTTTTATGAAGCACCTGATGTTGAAACATGAATTTGAAGCAATATGTGCTGCTACACTTGCTGTTTCCCTGTTTAAAAATTAACAGGAGCTCATAAATTTATAACCGTTAAGAGGCAGGCTGCTACTGAAATATAATCGAAGGTTTAAATTTGCAATGAAAGGCTTCCATCTTGCAGGTGCAGAACAGAAGGAGATTTTGTTCCAAGAAGTGACCCCTCTGCTATACTGGAGGGTTGTTCAGCAGCTACAGAGGAGTCAGTACAAGGATGTTGTTAAATGAAAGTATAGAGCAGATTTTCCAAAAGAAGAGTATATAATACGTTATTACTCATCTAGTAGAAACTTTTTGAAAAAGCTTTCCTGCACATGTAAAACCCTCTTGTCTTACAGCAGTGTGTATCTTTAAATTTTGACAGACCATGTTATTCCGTATGCTCTATTTTATGTTGTAGTACCTATGTTTATGAAACAAGGAGATGATGTGCTCAGCTTATGGGAGTGGCAGTTTTAACCTTGATGCATAAATCACCTGTAGTAAAGAAAGGCTTTAAAAATGTTATTAAAATCTGGCAGTTCTATGCGAGTATTCCCTGAATTGCAAACACTCTTTGCTCTTGCTCACAAATTTCCTTGAAGAAAAAGGAACCATATTAGAGCATGCAGAATAATCCGGTGACTGCTTTAATTCTTCTTGATTCTTTTTTGCAAGGTAAACAAAAATAAACCTGATCAAAAAAAAAAAAGATACGTCACAACATAATCTTTTTATCATATTGTTTTGTGTAAATGAGAGAAAGAATGTGTTGTAAGAAATTTTCTTTTGTGACTTCAGATATTACCTATAATATCCTGTTAATGCATGTGAGATGCTAAGCCTTAAAATCCATGTTTATATTAATATCAATTCCATTTTTATGATGTCTCAGAAACCAAAATTACATTCCTCAGGAGGAATTTACAATAATTATTCTAACTGCTAAGTATGCATTCTGCTGCGAAGTGTATTCCCTGCTACAGCAGAAGTACCCTCCTAACTGTAAGATACCAGTCTTTGGTGTGGAAGAATGAGTTCAGCTTAGTTAACACTTTAGCCAACATATCGAGATAACATAGATGTTACCTATCTTATTTACAGTCGTTCTTTAGCAATGAGTTGTTTCAGGCTTTCAAATGCTGACCAATATGTTTTATGTAGAATAGCTGCACAATGCTTTAAGATATACCTAGTTAAACAGGTTAGATTAAATAAAAAAAAATATTAAAAAGGTCTGAATATGCCAAAATGGAAAAGTCCATAATATTTCCTTGCTTAAAACAGGAAAAATCAACAGTCTGAGATGTGCTGAGCACTATTTTTTGTTCTCTTATTTGCTTCTTTTTGTTTTTGTTTTTCAGATTGGAGATTGAAACAAGGAAAACAACCAATTAATGCAATTGATCAAATCATGCTATGGCAACGGACCCTGGATTAATGGGTTTAGGAATGTTCTTCTAAATTACAAACATCTGTAATGATCCTCCAAGGACAAACAGGGCACTCTGGTTCAATGAGTAAGTAATGAAATTGCTATATAGCCCTCCTTATCAGTGTGCAAAAGTTTGCTGGTGCTGCAGGACAGACTGCTGCAATGTCCTGGCAAACCACTGTTGGCTTATTACTGTAATTTCCCCTATGTGTTCACAAAAACTCTCTATGTAATATTTATATTCACTTTTTAAAAGCAGACTAATTAGAGTCTGTCACTTTACCTTTTGTTAATGTATTCTCATAAACAGCTTGACATTACTGTGAATATAAATGGTTTTAACAAGCGTATTTTTCAAATCCTAGCTGTAATAGATATCTTTGTGGAATATCTTTTCCTTCAAGATTTGTTTGATAAAATTAAGTCTGGGTTCAGAACGAATGTGATTTATCTATTACAGTGCATCACTGTCCCTCTAGATCAATGCAATCATTTTTATGCTTTCATGTACAAACATATGAACCATTCCAAATCAAATCAAGACATTACCTTCTTCCAAAACTCTTTGTGAATTGAAGCCAAACATTTTAAAAGGCTAGATATTCTCTCTCTCTCGCGCAAAAAAAAAAAAGATTTTAAACGCCATTACACTATTTAATCTGACCAAAACTGGAAATCTGGTTTGTTTCCTCGTGAACTGTTTAATTCAAGGGAGACTGGATCTTTGGCATGAGAACAGATGAGAATCTGTTATTCTTAAAGAGTAGTTTGGAAAAAAAAATAGATATTTTGGGAGAGCCTGATCTGATCTGGATTTCTGAACATTTTGAGAACCCTCCATTTCTGTCCCTTAAGAAGAGAAGCACATAAATCTCAGACTTTATCCCATGCAGAGACGAAATGGTGTTTACATGACGGACTTGCAATGTGGGATTAGAATCTGAAAATCAGGGCTGGTTTTATTGCAGACCAAATTAACTCTAGTCTCCACAGATTGCTGACCTTCTGTGTTTATTTTGGAGGCCTACAGTAGATCCTTTCTGCTGCTGACCACCTGCACAATATGGTGTTTGAGTCTGTCCTCAGAGCTGAGTCACAGTGATGTTAAATGGCCCAGTAGATATAAAGAGAGACTCGTAAGCGTTAGGGTAGTGGTACAAACAATAAGAAAATGCAAGACCTATGTGCTGAAAAAATACCTTGGCTCACAGAATATGGCTCTAGTGCGACAGAAAAACATAGAGAAATGTTTATAACTATCTTACTGTATTTTTTCTCTAGTTGATGCAGGTCTGAATTGTGATACTTTTTTTTTCAGGATGGTAAAAAATGATCATGAACTTTTGAAATTTCAGTCTAATTTTTTTTTTTTTTTCAGTCTAACGCTTCAGTCTAATGTTCCAGTCTAATGTTCAGTCAATGTCAGTTTTCAAATTGGGCAAGAGAGTTGTCTACATTTATTGTGTGTTTTTCTAGAATGAAAGTAAATAATAATTTACTCTGCTAGATTAAAGAAAAGTTCAGCTCTCTTCTATCATTTATCAAATTGTTCACAATAAGGGTAGGCTTTAAAATGATCATTTAATAGCCATAGGAAACTCAACGTTTCAACAATAATAAAAATAAAGATTAACTGCTTTCAGGAAGAGAAGTGTTTAAAGAGGTTTCTTTCCCGTGTCACCACTTTGAAGAATTTGAAGATGAGTGCATGTGAAGTTGATCCATGAGACAAAGAGACTAAGGTCTTCTTAGACAAACTCTACTTAAGAATTAATTCCCACAATCACTCACTTAACTCGTTTTACTCGTAGTTTATCAGCCTTTTAGTGACACATCTCTAGCAGATATTGTGAAAACATTGCTACATTGAATTATGATACCATTTTGTGAAAAGGGGTTCATTTCCTGTTCCTTTAGGGGCTTCTACACCAGAGATATATTTACCCCCAAGTACTTTTATTCCAGAATAAAACAAAACCCTTTTCTTTACATTGTCTGTATTGTAGCTTCTAAATAGATAATCCTTCCCCTTTGACTATCAAACTAATTGTACTAGACAGCTATAATTTTTTTTTTTTATTAGATGAGATGGATCCTACTCTATGTATGTACTCAAGATCATGGAGAATAGAATTCGTCATAAAAATAAAATAAAACAGAAGCTATACAGGAATTTCACTAACAGAGCTGACTCTTATATAATGACTGTATTGTCATTGTAAAAACTTTATTATGTAAATAATGACAATTCCAGGATTAACCTATGATCACTTTTAAATATAGCTCCCCTAGTTTTGCATCAAAAACGCTTGCAAACAGAAAACATTCTTGTAGATATCTACAGAAGGTCAATTGTTAGTTTATTGACATGCAGAGCCTTTACTGGTTGTTCAGAGGCAGAGCTGCCTTTTACAAAGATAAATATTACATGACTTACATTTGCATTTCAACTACCCTATAATATGGAACCAAAATCATAGAATCACAGAATCATAGACTGGTTTGGACAGGAAAGGATCTTTAAAGATCATCTAGTCCAATCTTCCTGCCAGGGGCAGGGACACCTTCTACTGGGTCAGATTGTTCAAAGCCTCATCCAACCCATACATGGACTTCCAATGATAAGACATCCACAGCTTCCCTGAACAACGTGTTCCAGTGTCTCACTAACCTCATTATAAAAAATTTATTCCATAAATCCAATCTAAATCTACTCTCTCTCACTTTAAAAACCATTGCCCTATGTCCTGTCACTATAGGTCTTGCCAAAAATCTGTCTTTTGTATAAACCCTCTTTATACATTGAAAAGCTGCAGCAAGGTCTCTCCAGAGTCTTCTGTTCTCCAGACTGAACAACTCCAATTGTCTCAGCCTGTCTTCATAGAAGAAATGTTCCAGCCCTCTGATCATTCTCATGACCACCCTCTGGACCTGCTCTAACAGACTCATGTTTTTCTTGTACTGTGAACCCCAGAGCTGGACTCAGTACTACAGGTAAGGTCTTGTGAAACTAGAGTAGAGGGAGAGAATTACTTCCCTCAATGTGCTGGCCACGCTTCTTTTGATGCAGCCCAGGATATGGCTGGCTTTCTGGAGTGAAAGTGCACGTTGCAGGTCATGTCCAATTTTTCATCCACTGGTATCCCTAAGTCCTTCTCTGCAGGGCTGCTCTCAACCCATTTATTCCCCAGTCTGTGTTGTCTTTGAGGATTGCCCCAACTCAGGTGTTGGACCTTGCTCTTGGCCTTGTTGAACTTCATGAATTTATCATGGGCCCAATGCCTCAAACCTGCCAAGGTCCCTCTGGATGACATCCCTTCCCTCTGGCATATCAACTGACCACTCAGCTTATTGTCAGCAGCAAACTTGTTGATGGTGCACCTAATCCCACTATTTGTCATTGGTGAAAACATTAATTAGTAGTGGTCCTAGTATGGACCCTTGAAGGACACCACTCATTATTGATTTCCACTTGGACATTGAGCCATTGACTGTAATTCCTTGGATGTGGCCATCCAGCTGGTTCGTTATACACCTAATAGTACATCCATCAAACCCTTACTTCTCCAATTTAGTGCAAGAATGTTGTGGGGGATCATATCTAAGGCCTTACAGAAGCCTAGGTAGATGACATCTGTAACTCTTCCCTTGTCCATTGATGCTATCATTCTATCATAGAAGGCCACTAGATTTGTCAGGCAAAGTTTGCCTTTGGTGATGTCATGTTGGCTGTCTTTATATCAACAAGTCTCAGCGTATTAGAGGTCAAATTTGGAATTCTTACATGTTCGTCTATACAGATATTAATTTGTCACAGAGAGGTGCTCATCTTGATTTTAACAAGGAATTGGTCAGTATATTCTTGAATAATCTATTCACTCTCTAAATGTCATCATCTGTGATGTTTGGTGAAGCGTTGACATGTATCTTTTTAAGTAGTTGTGATATAAGTGTGCAGAGATATGCAAAGGTCATCACTCTGCTCTTGACTGACGTATATAAGCAGAACGCACTTTTGCGCAGAGTTCAGAAGTGATACACCCCTGTGCTCTTATTTTTTGCTTATTTGCATTTAAGTTTCTTCTGCTGGTGTCAACAGATTGAAATGCTGACATGTTTTGACAACATTCACTTCTGCATTCATTTTCCATAAGAGATTAGGTGCTAATAAATAAACTGGCATTTCTACTTGCACACACTAATGAATAATTAGCACTTTTCCTCTGATCTTTATATTTGTTCATATCTTTACTTCTACAGTCTTCTATTTTTGTTAATGTATGTGTTTAACAGTGGGTTTTTCTTTCCTTTGTTGCTTGTTTTGACAGCTTGAAGCCCATATAAAATGAGTCAATTTGGAATATTAATTTGATTATGAACAACTTGCTAAGTCTAGATCCTCACTTGGAAACCTGTTTGGTCAGACTTTTTGGATGCAGAGATATGAAGAATTCACAAAAATCTATTTTGCAAAACTTGCAGTATATTCCAAATTGGATATATAGACACTAGAATAACACACTTGGAATTACCATAAGTGTACTGAGGATACAAATTAAAGAAATTCACCAGATGAATCAGAAGATACATTTATGATTATAACATATGAAAACTAGATACTACTATTGATCAAGACACATTGGTGAGTATAAGCAAAATATCTAGGAGGCATCAACTGGTATATCTGTTTTGAAATATTGGTCTGTCATGTCAATGTAATTACTTCAATTTACATCAAACAAGAATATTCCTCCTCTGCATATATCACCATGTTTATACATAAACATTTATTTCATGCTAACTTTGATAACCTGAAAATATTTTTTTCCTCCTGTGCAGCAGCCCATAATGAATTGACATAAAACATATTTATAATCATATAGTGAGGCTGTGGGGAATAAGAAAGCATGCAAATTAGAAAAAAAGGGGAAAAAAACTACTTAAAATTGTAGTCATGTTTTTTAGCTACAAAATAAATAATATATTATTTAAGCACTCTGCATATGATTCAAGAAAGTGGATATCTAATTATAGTTAACCCCCTACCAACAAACTTTATAAAAAAGATTCTTTAAAGAAACAAGGATGTCATGTATTTATTACCTTAGTTCTCTCACCTGTATAGGACTCCCTCCCTTCCCCCCCACACTGAATTAAAAGGCAAAAAATGTTTGAAAGATCAAACCCCTAAACTGAGAAGAAAGAGTTCAGCTAGTCTAGAAAGAAGCCAGTTTAAAAACCAACACACTATGGCTAACTTCACATATTTAAAAAGTTTGTAACAATATTTGAGTAGCCTGAGGTCAACTGGCTGATAAGATAGTAATGAAATCTAACATACCACTTATGTTAACAGTACAAACACAGATTATATTTGTTAGTTAGATGTTTTTAAACATTTCAATTAATTACTTTTTTGCTGTAGGTCTGGATATGTGGTAACATCACAGAGTTTGGGCTGACTTTATGCCTAGCTAATCTGACATTAAATGAACATTTAACAGATGTAATGACCACAAATGGAAGGGCAAAATCAGAAGATCCTCATCACAGAATGAGATACAGTCACTCACCAGAAGAAGGCTTCAGACTGCAGCTCTAAAGCAGGTTGTCACTTCTCCTGCAGCCAGGAGGAAATGGCCCACCTTTTGTAGGAAGGGCCTTAACTTCAAGGTAATTGATTACTTGACAAATTCCACAATTCCTAGCAGCCGCAATTCCTAGCAGCCGGATCAGCTGGATCCATAAGATACAGCTAGAAGAGGACATAAAAAGTGACAAGAATATATGAGTAGCATGAGGAACACTGAGGTCTGATAGTAATAAAGAGCAACTGCTATTCACAGATGGCTCTAAGGCTGAAGTTTTGACACCCTTTGATGACTGGTTTTGTTGCAACTGTATGCATGTGTATGTTTTATTTCTATACATATGTACATACACATTTGCATTATATATGCAAATATATGTAATATGTATGCTATTTATGTAGATCTATGTATAGATTAGGAAAATTATCATGGTGATGGAAGCATTTAAGTGATTGACAAATCAGCTCTGTTTCAAATTTCAGAGCAACACTCCATGAGATTGACACTCATTGGTAACACACACTGCCAATGGTGAGCTCTTAATCGTTGTCAGGCATTCTCCTTGCTTATGGAAACAAATAGCCCTTCAGAAGCTTATGATAAACTAGTTTTGTTTATACAAGGACATGGAGATGATGCACCTAGTGAGGACTGGTGGTGAAAGTCCCTGATGATCTTAGTGGCTGAGATTCAGTTGATGCGGCTTGTACTACAGTGGACGACGTCCTTGTCCTCTTATCTCCTCTTTCCTGCTCCTCAGCTCCCTTCCCAAAACAAAAAGGGTTAGCCATATCTGCTCTCAACATAGTTAATCTTAAATTGAGGACCACGATTTTTTCTAGTTTCACCACACATTTCTTACTTGCTCTACAAACTGTTCTTGCAGAATTCAGTACTTAAACATCCTTTCCAGCACTTTCTTTGAGCGTCACCTCTCCATTTGCCCATTTAGACTTAAATATTAATTATACATTTATGCTTAACTGTTTTACAAAATGCTTGCTGCTGGTAGTGTATACTTTAGAAGTGTTAAGGTTCTACAAAATGCTTATATACTGCCATAATTATGCTATTTCACTGAGTTTACACCTGGTTCCAAGCCCAGCCAGTACGCATTGTACATTTTTTAGTCTACCACTAAATTCACGGGTGCAACAAACCTCTGATCTGACTAGTTTTCACTAACAAGATCAGATAAAAGTGAGGTTAATACAATTAGTACTAGTAATGAGGTGATAGGTAATCAGTCTGCAGCACAAAAAGCCTGGCAAGAGGCTACTTAGAAAAGCTAGTTACTTTTCGATGGAAGGGTGTGGTGAACAAGATATTGGAAATGCGGACTTATGTCAAACCATTCAAATCTCATGCAACAAGACAGGAAATAGTTGATATATATTTCGATTGTAGCAAGGCTTTTGACTCCGTTTGAACCATATTTTCATGTTAAAAATCTAGTCATATGATTATAGAAGTAAAGTTTTACAGAAATGATGCAGAAGTGGTTATAGACGTATACTTGTAATAACCATAAATGCTTTATTTTCAGCAGAAAAGTGTATATCAAGTAAGATTGAGCAAAGATCAGCTATATTTTCATTAATTACAGGGATGATAGAAGGAACAATATTCACTTTTAAATTAGTACTTTGATCAATCTGAGATGGCTTAAAAGGACCCTGGAGAATGGATTAGAGTTCAAAATGGATTAAAACCAGGCAAAATTCAATAGACATTTTACTGCAAAGAAAAAAAAAAGATCTGAGGTTATAGTCAATGGCCAGCTGAGAATGATCTAGCAAAAGCGTATAGTTGCAAAAAAAGGCAATTGTCATATCAGGGAAAGTGTAGCCTACAAGATTAGAGAACTAATTATTCTGTTCAGCTTTGGCAAAGTGTCTTTTGGTGTTCTATGGCCTTTCAGATGCTAGACTTCAAGGTTTTAGTTATATAAGCCTGGATATTCTCTCCTTTAAGACCACTTCATTATTCTCTGATCAGTAAAAAATAGAAACCCTCCTCTAGTCACATAGGACTTTTTCCTATGTTTTTTAAGTCATGCAACTGAGTGGATTAATTTGTCATGTCCAGCCAAGTTCATGGACATTGTCATGGTTTGATGTGGAGGGGGGGGGTGGTTCTGGTGGCAGGAGAGGGATTTTGCTCCCTGCGACCTCCCTGGTTTTGGATCCGGGTTAGGCTTAGTTCTGGCCACCGGATCAGACTGCCATCCCCCTCGGGGTTGAGCCAATAGGGCGCCTCTGCGAATTGCCCTATTTAAGTCAGGACAAGGGAACCGGAAAAGGTGCTTCGCCCAGGATCGACCAGAGAAGGGAGGAGGGCACTGCCCCCGCTCCCTGGCTCCCGGCCGGGCGGCTGCCTGCGTCGGGCCGGCGCCGCCCACGGAGAATGGCGGCGGCGGAGCCAGCTGGGGAACTCGGGGGCACCCCACTCCCAGGGTGCCCACTGGGCTGAGTTCACCTGGAGAGGACTGAGATCTGAGAGAAACAGCTGCATCGACAGCAGGTCAGTGAGGATGGAGCGGGAGGAGGTGTGCCGGAGCCGAGTTTCCCCTGCGGCTGATGGTGAGATAGCAGGCTGCCCCCCTGCAACCAGGACGGCCTCGGTGGAGCAGCGACCCACTCGCAGCCCGTGGGGAGAAGATGCCTGAGCCCGAGGATGGTCGTGTTGGGGGCACGGCAAGGCAGAAAGGCATCTGGAGTCTTCGTGACGACCCACGCCGGAGCGAGTGGCTACAGCTCCCTAAGTACCCGAGACTGTGGTATAGCCCACACCGGAGCAATCTGTGGGGAAGGATTGTTTCCAGTGGGCTGGACTCACGTTGGAGAAATTTGTGGATTTTTCCTCGTGGGTAGGGGATCCATTGGAGCAGGGGAAAAGGGTGTAAGGACTCCTTCTCCTTTAAGAAAGAAGCAGCAGTAACAGCACGGAATGAACTGACCTGCACTCCCCCAGTCCCTGCCCCCTGTGCTGCTGGGGGGAGGAGGTAGAGCCGGGAGGAAAAGGAAGGGGGGGGGGGGGGGGAAGGTGTCGGTTTTAAGATCTGGTTTTGTTTCTTTCTGTCCTCTCAAGTAATCGGTTTTTATTTCCTTTTTATTTGTCCTTCTAAGTAATCATTAATAAACTGTTTTGCTTTGAGAAAAGCGCTGCCTGTTTTGCCCAGGACCATGGTTGGTGGGTGCTCCCTCTGTTCTTGCCTCAACCCTCAGTCCTTTTGTTTTTTTTTCCTCTCCTCTCTACTTTATTGGAGAAGGAGAGACTGTGTGAGTTTTAGTTGCTGGATCAGCCTAAAACCACGACAGACATTTATTAGTTTTTATGATTTGGTAGTACTGACTAGTACAGCCATGTGATGTTGGACAATTCATTAACAGTGGTAACTCCTGCCAATGATGAATGTATACAACACATGCTCTGTTTTGCCTCACGATTATACATTAATACAAATATGAGCTGACTTCCTTTGAGATAAACAGTCACATGTTTTAGCTCTAAGTTTTAAAAAGCCTTGGTTTTCCTGTTATTTTTCGGTTTTGTCTTCTTTCTCCTTTTCAATGCTTTAGCATGTATCTATGCAAATTTCAAGTCCAGATGAGTAATTGCATTAATTACAGCATGGCTGATACTTACTACAGACACTGTTATAGCACTTGCAAAATCTTACAATGCTTTCCTGCAACTGAGCAGTCATTAATTCATTCGAAATTCATTAAAGTTTGCACAACTTCACTTGAGATTCATGAAGATAGCATGACTCTCTATGCCCCTAAAATTTCCTTCCAGCTGTGATGTGCAAGCAATTGAAATAGATAAGACATCTGATGTCTTATGTACAGTCGAATTCAGTCAAATGAGTTCATCTCTAGATGAATGCAGAAGTAAGTATTGTATAAGAAGGATAGAAAAACAAACAAAGTATGGGGCACAGATAACAGAGAACAAATTTTTATTGTCTAGTACAAGTTCATATATCTGGTATGTTTAGAAGTTTGTGTGTAAAAGGAAAGATATACTGTATTTAATAGCAGTGTATCTTTTTATAAAGTACTAATTTTTGTGATATTTAGTAGTATGTGACATATACTCAGAAATACATCATCTTCATTTCCCCTTCTGCAGTGCTATTCAAGATTGATATAATGTAAAATTAGCCTCTAATAAAAAGTAGGAAATACAATTTTCTGTTAGAACGAGAGTCCATGCTGAAAAAACATGCCTAAAGTACATGTCCCTATTGTAGCCCCCGCTACACAGAAGACTCAGCTTCAGACTTGGCTGTTTTCTTACCAGTAATCTGTTAGTGAAACCTTCATCCTCTTGGCAATGCTTGACGCTTCTTCTTCAGCCCTATTGCAGACTGTCTCTGTTCACATCATTTGACGTTCACTGAATCAGGCCTCCTGTGCCACTATGAGGTTGTGAACATCACACCTTTGGAGCCCTACAAACTTTTTATTCTGTATTTCCATGACTTTTGTGAAGACAGAATAACCACAATCTTTGCATATTTTTTCCTTTTAAGTTTCTAAATTCAAATTCATCTTTCAATCATATGAATTTTCCCTGGTTTGCATTCACACCTATGCAGAATGAGTCATTGTTTTCACTTTTTCAGGGAAATCCATAATGATTTCAAAATCCTAAATGGATGACAGCATTTTACAGTCCTTCTATGTAGGTGTAACTGATTGCCCAGGTGCAAGTGAACAGCAAACCAAACCATATATATGCATCTGACTCAGTTCCATACTCAAACATAATCAGTTTCTGTATTTAGTTGGTGGTATTTCTAGGATTTTTTTTTCACTCAAATATTTTGTAACTTGTTTCCTGTTAGCCCCACAAATGCAAGTATTAAAGCTGGGTGAATGGGAAGAATAATCAGTGAGTGTGTGCTCAAAGAAATAAATCTGAATTAGTTTAGGCTCCATTGGCTGTCCACAAAACAGTCAAGTGATTAAATTCATCAGTTAGAATGTCCAGGAAATTATTGATGAATGTTATATAAATCATTTAGTGAATAATGAATATGTACAAAAAATCAAATACGTTACTGCTAGAGCTCAGTACTTGCATCTGTGTAGCTTAGGTTAGTCTGTTATAACTGCCTTTTAATATTCTGGCTTCAGGTGCTGAGAGAAAAAGAACATGACTTAGAAATGTTTATTTTATATTAAAAAGCAGTTAAAAGCTTTCTAGATTAGAGTTTCTAATCAGATGCATTGGCTTTAAAATGATTGCTCCCTAAAATTCAGTTATCATATGCTTATTTGAAGATTCAGTTTCTCATTCATCAGTCATGCAGAAAAAAATGATCTGTAGTTCAGCCAGTCTACTGTGATGTTGCTGGACCTGAGACATGTACGTTGAAATTTTTGAAGGTATGAATAGTTTAGTGGCTGACTGCCTTTGTGATTTTATTTCCCTTTTTTCAACCCATAACCTGTGGTTACTTATTACATTCTGTCAGTCAGAGAAGGAAGGCATTTATATTAGTCCATTATTTACTGTTTTTATCAGCAGACCTGAAACTTAGAGGTCTCCTGCTGCTACTCAGGGTTTCAGGGAAGTATTTTCCTACTTCCTTCAGCTATACTCTGCAATTCCTCCATGTGACGGAAGGAGGAAATGTATCCCTGACTCAAACTTAACCATGCTCGCAATCAAGATAAATAATAACAATTTTTTAACGTGCAACCTCTGCTTTAAAGTGAACCTGTGTTTTTTGTTATCACTATCATGAAAACTAAAGTGAGATTTTTCAAGAAAGGAAATAGACTCAGTCGTGCTCCTTAGTCACAGAAAGTCTGATCAAACAGCAGGGATCAGCGTGCACCTCACCAGCACAGTTTCCAGTCTTTCTGTCTGCCAACGTGACTGGAAAACAAAGCCATGAACTAAGTGTAAAGGAAAAAAAAAGAAAAGTTAAAATATTAAAAGTTAAAATTTAAACTCTGTCTGATTTAGGACTGATGACTAGGTGGTATCTGTATTTTTCCACTATTATGGTAGGGAACTTGTCTATAGATGTTGATATTGTCCTAATTATCTGTTTTCTTATTGTTGTGGTTTTAGGCTGATCCAGCAACTAAAACTCACACAGTCTCTCCTTCTCCAGTAAAGTAGAGAGGAGAGAAAAAAAAACAACAAAGGGACTGAGGGTTGAGACAAGAACAGAGGGAGCACCCACCAACCATGGTCCTGGGCAAAACAGACAGGGCTTTCTCAAAGCAAAACAGTTTATTAATGATTACTTAGAAGTACAAAGGGAAACAGAAAAACCGATTACTTGAGAGGACAGAAAGAAACAAAACCAGATCTTAAAACCAACACCTTCCCCTCCCCTTTCTTTTTCCTCCCGGCTCTACCTCCTCCCCCCAGCAGCACAGGGGGCAGGGACTGGGGGAGTGCAGGTCAGTTCATTCCGTGCTGTTACTGCTGCTTCTTTCTTAAAGGAGGAGGAGTCCTTACACTCTTTTCCCCTGCTCCAATGGATCCCCTACCCACGAGGAAAAATCCACAAACTTCTCCAGCGTGAGTCCAGCCCACTGGAAACAATCCTTCCCCACAGATTGCTCCGGTGTGGGCTTTACCACAGTCTCGGGTACTTAGGGAGCTGTAGCCACTCGCTCCAGTGTGGGTCGTCACGCAGACTCCAGATGCCTCTCTGCCTCGTCGTGCACCCCAACACGACCATCCTCAGGCTCAGGCATCTTCCCTCCATGGGCTGCGAGTGAGTCTCTGCTCCACCGAGGCCGTCCTGGTTGCAGGGGGGCCGCCTGCTATCTCACCATCAGCCGCAGGGATAACTCGGCTCCGGCACACCTCCTCCTGCTCCATCCTCATTGACCTGGTGTCAGTGCAGCTGTTTCTCTCAGATCTCAGTCCTCTCCAGGTGAACTCAGCCCAGTGGGCACCCCGGGAGTGAGGTGCCCCTGAGTTCCCCAGCTGGCTTCGCCGCCGCCATTCTCCGTGGGCAGCGCCGGCCCAACGCAGGCAGCTGCCCGGCCGGGAGCCAGGGAGCAGGGGCAGTGCCCTCCTCCCTTCTCTCCTCACTCCTGGGCAAAGCACCTTTTCCGGTCCCTTTGTCCTGACTTAAATAGGGCAATTCGCAGAGGCGCCCTATTGGCTCAATCCCGAGGGGGATGGCAGTCTGATCTGGTGGCCAGAACTAAGCCTAACCCGGTTCCAAAACCGGGGAGGTCGCAGGGAGCAAAACCCCTCTCCTGCCACCAGAACCACCCCCTCCTCCACATCAAACCATGACACTTATACTACGTTGTCTGCACATATTTTGGATGTGTTCGGATGTAATGCATTAAAAATGTCTTTAATAGTGGACTGTCTCCTATAAAGCAACTTAAAAAACAAGAATGCAAAAAGGAAGTTGTTTATTCAAAGAATCTTACGTAGGAATGAGTAGTGTACAAAAACGCAGTATAACATAAATATAGATCATATCTTACATATAGGAATAACTTCTCAAAAGCTAACGTTGGTAAAACAACTAGAGAGCCAACAAAACATTGAAAAAAATCTGAAGCAAAGCTTTCTCTTGCTATGACTAGAGACAATTAGTTACAAAACATACTAAATATATACAAAATAAACCTCTAAGCATATTTTTAAATCCTTATGAAGGTTAATGCTTACTGAGTAAATATACATTCTTTATACCTATGGGACAAATATACATATACATATGCAAGCAAGAGGATTTTCTGCTATCTGGACTTTAGTCTACCATTATCTGTTAATATTACCAGAAAGATTCCTCATTAATCATAGTATTTCTTCCTCTTTAATATAGACACTGTCCAAAAGGATCTCATGACAGTTTAATGAAAAATTCCTGTTTACATATTTAGATGAAAAATCTGATGTCTTTTTTCTCACACTGATTTTTTTTAGGTACCTTTCTGTAAGACGTGGTGTCATAATTTATGCTTGTCCTACATAATCATCAATACAATAATTTGCTTAATTTGTGTTCTTTCGTATAATCCATAGTTCATATGAGGCCTCCTAACTTCAAAGAGACCACATTTTGAAGTAGTTCAAAACATCCCTCACTTCACCACTCAAAATTTGGGCATAATTTGGGCATAACTTACGGTTTCTCAGGCTTTTGGGATAGCAACGGTCTAGTTGGCACTGAAATGAATTTTAACTCTCAGAAAGTTCTGTCCTGCAAGATTGAAAGAAGTCAGTGTGAGCACTTGAATCTTAGCTTGAATGATTAATAACACCTGATTGTAGCTAATAACAGCTTTTTCTTCTAGGTGACACGTTAGCTTAATTTTACAAATAACTTCTTTATTGTATACTATACTCCCAAGATATCACAGCTATATTTTATATGACTGCCCAAGTGGCTAGTAAAAGACAGAGGCTTTTATGACTTTTTTTTATAGAACTAGCAAGTGTATTCCCTCAGAGTTATTTAACTCAGTTCTTTTCTTTTCCTTGTACTATTGAAATGCGATATGCCAAATCTATCACTTCTTTAACTCGGAAATTTCTTTCCAAGCCTTTATTCTTTTTTTCTTTAAAGTGAAGAAAGAAAATGAAGTGATTGGTTTCAGGGTTTTTTCCTTTCTTTGTCAATTTCTACAATGTTTAAGCTTATTCATTTTTATCTCCTTGATGAAATTGTGCAGTGTAATATAATGATAAAAATACAATGGATTTGTCCTACACCTAGATTTGGACACACATGTTACTAATTTAAAGTGACACTTTTCCTTTCACAACAGTCATTCCACAGCAGTGCTCCAGCATCAGTAGCTCCATTACCTTGTGTAGTTATGCATGATTCATCCAGGAGGAGCACTAACTAGTGTCTGACTTTCCAGGCCATTGTTTTCCTGAGAAATGGAGATGCCATTAATATCACACACCGAAAACAGTGTCCCATGCCATCACAATCTTCTTTTGACTTTGACTTTAAATCTCCTCTGCTTGCAAAGAAATTTTTTCATTTCTTTTCATCACATTTCAGAAAAAAACATGACTATTGTTCCTTTTAGAAAATAAATCAAGTGACAATTTAGACCCAGACCTTATAAGTTCCTTTATGTGTTTGAGCTTGTTATTACCTAGGTGCATCACACTTTAAATGAAGCAGCTACCCTGAGCATAATCTATAGAGATATTGAGTAGGTTGTTGCCTTGGCAACAAAAATAAAGTTCAGGAAAAAACTTCCTCGCCAACCTTATTTTCTTCCATCACTTCTCATGATCACCAAAACAGTATGTTTTTAAAGTTTAACTAATTGTGATGTAATGCAAATCAGGTATATTAAATCAATTTTTTTTTTAGCAACATGGAATGTCTTGCCATCGATTCAAATAAAATACAGTTCGTGGAAAGAAGATATCTGCCAAAATTGATAATTGAGTGTCAGGGATGCAAATGAAATTGCAGTTTTGTGCCTCTCTTCACTTTAAAGAAAGATATCTGACAGTTACACAGAGAATAACTCACAGCATTACCCATATTAAAACTTTAAAAATTATATTCCTAAAGTAGAAGTTGGGCTTCTAAACCAAGAACATCTTATTGGTCTAGTACCTATTAGTTACTTGATGAAGTCAAGAACTCTCAAGGTCAACCTCTCAATCAATTTTATAGGATCAGGTTCACCTAATTTTTTAATATAGTTTTGTATTCCATTTTAAATATGGTAAATTACAACTTACTATTCTAATGAAACGACTAAATGTTTATGCTGCTTCAGGAGAACCATTTCACAGTACATTAACAGTGTTTGTATTGGAATCAACTGGAGCACTGCACCTGGCAGGCCATGGATATGTGCAAATTGATGCGTGCGTAGTTTAAGACATAACAAATTCATTACCTGTCAAACTCTGAAATCAGATTGGCCGATGAATCCTGATTGTGTCTCCAATAGAAAAAATGTCTCATCTGATGGGCAATTTCTTTTCAGAGTATTCTTTCCGTGATTTGTAGAGGAATTATCATGAGATTGCACACTTCCTGCAGTATCGGACAAAAAGGTTTCTAACTCCATTGGAAGAAAGGGAGTATGTATTCACTGACACTCCATTGAAGAAATCCTCACAATAATTACTTTTTAAAAATACTCAGTTAACTGGTTAAAAAAAATAGCAAAGGAGAACCTTCATCTTGGTGTTTGTCTGCTATTGTAAATCTGAAACTTGAAAGGTGATGTTCTGTCTAAGGGAAAATATCACAAAAAAATGATAATAAAGTGTATTAAAGAAAAGACATGTATATTAATGAATTATTTTAATGATGGAAAAATGGCATTTTTTGGGAGTGGGTCACTCAGCATACTGTTTCATCCTGGAGTTTCATTTAACCTCAAATTATATAAAAATTTTTCTCAGATATAAAGAAGAAAAAAAATTCTAAACAGATTCACAAAGCAGTGTTATTGAAAACTTTTTTTTTTTTTTTTCAGGAAAAGGAACTCCCATATCTCAGGAGTATGCCCTAGTCCCAGGTTACAAGCTTGATTTAGGTGTATCTTTCTCAATTCAGATCAAGGCTGTATCACTCTTAATAATATTTAGATTTTTCTTAAGGTGGAAGACAGAGTAACAGTGATTGTGCTTCTGCATCAACGAATGTTTTAATGTTATTCTGTGCAGGAGGAGAGGCATTTAAACAGGAAAGATTGCTACAAACACATTGCAGAATAGCTTATGTCTTGGGCATTTTCTTAAAAAACCCAAAAGTCCAATTCAGACTTGTTCTAAATTAGACAAACAAGAGTGAACTCAATGGAAAGAATAAACCACTCCTCTTTATATCCAAAATTTCAGAATTTACCCTTGAAAAAACTGTATTTCTCAACCACCCAAATCAAATTGGGACTGCAAAATAGAAGAAGAACTTAATTTATTTTGAAAAATTTAAGTATATCAGTTGGAAACAAGAGAGGAGGTATAACATCCATACATTTTAACTGACAGCAGAAAGCAAAGAATGGCAAAATGATTCTGAAAATGCAAATTAATTCTCAGACGTATAAAAGCACTTCCAACAGAAAAAGATAATTAATTTGCACAAAATAATAGTGAAATTTCCTGTGAATTTCTTTGGAACTAGTAAGAGAAAATGATTTCTAGAGTGATTAGACATGTGAGACATCTTTTTAAGTGAAAATATGAGGTTAACCCTAGAAGAAATAGATTTAGATGGATGGTTGGTCCAGGAATTAGAAGCACACTTGTAAGGATAAATTGAGTGAGGTCCCGGAGCAGCTTCTGAATGTGACTAATTTGGAGGAGTTGAGGGTGTGAAAAACAGTTACCTCTTGTAAATTTTCAAGGAAAAAATTAACTGTTTAAAAAAAGGTTGCATTCTAGCTGTTACAGTGTATATTTGCTACAAAGTACTTATGATTGCATTTCCCCAGTTTCCCATAAACAAACAGAAAAGGACGGAAATCAGAGTTAATTTAAGACTATCCTGTTACCTAACGCTTTTTGCTGGATAATTCCACTTCAGGTTGTATTATGTTTTACTGAATTCAGTGAGCAATTTCTGTTTATTTGGATTTTTCCTTTATGATATGCTTCAATTTCTGTTTTCATTTGTATTGTTATGGTTAAAGTATTTGCAGAGGGAGTTGCATACATTCAGGGAGCACACAATGAGAAACAAATGAAAAGGTTTCAAAGATGGTGAAACATTCACTGTTGCCTTCACCTATATGGAAATCTCTATCATTTAACTTCTTATCGCAGGATTCACTGATAATTAGTTCATACATCTGTGAAGTTTAAGTACTTTTACTGAGATATTAAGTTCCCATATTTTCCACTGATATTAACTTAAATGGAAGATATTCAGCCTCTCTAAGTTCTGAAGTCATGATGGGGAGAGCTGCTGATGTATGCAAACCAAATAATCCTGAAAAATTGGTCTAAAAGAGGAGGACAAGCACTTTTAAAAGTTATTTTTATTTTTTAAGCTTTGAATTATTCTAGTGTGTTTGCCCAGCATATTTCCATTTGATGTGGTCCTTAACAGAAAATTGGGCAGAGGTGGTACACTATCCCATGAAGTATTTAATAAAATTAAACTACATTATCAAATTCAGAGAAAGGAAATGTATATGAAAGTCTCTATGTAATAAAGAAATTTTATAATGAAGGTGGTGAAACACTGAAATAAGTTGCCCAGAGAAGCTGTGGATGCCCCATCCTTGGAAGTGTTCAAGGCCAGATTGGATGAGGCTTTGAGCAACCTGGTGTAGTGGAGGGTTTCCCCGCCCCTGGCAGGGGGTTGGAACTAGATGATCTGTGAGGTCCCTTCCAACCCAAACCATTCTATGATTCTATGATAAATCAAACTAAAGGAAACAGCAGCCAAGTTGCTGCATGGACATTAAAACTCCAAGTAAAATCCACTGCTGGATAAACCCTGAAAAAATAATTCCAAGAAAGTGTGTGATGCCTTATAGAGAAGGGCCCTGGCAAAGGTAGATGTGAAATAAGAAAGCAAATTAAGGATTTTGTTCTAAATGAGAAGAAGTTTTCAAATGTTAATAAGCAGGAATGGGCAACAGGAGGGAAAGATTAATGTAGTATTTCTATTGGTAGTTAAAAGACAAATGTTGTTAGAATAATTTAAAGAACAAGACAGAGACACTGATGGAAATTTACAAAGCCAAAAATAAATCAAATGTGTGATCTTTGGACAAAGCAAATACGCTGTCTCAAGAACCTTGATAAGCTCTGTCAGAGTAGCTTTCTTACATGTTGGCAAAAGAAAAAAAAAAATCAAATCAATCACATTCTTTTGATTCCACAGTTTAAAGGGAGAAGAGATATGCAACATTCAGGTAGGTTGTTACATATCACACAGCAATTCCCTCTAAGATATTGTTAAGTGAGAAAGGATTGAGAGTCCTTCAATGCTTATACACACGAAAAAATAGCTGTCAGAATGTACTGGTGTCAAAATAAAGCTTGTGACACAATATCAAGGAAGATGAGGAAAGGAATAAAATAAAACCCATCAATATCAATAAAATAGCTTGTACTTTTCACTGAACACCTCTAATAACCACTAAACACAAATATACAAATCTCAAATCTTATTCTGGACTCCTCTTTCCCAGTCTTCTCCCAGAGGATCTTAGTTCAACATCCTTTAAGAAAATCTATGTCACCGACTTTCTGAGCGCATTGCTTTTGCATGATGAAGAAAAAACAAAGAAAATTCATGGACTGAATAGGAACTTCAAGCAGGCGAAGAAAAACTAAATCACGTACACGAGTATATAAATCATACATCTGATTGACATTGTCACTGAGCTCTTTTAAACTAGGCTGCTACAATTACACTTATGTTAAAGCCCGTTCACGCTTCCGCAGAAGCAAGCCACAGTGTAAACCTCTGACGCTTATAGTATCTGAGAGACCATGATTCGGGGTCTACAATGATGCAAATTAGAGTAGTACTTGTCAAAACAGCAAGATTTGGCTTTATGAAACAAGGAGTTCAGATTAACAACTTGCCTAAAGCAAAGAATTTAGCTTTGTGGAATTTGAAGCACAGTAGCACGCTGTCAGCACAAATTCTGTTTGCGAGAACCAGCCTTTCAGTGACTTACGTTGTTTCCATATTTTTGTATACCAGACAGCTGTAATGAAAAATGACCGGATCATGTTAATTTCTTACAAAATCCTATACCTCCAGGTAAATCTGCCTTCCGATACAAATTCCAGCTTTCTGCTCGTAACTGCTGGATCCAGAATTTAGTCTTTATGCTATTACAATACTAAGAGTGATACACTTACTTACAAATACAATTTCAGGACGTTGGCAGAGGTCTTAAAGATAATGTGAGTATGACGACTGTGAAGCTGTGAGCTCAGAAGCGTGCTTTGAGGCACAGGAAATGGGATGGTACCGCCGAAGCAGGTAACAAAGTTCTTTCAGGCAGCTATACTGAGGACAAAATACCATTCATATTTGTAATTAGATTTCATTTTTCATGAATTGCAGCAAATCAAAAACCCATATACCTATACATGCAAGGCTACATACATGTATATCTATACTCATATATGTATACAATTTGAATAATGAATAATAAATACTGAGGGAAAGCATATATGTATGTACGTATATATGCATTCATATGTAAATATGCATACATTATGACTATACGTACACATATGCACTGAGAAGTATATTATTTACTGGTATTCCTTTGAAAAATTCCATATGTGTTTGCATAGAAAGGATGCACAGTGTATGTCACCTTACTGTTTGGTTTCAGCCTGTTTGGTGAGGTTTGGTCTCAGACACTAAGGCTCAGCTTCTCAAGGGTGTCCAGGTACATTCCCTTCACAGATGCTTTTGGCATGTGAGAACTCTATGTCCTTTTTTAAAATCTAACCCATGGCTTCACAACTGCCATCATGGTGAAGTACATGCAGACTATCATCACAAGCTTGGACTTCTTGAACAAACGCAATTCAAATTAATGTCATCTTCAAGAAACTGAAGCATCTGAATTATGGAAAACTCATGTCAACTGAAAATGACACAAGTTGAGATTCGCAATTGCAGCAAGCCTAGATTATTCATACTCAGTGCTTTAAAAAAAAATAAATTGTCTTCTTCAACCTTCAATTATCTCCACAATAAAATTAGATTCTTTTCTTTTGTTATGCCATTTTAGAAGTTATTATTTAAATGCGGTGTGCCAAGTTATCTGATTATAATTCTTAACCTTGCATTCCATCCTCTTCTTATATTCACCATGAAGTAGAAATAAAAAAAAAAAAAATTATAAAAGAAAGAGTGAAATAGCTTCCTGAGAAAGATTTTAAGCAAAGATTTTTTTCCAAGTCTAGTTTGCACGGTTGTGAGTAGGATTCAGGTGTTTAAACACCGGTACGAAGTTCTATTTTAGGTCGTATAGAGCAACACCGAGGTTTCAGAAATTATCTGCAACCCCTGCACAAGTGTTTTGCATCTGGAACATCCACAACACCACCAAACTTTTATTTTAAATAGTTGGATTGCTCCCAGGGTATCTGCTTATTAAATCCTATCTAAAGAAGTCTAAGGTTGAAGTTTTAAAACCCATGTAACTGTTGGCAGTAAGGGCGGCTGTTGCTAATTTCTGACATGGTCTTTGTTTAGATCAATTTTTTTCATTGTGTAAACTCTTATTCCTGAACCATGTCTTCATTTCTCCATCAGGAGCTGAGTTAGCAAATAAACATTTAAAAACTTATATTTTTTTCACTGATAACGCTAAGATTCTTTTCTTTCCCAGTATTCAAACACTGCATGTAATTTGGTTTTCAATGTTCTAAAGCTACACTGAAGATGACTGTGCAATTAACAGTGTCCAAGGACTTGTCCTCTCTACAGTCTGTGTATGCGGGCAAAACACGTGCGTCCGGTGGCCAAAGTCAGTGACCACAGAGGGGACATTCATGAAATAAAACCAGTAAGATTTCTGCAACATTGACCTCTGTTCCTTCCTACCAGATTTGCAAGATGTGGAAAATTTTCCAGGTCACTTTATTGAAGCAAATAGAAAAACTCGAGCTACCTCCTCCAGGTTTTCATGAGCAATCCTCACTCTGTCCATGGGACCACTGTTGGAGCATAACTCTCTCCATATCACTTTATTTACCAAATCACTATCAAACAATCACATACCAGTCTTTGGAATATCAGTAACTATGTGTACCCCTATCCACACAATTCTCGTGCATTTTCTGCATTTGCTTGTAAGTGTTATCCTCAAACTGTAGTGTAAGGAGTTTAATTCCAGAACTTGAATATTTCTCTATAAATCCGCTCTAAAATGGATGACTTAACATCTTTGATTGCTTGTTGGAATGCAGCTTATGAAGCATAATACCATTTGGAGTTTCACAGTCCTGACACAATGTATACATAATGTACTGTAAATCACCTGTGCAAAGCCCTTGAGATAGAAAAATCGCAAGCAGGCATGGGGAGCGGTGTGCTTTCCTAACTCCTCCACATCTCTCCAGAGGGATATTTCATTATGTCAATTCAGGCAACATAAAGGCTAAGAGCTGAACCATGCAGTTGCTACCTTCAATTATTCACAAATCCACCGCAGAACAAACAGAAATGGCTGACAGCCTTGTAGGAACACCACCCTGACAGCTCTGTTCTCTGGACTCGAATTATCTTATCTGCTGGAGCCATTCATGTTCTTTAAAACAAGTAAATTATTTAGCATGCTGTTTCTACACCCCTTCCTTGTTGCAGCTGTGCTGCCTTCTTCCACCGACTTCGAGAAGGTGGCCTGTAACGATGTCTCCTTCAGTTTTGCTAACTTTTCCACGTCACCTAATAAGGGAATAGCAAGGAATAAATGTGTTCACAAGGTTTTAGGACATCAGCTCAACTATGTTTTAGTGTCCAGTGAATTTTGCCAAAAAATTAACCTGTTGTTAATAAGACTACAGCAACACCTTATTTACAAGAAGACTACATAAAGTCGGAAAATAGACACAATATTTTATGTAGCTTTTATGCCCACAAACCGGCGGTTTGAAATGTGCTCTGAGCAGAGATCACCCTTAGCTTCTGAAGCAAACTATGTAGCCTCTAACTGGCAAAATATCGTTGTTGTATGCCATGAGAAGTACCATCTATGTATCGCCTTAAATTTGTTTTTCAAATGGCAAGAAGGAGAAATGAGAAAAAGATAATTCAACTTCATGTATATTGTAGATATCCATAGCTGAAATTCTTGATTAAATTTACAGTTTTTATTTTTTTTTTTCCATTTACCGGTCTTTTAGTGTACAATAGAATTTTTTTCTCATGTTCATTTGTTTTTTTTAATAAATGAAGATGTTGCACGTGTGTAAGTATTATAAGCTACACATTCCTGAAACAAGTGCTCCTTCTTCAGAGCATTTCTGTAGCCTGGTTGCTGAGTGGAAGCATTTGCCTGTAGCATGGTTACGGCAGTTTTGGGAATAGTAAATAAATCCAGAGCTTCTTCAACATTTGATGTAGCTAGACAGGTGAACTTACCAACTGAAAAACCCACAGACCTTTTACTTTAGAAAAAGCAGTAAAAACAAATGTCAGAGAGTCAGAAACTCAAGGTCTTTTCAGGCATGTTATTCCTTATTCTTAGCTTAGCCTTTCCCACTAAACAAAGGGCTTCAGATTGTTGTTCGGTGTGATAGTTTGATGGGGGGGGTGTTCTGGTGGCAGGGGAGGGGATTTGCTCCCTGTGCCACCAGATCTGAGTCCCATCCCACCCCCCCCCCCCCAGGGGAGGTTGAGCCAAATTGGCGCCTCTGCGAATTGCCCTATTTAAGTTGGGACAAAGGGGCGGGAAAGGGCTTTGTGCTCAGGAGGGAGGAGAGAGCAGGAGGGCGCTGCCCTCGCTCCCGGCTCCCGGCCGGGCGGCTGCCCGGGCCCGGGCCGGCGCCATGTGCTCAAGATGGCGCCGGGGGAGCCGCATGGGGGGGGCTCGGGAAGCGCCTCGCTCCCGGGGTGCCCGCCGGGCCAAGCTCCTCTAGAGGAGATTAAGATCTAAGAGAGAACAACCACAACGACCAGGTCAGTTAAGGATGGAGCACGAGGAGGTGTGCTGGAGCTGAGGCTTCCCTTGCAAATCGGTGTGAAGATGGCAGGTGGCCCCCCTGCAGCCAGGGTGTACTCGGCGGAGCAGAGACCCACTCGTGGCCCGTGGAGAAACCCACCTCGGGAAAGAGATGCCTGAGCCCAGGAGAGGTCGTGGAGCAGGGGATGCGCAACCAGGTGCTGTTAATAATGGGGCATGGAAATGCACGACGAGGTCGTGGAGGCATCTGGAATCCGTGGGATGACCCACGCCGACGCGAGTAGCAGCAGCTCCCTAAGAGGCCGAGACTGGTAAAGCCCAAACTGGTGCGATCCATGGGGAAGGATTGCAATCCTGCGGGCAGGACTCACGTTGGAAAAGTTTGAGGACTTTTTTCTTCATGAGTAGGGGATCCACCGAAGCAAGGGAAAAATGGTGTAAAGACTCCTCCTCCTCCTCCTTTAAGAAAGGAGCGGTAGTTAACAACATGGATGAACTGGCCTGCACTCCCCATTCCCTGTCCCCCTGTGCCGCCGGGGGGGAGGTTGAGCCAGGAACGAAAGGAAACGGGGTGGGGAGGTGTTGTTTTAAGATCTGGTCTTGTTGTTCTCTTTTCTCCTCTCAAGTAACCGGTTTTGTTCCCTTGTGTCTCTTGTTAAGTAACTGTTAATAAATTGTTTTGTTTTAAGAAGAAAGCCTGAGTCATATTTCGCCCGGGACCATGGTTGGTGGGTGCTCCCTCTCGGTTCTTGTCTCAACCCTCAGTCCAAAAACCACGACATTCAGTCATGATGTTTTTTTTTGTTTTGTATTGTTTTGTTTTTAAAATCTGTAATGTATTGAGTTATACAATATTGTCTACAAGTTCAGTAGTCTTTACACAGTTCTTATACAATGTCTTACTCTTCTATGTCTATTGTATGAATTGACCCACCATAGTTGATCTTTCAAGCATCTCTTATTTTAATGTCTTTTGCTTTTTCTTTCAGATGAACAAGGATGTTGGGCCTGATATTATTCTACACGGTATCCCAACAGATGCATCTGCAGTACATGTTATTTTTTATTTTAAATATATAGTTAAATATTTTGTATGTAAAATTTTTTGTATTGCAGAATGTATGGTCAAAGATTTAATTTGAATTAAATTTTTATTAATTTATCAATATTTTCTTTATATTCATGATCCTTCATGATTTGTTTTTACTGTAGTTATGCACTTACCTTTCCTCATTTTTTTGATTGTTATTTTTTTTATTATTATTATTATTATTAATACAAAAAACTTTATAAGAACATTTACAGACCAATTTTTCTTCTGTCTGAACAGTTCACCCTTATCCCCAACAGTAAGTGCCAGAATATATGGAAAATTCTAAGGCAGATGACATCTTAAAACAGTGGAGGAATATTTATGCCAGGTGCTTCAGTTTGTCAGATTGAAAGCACCATATCTGCAGAGGAGGGCCCTCATGGGTTAGAGACAGATAAATGACGCAGAAGTATGGTGAAGACAGCTTATGAGATCAAGCCTTCTATTCATCTTTTATTCTGCAAGTCACTGCATTATGAGGATACTGCAGGAATACAGTGTGAGATAACTGCACTACATAGAACATTTGGGTATAAATCAGCAGTTGGGGTGGAGTGCTAAAAGTTTAACTTTGGATGAATTACGGTTTTGTTTAGCAAGGTTTATTACTGTAAGAGGATGAAGATAGGGAAATACACAAATTGATTTTGCATTGTATTTCTCCCTGAGATATGCTTTTGTACAATATATATGGGCTGCCCTTTAAGAGGGTATAAAAAACCCATGTTCTGTTAATAGAAAATAAGCTAAGTGACTGCAAGTATCCTCAGGCCTTTGCAGGTGCTATTCTTCAATGCAGAGTAGAAAAATAAAGTTTTTTATACTATGTTCGTAAAAAAAACACTAGAAAACTTTCTGAAAATACTTTTCCATTCCCTCTCCTCTTGGCTCCACTCTGCTCCTCGTTTTATTTTCCCTTGCATTACCTGTGTGTCAAATCCCAGACTCATGCATAATAGGCACTGGCACAGCTTCGGTGAGCACTTTCTTCTATTTTTCCCCCTATTTTATAAACATGTAAGATAGAAGACTGCTATCTGACTACTTACAGATGTTGCTCATCAGACTAAATGAAATTCTGCTCACAATACTGATATATGTACCGCGATCTTCATTCACATTTGGTACCTTAAAAATCCTTATTCAGAAAGGATATCATAGACATACCTTGCATTTTCTGGTTTTACTTATCTGTTAGTTTTTCCAGTCTGCGCAAAACATCGTAGCTACAATCTTCCTCAGTCATGATTCTTCATACATCGCTACCCATGTTCATCCCTGGATATCTCCTGATCTGATGGTTTTTTGATGTTTCCATTTCAATTCCTGAGTTTTCTTATTTCTGATTAATTTGTGCTAATCCATTTTTCCCTGTCACTCCATCTTCCCACACATATTTGCTCCTTTTCATCATGTTTCCCTGTTGTTCCTGAAATTCCATTTATATCCCTGAGCAAAAATATCCCCTTCCTTTCATTCGTGTTCTTGCAAATGCCTTTTCAGTGTACAGAATTGCTATTCCTGGTCAATAAACCCACTGCCTTCCAGCTATAAGATTTATAAAAGCTCTTTGAGACACAGAACCATCCTCTGGGTCAGTTACAGCAGTATATTTCTATTTAAGCTGCCTGGATTTGGGGAGTTGGTTTTTGTTTTGTTGTGGGTTTTGGGTTTTTTTTTTGTAGTTTTGGTTTGGGTCTTTTTTGTTGTTGTTATTCTTGTTTTATTTTGTTTTTAAAAATTCTTGGAGATGTTAAGCTGCATTCTCAGCTGTGGGAAACTGACCTGTTTTCATTTAACTCAGGGAACTATGTTGATTTATGCAGGATTTGATCTAATCTTTGTCTTTAATGGCCTGAATGTTCATTCACTACGAACCTGTGTTTTACTCTAGCTGTGGATTTTATAGATGCCTAAAATTAACTTGAGGATTGCTTATGACCAATGTCTCATTCTAAGTAATTCTGCTATATATTATCATTTAACAATTCTGCTATATACAACATTTAACATCTAAAAGAAAATCATTGTAAGCCATTCATGATTGTGCTTATCAGAGCTACATAAATAACTTTAGCTCTTGGGGCAGAGCAGTAGAATAAATGAAGGACAATTAACATTAGTTACTGAATTAGATACACTTAATGGATCAATATTCTTTAGGTATCAAACTGAGAATTTGACAGCTCAACTGATTGAAAATATATGTCTTTGATGAAAAAAGTTTTCTGTCTTATTCTGAGGGAAAAATACGGTAAATCCAAGTCCTTACTTTTTTTATTTTTTTACTTCTTTTCCCCATTCAACAGTTTGGGAAACAAAAGAAAAAGTTCTTGAAAGAAATCTGAAAGGTACTTCACATTCAGTCTAAAACCATGGTATTTGCTCCCAAATGCTACCGAATTTGGAGTTATATTGAACAATTTCTGCAGTGAAAAGAGCATAGTGGGTTAGGGAAAGTGAAGAAGAACCACATTTGTAGCAAGGTAATTGCATAGTTGCATGGAAACCAGATGCACATGGTTTTGTCTGAGACGAGGTTTTCTGGATAGCACTTTATTAAAAGCTGGTGGTGTCACTTTCTCTGTGCAGTTACTGAGGAGCATTTTTTTCATTTTGTTTATTAAATAACATCCTATACTCACATGTTATAGGGTATATTTATAGACTGATAGAATTATAGAATGATTTAGGTTAGAAGGGACCTTAAAGACCATCTAGTTCCAACCCCTGCTGCCAGGGGCAGGGATACCTTCCACTAGACCAGGGTGCTTAAAGTCTCATCCAACCCGACCTTGAACAGCTTCAAGGATGGGACATCTGAGCAACCTGTTCCAATGTTTCACTACCCTCCTTGTAAAAAATTTCTTCCTAATATCTAATTTAAATCTCCCCTCTTTCAGTTTAAAGCCATTACCTCTTGTACTATCACTACACACCCTTGTAAAAAGTCCCTCTCCAGCTCTCCTGTAGGCCCCCTTTGAGTACTGGAATGCTGCTTGAAGGTCTCCCTGGAGTCTTCTCTTCTCCAGGCCGAACAATACCAACTCTCTCAGTCTGTCTTCATAGCAGAGGTGCTCCAGACCTCAGATCATCTTTTTGGCCCTCCTCTGGACTTGCTCCAACAGCTCCATGTCCTTCTTGTGTTGGGGGCCGCAGAGCTGAAAGCAGCACTGCAGGGAGTGGACTCATGAGAGCAGAGCAGAGGCACAGAATCCCCTCCCTCAAACTGCTGCCCATGTTACTTTACCTTGAATCACAGAATCACAGAATGTTAGGGATTGGAAGGGACCTCAAAGGATCATCTAGTCCAATCCTCCTGCTGGAGCAGGACCACCTAGATCAGATCACACAAGAACATGTCCAGGTGGGTTTTGAACATCTCCAGAGAAGGAGACTCCACAACCTCTCTGGGCAGCCTGTTCCAGTGTTCTGTTACCCTTACTGGGAAGAAGTTCTTCCTCATGCTTAAGCGGAACCTCCTATGTTCCAGTTTATATCCATTTCCCCTTGTCCTGTCATTGGATGCCAGTGAGAAGAGCCTGGCTCCATCATCATGACAGTCACCCTTTACATATTTATAAACATTAATGAGGTTCCCCCTCAGTCTCCTCTTCTCCAAGCTAAAGAGGCCCAGCTCCCTCAGCCTTTCCTCATAAGGGAGATGCTCCACTCCCTTCATCATCTTTGTGGCCCTGCGCTGGGCTGTCTCAGGCAGCTACTTGTCCTTCTTGAACTGAGGGGCCCAGAACTGGACACAATATTCCAGATGTGACCTCACCAGGGCAGAGTAGAGGGGGAGGAGAACCTCTCTTGACCTACTAACCACACTCCTTCTAATACACCCCAGGATGCCATTGGTCTTCTTGGCCACAAGGGCACATTGTTGGCCCATGGTCATCCTGCTGTCCACCAGGACCCCCAGGTCCCTTTCCCCTGTGCTGTTCCCCAACAGTTCAGTCCCCAACTTGTACTGCTACATGGGGTTGTTCTTACCCAGATGCAAGACTCTAGACTTGCCCTTGTTGTATTTCATTAAATTTCTCCCCACCCAACTCTCCAGCCTGTCCAGGTCTCTCTGACGGGCAGCACAGCCTTCAGGTGTGTCAGCCACTCCTCCCAGTTTAGTGTCATCAGCAAACTTGCTGGCCATGCACTCTATCCCCTCATCCAAGCCATCGATGAATATGTTAACCAATACAGGTCCCAGTACCGACCCTTGAGGGACTCCACTGGATACAGGACTCCAACCTGACTCTGTCCCATTGACCACTACTCTCTGGCTTCTATTCTTCAACCAGTTCACAATCCACCTCACTATACGATCATCCAGACCACACTTCCTCAGTTTAGCTGTGAGGATGCCGTGGGAGACTGTGTCAAATGCTTTACTAAAGTCAAGATAGACCACATCCACTGCTCTACCATCATCCACCCACTTGGTGATGTCCTCATAAAAGGCTATCAGATTCACTTCCCCTTAGTGAAGCCATGTTGACTGCCCCTAATGACCCTCTTATCCTTGATATGCCTAGAGACAGCACCAAGGATAAGTTGTTCCATTATCTTTCCCGGGATGGAGGTGAGGCTGACCGGTCTATAGTTACCTGGGTCTTCCTTCTTGCCCTTTTTGAAGACTGGCGTGACATTTGCTTTCCTCCAGTCCTCAGGCACCTCTCCCGTTCCCCACAATTTATCAAAGATGATGGAGCCCAGGACATGGTTGGTTTTCTGGGCTGCCAGCGCACATTGCCGGCTCACGTTGAGCTTCTCATCCACCAGCACTCCCAAGGCCTTTTCCTCAGGGCTGCTCTCAATCCATTCTCTGCCCAGCCTGTGCTTGTGCTTGGGATTGCCCTGACCCACATGCAGGACCCTGCACTTGGCCTTGTTGAACTTCATGAGGTTTCCACAGGCCAACCTCTCCAGTCTGTCAAGGTCCCTCTGGATGGCTTCCCTTCCCTCCAGCGTGTCCACAACGCCACACAGCTTGGTGTCATCAGCAAACTTGCTGAGGGTGCACCCAATCCCACTGTCCATGTCTCCAACAAAGATGTTAAATAGCACTGGTCCCAGTACTGACCTCTGAGGAACACCACTCGTCACTGGTCTCCACTTGGACATTGAACCTTTAACCACAACTCTTTGAGTGTGACCATCCAGCCTATATGATTGTTTTCTTCAATGTAATAAATGTCTTCCTTCTGGGTCAAAGTATAATTATTTTTAATTGGCCTCTTTACTAGTGGAACACTACATTTGTTAAAGATACTAAAATATTGGCAATGTTTGTCTTATGGGTCCTTTTTGGATATAACAACTGTGCAGAAAGAAAAGTTCTGTTTAAAATAGGTAATTTTTCCTACTAGTGTTCTGTTTAACCAGTAACGGAGATTTCAGCTGTGTCTGGAAAAACTGCTTTGTAAACTGAAGGTTTTTGCATTTACTCATTTTAAAGAAACAATATTTTTGCATTATTTCACAGAAAGGAAGTCTCTGAAATTGTTCCTCTGTTGACAGTATTGTGTTGGCATAAACACCAAACCATATTGCAGAGTATATCATGTTAGAAGCATCTGACTTACCTGTTACCAGCAAGGTGGCATCTGGTTCATAACTTCTAGAAAAACATGTCTCTTGGTGTAGCATCAGCATCCTAAATCAAGCACCTCAAAAGCTCACGCTTGGAGATCAAAAGCCCATCTGCAGTATGGTTTATTTCTAATTGTGTATTAAAACCCAAATGAATTGTATTTACAAGAAAATACATACATTCAAATCAACACCCATCTGAAAAGAAATGTCAGATTTGGAGCAATTAATTAAGATATTATTCACAGGGCTGCTTTTACCCTGGTCATCAAGGCAGTGTCTAGTGCAGCCTGGATACCAAGAAATCAGGCCCTACATCAGCAACTTAGACTGTCTGAAATGAAGATCAAAATAAGCCATGACTCTTCATCACAGCGTTTGATATGGGTTCCTGTGCAATGGCCCTGAGAAAGCTCAGCATGCACTGATGGTCTAACCAATATCTGTCCAATGGCCTGACACTGTTCCTGTGAAAATAGTCTTGAAGCATTTCCACAGAGAGGCTGAGATAAAGTGACTCTGAAAATATAAGATTTCTAGGGTATTACCCAGTGGGTTCAACTTTAATTTCCTAAATAGATCTCTCTCGCATATGGAGGTGTAAAACTAGAGTGAGATGTTGTTGGATTTTTTTTTTTTTTTCTGATTGCTTTATGAGTCATAGTAGGTCTTTTCATAAAGGTGTTTTCTAGCCTAAATGATTCTATGATGATACGATTCTGTGCTTACCCCATCAGGGAGCCACACTGTTTAGATGGCCAGCTGAGATACAAGGAAAGAAAGAAAAAAGCATATCTGGACCCTTCGGTGTGAGGTACCATGTATTGACACAAACCTCTTTCCACTGCTAATAATGATGCACAAAAAATCCAGCAGGAAGAAAACTCACCATGAAACCTCAAAATGATACACCTCATGAGCATAAAACATAAAGTCTATCAAGTTAACTGCTTACTGTAAATTATTGATGTGGCTGTATTTATTGCATACAATTAAACAGCTCTAACTTTATCCTATGAAGGACTGTTACAGGTTTGCCATGATGGCTAGTTAATTTACAGCCCACTTTGCAGTTTTATGTTGTGTTTAAAAGGAATGCTCGCCTAAACAAACAGTGCACAGAGCAAGCAAGAGTTTCAGAAACAGTCCCTGAGAAAACACAAAACACGTTTGTTTTCTGTTGTTCTGGAGTCTAAATTTTTTCCAGGTATAAAGATTGTTTAAAGGTAGCAGCTATTATCATGGGCACAGATAAGGGGAGGGGCAGGGAGTAGAAGAAAAATCTTTTTGCCTTCAGTCCAGTTTGTCACTTCCAGATCCAGCAAACGTGAAATGGTTCTAGATTTTCTGAAGGACTCAAATATTGCCCCTGTGCTTTGTTTCCAGCCTGCAAATAGGCTGAGCACAATCTGACCTGTCAAATTCTGTCAAGTCGGTTAGTATCCCTCAGACTCTTTCCCACATTTACAGATTTGGGAAAATATAGTCTTTACATTCTTATGTCTATAGTTTTTACATTTACAGACTTACTAGTGAGGATGAATTGGTTTTTGATGGGATATTGTACAGTAGTTCAGTAAGTACTTATTGTTGAAAAGAAAAAAATGTATAAAAATCCAGAAAGCATTTTCCTAACTCTGAAGTGGTGAAATTTCAGGTAAGAGGATGCTTTTTATGTTACATAAGTTCATGTATATCATTTTTTCTATGTATTTGCCATGCATTTGTCATGCTGAAATCACTGAAAATACATTTGGAAGTATTAATGAACACTTTTGCTGTGATCTGAATATGCTGCCCCTCAGAACAGGAACATGTACATTCTTTTTAAGGATACATTCAGAGTTTACGAGGGATGAGAAAGTAGCCATTTAAAAAAAATATAGTTCTATGTCATTGCCTTAGTGCTTTTACACAGTAGACAAAGTAAATTGAACTTTCATTCTGCAGTCCTACCAGCAAAATCACTGCTCATATTTTACTATAGTTACCAGAGGAAGTATTGGCTAACCTATTCTTTATTAAAATGTTCATTTTCCTTGTACTGCAATGCCCCTGGCCTTGGCATATTTCTTGTGAGCTGCTGCTGGAAAATTCTCTGTGCTTGGCAGAAGTCAAGAATTTATGATGTGCCTCTGAGCAGCACTGAGGCAAACAGCAAAAGCTGTTATCCTTAGTGCACTTTTGCAATGCTATCTGTTAAAATGTGCATCTGATCTGAAACTCCTGTTTGTGTTTCAATATTATTTTCATGCTGCCTCATCAAAAAAAAAAAAAAAAAAAAAAGGAACAGCAGCAAGAGAAGTTCTCTGCCCAACATGATATTCAGGAGCTGAACAATCCCATAAAGCACAGATCAAATGTTTCTTATCTGCAAGGCATTTTAAAATAAGTAGAAAACCAAGGATGAATTACCCTTGGCCTTTTTAAGCCAGACTGTGAGGCATAGCATAAACCTGGACTTTCATTGTTATGCTGACTTTGGATAAGATCAGGACCTGTGTCTCAGAAGCTATGACAGATTGGGTTCTGGAAAAATGTATACAACTAAAGTCACTGTCACAGGCACATAGTGAAGGTAAATTCCCATGGGATGTCTGTTAAATAATTCTACTTATGAGTCCACAAGGGTGACTTCCTTGGGAACAGTATTTCTGCAAATACATTTTTCAGTGACAAAGTTTGCATCTTGGAAATAATTCAATTTTTCTCTCCTACTCACTTTATCATGCTGGTCATTTATTGGGAGTGGTGTGAGGGGGGATTTCAAAGGTTGAGTTTCCTGTAACTTTATAAAAAATAAAGTGTTCTCTGTCACATGCATAAAAAGACTAGAGGATCCAACTCCATGTCTTCATTTATTACAGCTAAAAAAGTTGTAATTTTTGTTGCATGGGAAAATTCTCTGCAATGCCATCTGAAACGTTTTTCTCCCAAAGAGTTTTGAGATGTTATCCGACTACCATGGCATTAATAAATTACTGCAAAGTAAATGAAATATGTTTACTGTTTCTATATCTGATCCTTCTGACACAGATGGTTGTAAATTAAGTTTAACCCACCAAGTAATCACTGGTCACACACGAAAGGATCAGTTGTGCGTCCTAAATTAGTCTATTTTTAAGGCATTCCAGACTTACCTGGTTTACATGGAAAGCTTTTTCTTAAGAGAGGTATTTTCAATTCTTGAGGCGGAGGTGTGAAAAGGAAAAAAAAAAGATATCATCAAAGCATGTTACTTCAAATCTGGACCTGAGTTCCCTGAAATGAGTTGAAAGCCTCCCATTTAATTTAGCAGAGTTTTGCTCAGACTATTAATTTTGAGGCTTTTTTTTCAACGAGAATCAAACTCAAAGTTTTTATGGAGACTTGAAATGCTAAATAATTTGTTCCAGCACTTAATGCAGTTCACTGACCGCCTAAATTACTTTCTAATGCTTCAGTATATCTCTGAAAATAGACTGGCTGATTTATCAGTAAACGCACCTTTGTTGACAGCTGTTGTCCAGTTCTTTATGCACTACTATTTTTTGTAATGGTTTTCCTCCTAGATGATTATATGTCACAGTACCTTAAGTTTTGGTAGCATACATCTAGATATAGAATAAGCTACGTTCTGGGCAAAATATATAATTTTCCTGTGACTAATCCTGACCTGCAAAACCAGCTCCAGTGACCATGCCTGTCTTGGTGATCAGCATATGAAAATAATCTCAATAAATGTGGGCAGTACATATTTTTCCAAATAAATGGAAACTTAAAGGCACAGTGACAAGTTCTTAAGAGCATATACTAAGCAAAACACAGGCTGTCTTTCAAAATTCCTGCTAGGCAAATTCTTAGAGGAATCTGCTACTACAGCAGCATGCTGATTTATGAATCACCTGTTTTTGTTTACTTCTTTTTGAAAAATTCCTTTCAGCATCTTTTATAGTCCTCTCCCTTCCTTTTTTCTGTCTCGCTTTTGTAATCATTCTGTTAGACAGCAGTTAAAGTTTGATTTCTAATGAGATCATCTGGCATGATTTATAGCTTGTTTTCTTCTTAAGCCAGAACTTCTCACATTGACTCATGCTGAGTATCATTTGATTGTTCAAATAGCTATATTGAATTCAGCTGAACTAAAGCAGTATGTTTCTTCTCAAAGAAAAAGTGAACACTAACAGAACCTATCCCTCTAATAATTTCCATATCTTTTTTGAAACATTCTGAAATCTGGATAAAAGAAAGGAAACCAGAACCTAATTTAGGCATTTTCTTTATATTGTGTGAGCAAGTGCTCATGTTAAAAAATTGGCCCGCAATTAATCATGTACAATTTTTTTATACCTATGGTGCAGCTCATCCTGTCTCAACCTATCAAGCATCTCTGTCCCGTACATGGTCATGTTTCTTCCCTTGCTTCCAAGCAGGATCCTGGAAGTTAAAACTTCATTTGTACATGTATTTAACTGCTGTGACGAAAGGAACAATGTCACACTTCTTCATGTTTAAACAGGAGCAGACATTAAGACAGAAGTGTTTGTTTTGTTTTACTATTTTGCTTTTCTTTTTCAACCATTGCCATCTAATGTTGGTATAATACATGGAATATACAGTCATTTTTGTTTGTCCTCTCTGCTAAACTGTTGAATGTAAAACACTCTATAACTGGTTATAATCATAGGAGAAGGAATAAACAATAGATATCAGTGGGAAGAGGGTCACTTTTACTATTCATTTTTCAAGCTACTGTGAAAAGAACTTTTCAGTATTTCTTAAAAAGCTAAGTGCCCCTATGTCCTAGTGTACTATAATAACTGTCAGAAACCAAGTGGCTAAGATTTTGAGGCTATTTTTGCAAATAATATGCATTATTTAATGTTTTTCCAGTTCAGAACTGAAAGAAAAACACAATATATTGATCCAAAAGCCTCTTTCAAGGGAATTAAATGGAGAGCAAACATGTCATGCATATCTGCTGCCAACAGTCTTAAACAAATAATAATCAAAGCTGGTGCAAATTGCAGAAAATAAAAATTACAGGGTATTTTCTAAAAACAACTCAGAGGGATTTAAAAGAATAAAAGTCACCGATGTTTTGGACTTTCAGTCTTAAATTGCATAGAGGTGCTGTGTCCATTACAACGATTTCCCTTTTTAAGCACTGAAGACCATATGAACAGGCCTATTTGGTCAGAACAAAGACCAATCTACTGCAGCATCAATATCCTGTTTCGTCTCATGTTCTCTGTTAGATATTTGGAGAATAAATAAGTATAAATTTCCAATTTATAACCAAATTCTGTATGCAAGTTCTATTACTTGGAACATCTAGCCACCTGCAGTACCTGCGGAGATCGTTTCAGAGGTTATTCATTAATTAGATCTCAAAGATTGTCATTGTTTTTTCGAATCTTTCTTAAATTAGTACACTAAGCTGATTATTGCTGCTGTCTTTACCAGGAGTGAGATAGGGAAGTGTTAGGTTCGTGCTACAGAAATATGCGTGGTGGGACTCTGGCAGCAACTGAGGCTGGATTAGCAAACGGGACTTAACGTATTGCCTGCCAAGGATGAGCCCCCATCCCTCCCCTACAGTCAAGGCAGAGGGCCATCATTTCATCCCATTTACCTTGAAGCTCACCCTTTGGTGTTCAATTGCCTCTAACGAGCACTGTTTCAGTCCTTTGTGCCAACCAAATCTTTCATACTTGGCATGATATTGTCTTCAAACCTAGGTTTATTTATTTATTTGTCTGTTTAGGAGTGCAACCAGATGACCAAACTTAGCTTATCGTGTTTCCCTTTGTCAACATTAGTAAACGTTATTTCTTATCACCTCACCTACAGTGCAGGATAGGATATAGAATACAATTGAGATCCTGTGCACATTAAAATTGAGTATCAAAACATACTTTGGTTTCCAGTGTAAGAGTGCAGAGCATGAATTTTTAATCTTTCTTTTTGTTGTTTTGTTTTTTTTTTTTATTTCCTGTTTTACAGCTTTCTAATTTAACATGTATTGGTAAAGTCACACCTCAAAGTATCTCTATCTTCCAATTCAATAGCTATTGGAAAAAAATACAACTTAGATGTCTGGAAAAAAAAAAAAATTAGCAATATTTTCAAAAATGTTTAGGGCTTGATTTGTAATTTGCCCTTTTATATTTACACTTTCACTAATTTCAGTTGATCTTTCTTTAGACCGAGAAACTTTCTAAGATATCAGATAAAAATGGAATAAAAGCTAAGGCTTCACAATCTTTTAATAAAGATGCATGAATTATACTGATGAAGTAATATTATGTATAAAGATCACATTTTTATAATGAAGAAGCTAGTGTTTACATTTAACCAGTATACTTAAATGGTAACATTGACTATCCATTACATGAAATACTAAACCTTTATAGGATTTATAACCATGAGTTGAAATTAATTTTAGAGAACAGGTTTTCATGTTTGTGTTTTTGGAAAGCAACTATTCTTTTAAAATTAAGCTGTAGTTAACATTTTATATTATTTTGATTTTGATTAAATTTTAACATACATTGCTTTATTCGTTTGCATTTTTTGCCACAGACTGATTTGAGATAGTCCTTGAATTTATTTATTTATTATCTCCCAGTGTGATTTTGTTATTAAAAAAGAATAACAATATGTATTGGAAAAAAAATACTTGTAAATAAAAAACTAGTTGTCCACATTTGGGCTCAATAATGGCTTCCTCTAGTGAATATTTCAGTATCAAATACTGAAACAGATACTTATATAATGAGTGTTTCATATGTGTTTTTGAGACAAGAGAATTTGTCACAGTAAGATTTTTGGCTGTCTAAACACATTATAGGCATAGTTTTTCGAATTTCCTCTAGAGGGAAAAAAACATTCTGCCACAGGGATAAAAAGGAGGCTCAGTTTTGCGTGTGATAATACGAATATATGTGCTTAACCCAGATAACTTTGAATGTATGCAAGTTAAATATTGAATATTTAAAGCAGAAATACTCTAGTGGAAAGCTGAAACTTAACTCTATGCAAGACCAAAAAATCGTTAGCATATAGTGCAATTCTTTTTCCAAAAACAGATTACACAAATATCTTTCTTTAGGCACACTGCCTGCTGGGTAACAAAATGTTAGAATCAATGCACATTTCAGTCTGCAGAACAATTTTGGGTAGCATTAGCTGTTTTAATGGTCAGATCATTTTAACTCTTCAAATGTAATGCAGGAATGTGTCTTTACAAAATCAATAGCTTCTCCAATTACAGCTAACATGGTTCTCAAGACAGGCTACAAATGTCATGCGATTACACTCCAAGGCACTATTTCTTTCTCTTGTGCCAGCTCTTCTTGAGGCTGAATAGCTGGAAGGAACAACTAATTTCTTACTTTCTCAACAAATATTTATTTTTTCTATCATATTAATTATTACCAGTAGAAAGTCAGTTTTACTTGGAAATTTTGCCTTTGATGTGAATTCCTAGAGAAGAAGTAGAGTCCCCTGCTTTTTTGAAATATTTATTTAATGGGAAAAAAAGTGTTAGTTTAGTTTCCTTGATCTCCTTGAAAGAATATGCATAAAATCCACGTTGAGTTCTGTAGCCATGCTCAGTAGAGATGAGGGTGACAATGTCGAGTTGGTAAGTCTCATAAAGTATCTGTCAAATGCATCTGCATTTTTGTCCCATCTGTAGTGATTTAGCATAAACCCCTTTTCCTGTTTCTTATCCATGTCACAGGACAGTTCATTCAGGGACTCATTCATTCTTGGGACTGGCAGAAACACTTTGGTCTTACATCACTGAACTTCGAGCCACCAAGTATTTAATCACGGAAATGGTTGGTCAATGTGTGATATATAGTGAGAGAAAATGAAGAAGCTTCTTGGCAGAAAACATTCACCCATATATCTCTTCCAAGCTCCAACAAAGCCAGGCATGCCATCTCATCCATAGATTCTAAGGGTCACCAAGACAGGAAAGATAAAATACCATCTCCCTGTAATGCATCTTCTAATTAGACATCTGAGAAAGCTTCAATAACACCCTGCCATCAGGCAACAGCGGACAGGATAAATTCCATCATAACATTTTGAAAAACAAGAAAAGTGTCATTTTTCCATTTATTTTGAGGGAAAATGTGAGGATTAAACTGTTGACATCAATGGTGGTCACACAAAAATTATTTAGCCACAAATGAAACTAGTTTGTATGAAACTTACTGGAAATTCTGTCTTGTTTAATCAAGTGAGGGATGGAATTTTGATTTTTTACTTTTTTTTTTTTTTAATATTAGTTTATTTCAAGCCATAACCTGATAAAAGTGGAATATCTGCTGAGGTTGGTCAACCTCATAGCAATGTAAAAGGTCAAGGAAGTTTTGCTCCTAGCATAATTTTTTTTTAAAGAAATCATAAACATATTCCGATTGAAATATCATGCTCGTCTGAAGGAAACTCACAACCTTTGGAACAACTTGATTCAGAATTTCAAAACTGACAATCTCTACTAGAACACAGTAGGGCTTCAGGGAAGCTAAAAAGAGAGAACATGAAGTCCATTTAATTATTTTGTTCTAAAAGTTACAAGAAAAACTTTCAGAAAGGATTCTGGAAAGGAAAAAAAAACCCACAATATTTTATAGAAAATTTCCATCTGATTTGGGAACACAACTTTTGGCTTCAGTTGTTGTTTTCTGTTTCAGTTGTAGTTCCTTTTAAATTTCTTAACTTACCTAATGAATCATATATATTCTTGACTTTAACTATGGTTTAGTCTTTTTTTCTAGTTCTAAAAAGTGTGATAAACTTCCTTTTTAACCTTAACTAAGCAATGCTGCTTCCAGTCACCTACTGATAGAGTTGCTTTTAACTGTATTTGTCTGGGGAATTTGCATAGAAAATTCACAATCTCCAACTTACCATTCAGATAGAGAAGCGTCCAGATGCCCAGTACGCTAATCCTATGATTAGTTGGGTTGGCATGAGGTATAAACATGCTACATATGTGTGAAGGATGTACAATGATCAATTGCAGTGCATAGACTGGCTGTGTGTCTTTACGTGTAAGATACAGCACACTTCCCTGGAGAACATGCACCTCTGCCAGCATGAATATTTTTGGAACATTTTGCAATATATGTCCAAGAGAGTTAAGAGTGACTGAGTATTCCTCCGACACAATATATTTTGTAAGATGACTTTTCATTTCATCTTCTTTTTGGTGAATATATGCCATGACTTCACCATATTTCATTTCTTCTTAGAGCCAGCAAGCCCTTGCCACAACAAAATGGCCATGGTGAGACTATTTTAGTCATGTCATAAAGTAAGTGATAAAAAACAATTTAATTTCAAACATAATTTTAATTATTATTTATTTGATTTGATTTTTCAATATGACTATTGTTTGCATTACTGGTATATACAAAGTAAAAACACACAAAAAATCCCCTGTACAAATAGCTACTTCATTCAGTAGAAAATGATTACATTGTTCGTTCACCGTGAGCATATAAAATTGCCAGCTGTTAGCTATTTAGTTTTTGAAATTTTTAGAAAGTTTTGAGCCATTTCTTTAATATGAAACTCCCTTTTCTGATGAATTATTTCCAGTTAGATAGTCTAGAGATTCAATTTTAAATCGATCAGTGTGATTATTGCTTGACTCAAAGACTAAATGAAAATTTAGCTGAGATTAAATTCACCTCTCTGTATTTGAAGTTAGTTTCCAATGAAGTGTTGAAAATAGCTACTATTGTTCCACTACTCTGAAATGCTGGATGGGTGCTTAGCAAGTTCTGTTGGAAAGTTCACAGTTCTCTTTTTCTTTATCTCTCTCCATAATGCTATACAGTTCATTTTGCTGCAGTTTATTGGCAGGCATAGTAGATTTGACCAACAAAATCAATACCTAGTGCTGAATCCGGGTATATTCACTGGGCAATTTGGAGACTTACAGGAGTTTCACGTTACAAATTTGCAGAAGATATGAAGTACCTTAATAACTAGAAACAAATCCTTTTCCTTAGACTTAGCCCAACTCTAAACAGTAGGAACTGGACATACACACTAGTAATGTCTACTAAACCATTTCGGATAAGAGAAGTGCACATATATTGTTACCATACCTCTAAATTTTCTTCCTCTGCTGGTCTCTAAGCTTGACATAACAATTTTTATTTCTTCTTTGGGGGCAATGCAACTTAAATTGTTTCTTCTGTATTCCACAGTTCTTAGGTCAATGCTGATGGCTTATTCAAGAGAGTGCTTTACTCTTAGAACTTATGAACTGCCACAATAATTTTTTTAATCCTTTACACAAAAGGAAGCAAAGGGTCAAAATATAAAATATTTTAATACTTTTTTTTTTTTTATCTATGGAAATAATTCTTTTTTTACCTTTAGAAAAAAAAAAAGTCTGATAAGATAATTATTATTGTCAATCATATTTCATTTCCATAATTACCATAAAATACGTGCAAACATGTAAGGGAATTAACTTTGAGATTGTTATGATTTACTAAAAATCCTGAAAACTTTTTAATCAGAGATCCTCTGTGTGTGAGAAGAAAGAAAATAACAACACAGAGCAAAAAGTGGGGTAAACGTAACAAACTCATCCCATCTAGCCATAGCAGCTAACTATAAACTGAAGGTAATGACCTCTCTGCTAGGAGAATCTCACAGGGCACCAGAGCATGAATATGCAGGTGACCTCTGATCATAGCCAGGTTATCGTATAGCTGATTCCCAGATGCCCTGGATCCTGTCACAAAGTCTTGACTATTTGGTCATTTCAGCTGCCCACACCTCCAAGGGCGATAAGAGTGTGTGAACAGCCAACCCTGGTGGAGATGGATGGACTTTTCCATGTAAAATTCAGGTAAGGCAAGGGTGACAAGTGGAAATTAGTTCAGATTTGAGTTTAGGGTCCAAACTTAGGGAAAAACGAATGGAGGAGGGGAAAGTCACAAATCCCAGATTTCAGTGAGGGATATGCTGTTAATCTAAACTGTACTATGGAGCAGAGTTATTGTTTTTCGTTTTGTTGTTCATCACACAATTAGCTGACTTACGGACATCTTTATCCTCCCTCCCCAAAATTTTTTTCTCACTGGGGATGACTGATTAGAAGGTAATTTCAGTGAAAATAACCTCAACATCTCTGTATTTTGAATTGTGCCTGTTTCTTTGTTTCCTCATGAATCAGGTACTGAGAGTGAATATCAAAATTTACAGCTTCTCTGGTAAATTGTACTTTCTACCTACACACATGGCTTTGTCGCACTGTTTTTCTCCTGTCTAGTAATATGAGTTCATATTCGTATTACTAGTTATTTCCTTAAGTGTCTGCAAAAGACAGTAGATTCTTCAGTGCTTTTTGAATGCATCTCCAAACTTCTCAGTAGAGCTGCAGTCTCGTGCTCTGTTTTGGCTGCAGCTGCTCCTCACTGCTCATCTGCACCTTCAGACTTTGTTTAGAGCTTTTTTTTCTTTCAGGTTCCCCACTAAGAATTCAACTAAAATTAGCTGCGTCAGTTTTTAAGCTCTTTGGTCTTAACAGGTACATTTTGGACAGAAAGTCCTCACCGAATCACCACCGCGAGTGGCTTGGATGGGTTGACTTCCTCTAGGAGCCAGTGAAAAGCACTTGGGTTGCAATTTCAAAATTCGAGTGACATTGCTGATCACATCAAATGCAGTTGCACGTAAAAAAAAATCTGTAACCTAGATTTTAAAAACAGGCAACGTGCAAAGGTTTTATGAGCAGGCTTTTTGAAAATGAGTTTCCGAAACCTTTTAAGAGCGACTCCTATATGTTAAGCAGCATCTCATTCTGTGGCATTATATAGCTAAAGAAGTCCATCTTTGCTTAAAACTATCTGCTGCCAAATACTAAGTTCCTAATTCAGTATTTGGGAATGCAAGGAAAGTGAAAACTGACAAAACTTCTCAGTTTATGATAACCTTTTTTCCAGTAAGGTCTGAACCTTCATTGAATCAGACTTTGCAAATACTTGCAAATATTCGCAAATATTCTGTTGGAGAAAAAAAAAAAAAAAAGAGGGGGAAAAAAAGGAGCTCCATTGAATATTTATAAGCAATTGAAAATCAAACTTTGTAATGAAAAACAGTAACCATCCTTAACTGTGGGTACTCTAGCTTATGAAGGTATTTTGCTTTTATACTGTCTTTTTCACAAAGTATATAACAGAAGCACATTAATCTATACTGGTTTCAGGTTTATAGTGAAACATTTTATTGCTGTAATTTTACAATACATTTTTAACATTTATGATTGAAATATAGGACCTTTTATTTTCCAGACACTGCAGGTATTTTTAATAAGTGGTTAATTATTGCTTCTGAGCTAAGTTGAGGGGAGAGGGCAAAGTTTCCCGCTGTTTTTACTGTAAATCTAATCAGACATTCTGACAGCATGTATTACATAAACTGAAGCTTTTCTACTGAAGAGGTAAAATATTTCTAAAATAATAAACTACCGCACTGCAGAACAATGCCACATTAGAAAACAAAGATTCTGACCTGCTGAAATGTGATGGCTTCAAGAAAGCTAGAACAGGCAATGGCATTTTCTATGTTTGTCTATGACAACAGGAACCGTATATGACAATAGGAATAATCATAAAAAGATTGCTTAACAGTTCTACAGTGTTGATTTAAAACTAAAGGTTTGAGGACAGGTTGCTAACAGGAAGGGCCTCTGACTTGGAAAATCTTTTTTTTTCATTTCATCCTGATTGCTTGGCTTTAATGATTGATAAAACTGTCTCCTTTTGTATGCAAGTTTTCAAAATTACAAAGAGTAGAGCTTGAGCTTTTCTTGTTTCTCTGATGTGTTCATAATTTTATGGTTTTGTACTTGAAAGAGAAATTTGACTGCAGATTCATATATCTGCTGACCTCTAGTCTTAAAATATCTACTATGTATGCTGCTTTCCTTTCCAAACTTGAAAAATCACTTTGTAGAAGGATTCAAATACTACGAAGGCTCTTCTTGATGCTCAAGTTATATCTGTTTTTTCGACAACTAGAATGATTTGAATGGCAACATGTTCCACTTACTGCTCGTGTGAGAGAAGGAATGGCTGGCAGCATCTGGGTAAGGAGTTAAAAGCTGTAAAGAAATGAGCTCAGTTTTCCTACAGAAAAAAAGGCACAAGGTATGAGTCAAACCTCCATTAGATGATGAATGCTGTTTATGTATCACAGAATCACAGAATCACAGAATGTTAGGGATTGGAAGGGACCTCAAAGGATCATCTAGTCCAATCCTCCTGCCGGAGCAGGACCACCTACATCAGATCGCACAAGAACGTGTCCCGGTGGGTTTTGAACATCTCCAGAGAAGGAGACTCCACAACCTCTCTGGGCAGCCTGTTCCAGTGTTCTGTTACCCTTACTGGGAAGAAGTTCTTCCTCATGCTTAAGCGGAACCTCCTATGTTCCAGTTTATATCCATTTCCCCTTGTCCTGTCATTGGATGCCAGTGAGAAGAGCCTGGCTCCATCATCATGACAGTCACCCTTTACATATTTATAAACATTAATGAGGTTCCCCCTCAGTCTCCTCTTCTCCAAGCTAAAGAGGCCCAGCTCCCTCAGCCTTTCCTCATAAGGGAGATGCTCCACTCCCTTCATCATCTTTGTGGCCCTGCGCTGGGCTGTCTCAGGCAGCTACTTGTCCTTCTTGAACTGAGGGGCCCAGAACTGGACACAATATTCCAGATGTGACCTCACCAGGGCAGAGTAGAGGGGGAGGAGAACCTCTCTTGACCTACTAACCACACTCCTTCTAATACACCCCAGGATGCCGTTGGCCTTCTTGGCCACAAGGGCACATTGCTGGCTCATGGTCATCCTGCTGTCCACCAGGTCCCTTTCCCCTGTGCTGTTCCCCAACAGTTCAGTCCCCAACTTGTACTGGTAAAGTGCCAGTATGTATGTATGTAATCATCTACAAAATTTCCTATCCTTTTTTTGGTCCCTTGGGAGATGGTTTTATAATCGCTGAATGTTCATGAATGATAAAGCATTTTATGCCTCAGAGTCACAAACTCATCAATTAATTGTCCTGATTTGTTTATCCAGCACTGTAAGTTCTGCGCTGGATGTTACCCACATAAATCTAACTTTGATCGGTAATTCATATTCTTCCAAGAAGTGATCAAAAAACTGCTACAGTCAAAAAAAGCACATAGCAGTCTTTACTTGACTGCCTGCTTTCTATACGCTGCATGACTGAATGTGCTATTAAATCTTTTGGAAAAGTAAAAATATATTTTAATACATACTGCATGTTGGTCACCTCTAAGCACAACAATAATTTTGATTAAGTACATAAAAACAATTGAGTTATTCATCTGATAAAACAGCAGATTGACAAATTATTGAGATAAGTTAATTTTAATATGCACCAAATAATGTATATAATTTGTATATAGTTTTAATAAATATCATTACTTCTTAAATAAAAGCCACAGGGAAGAAAACAGGAAGGAATAATTACAAATGAAAGTTGGTGGGAAACTCCTCCAGAAAAAGTTTAATCATAAAATCTAAAAAAAAAAAGCACTGAAACAGAGACAGTTTTGTGAATTGTGAAGTGGATGAAGTATTCTTCGTATCTTACTATCTTACAATTTACCCAATCTTAAGGCTATCAAAAATACCATAAAACAAGATATGAGATGTGACGAATGTTAACTAACAGATTTGCTGCTGAATTACAGAAGGTCTCTCTTTAGGTCAACCACAAACTACACAAAAATAACTTAATTTTTTCTTTACACTTCATATACTAAGGAAATGAAAAGCAAGGATCTGCCATAGCAGCTGTCCAGTCACTTGAAAACTCCCTTTAGGTATGAGAATATCCCACATCAGCCATTTAAACCAAGTTTAAAGCTAATTTTTAGTGCTAGAAGCAAGGACATTCAACCTTGAAGGTTGGATGCACTGGCTATAGACAGTAGAAAATTCTCCCTGCTTACAGAAAGAAATAAGACATGGGGTTTTTTGCTTATGTCTTTTGAAACAAATTTTTAAAAAAACAACACTTTTCTGTAATCCGTTTTGTGATTGTACTGTGACCACAACCACTTCCTGCGAACACTTGCATAATCTATGATATATAGATGCATAAATTTACCTTATAAACACAAATAATAACCGTAATTTTGAAGCAAAGTTTCCCTAGAGAGTTTACATTTGTCCTGATATTTTAGTTTTCTAGACACAGTTAAGACTGATTCAAAGTTCCTCAGACTGACAAGAGTCTCTTTTTGTTCATTTTTTGCTCACATTTTATTAACGGTTAGTCATGAAACACAACTAGTTTTGACATGTTTGTTGACAGACGGAAAAATATTTAGACAATGTTTTCAAAAACAATCATAATCATTGATGTATTTTTACTTATGATTAATACCACTCTATGCTTTTATTATTTGTAAGCTAACTATTTCATGCACGGCATCATAATCTTTGGAAAACACAAAATTTTAAATGTAAATCTTAACTTCCTTCCTAATTAGAGATACTTATTCAGAAAGAAATTTCACAGAAATACTTAAGAAATAAAAATGACAATCCTTTGTAAATTCAATAACTTCATGATAATTCCCTTTTTATTAATCTTATGAATGTACTGACAGAGTGCAAGAACACTAAGATTTTTAAGGGAAGAGCTTACAAACAGAACAAAAGTTAGATTTCTACATCTTAAATAAATGTATTAATGATACTTACCTTCTTTTAGATTTGCTGAACATTTTGAATGTCTTGGTTTTCTACACAGTAGGAAAAAAAAATCCTGGTAGTATTCATGAGTCACTCATGATATTTTCTTGTCTCAAATTTAGAGAAAATATTATCTGAAAATTGTCCTTTATTGCATACAGAGATCTCAGAATGATTCTATCACGTTTAGATGCTATTTAATAAGACAAGACTTGTATCAGAAAGAAATATCCCGTTACACCCGCTGACAGCTTTGAGAAGGGTCCAAAGGCATGACTTCAGTTACCCAAACCTTTCTTCAGACGTGAATAATAAATATCAATGTTCAAGCAAATTTATACTGAGAACAGTCTGCTTCTAGTGTTTCAGACTTAAGGAAGAGTTTGTATTCCTGACAAATTTCTCTGCCTCTTTCCAGCTATCTCAAAAAAGATCTAGAAAAAGATATTATCTTGTTTGGTTCTATTGTTTTAGACATTTGTGGCTACACTGATGCAGCTGGTTATACACAACACTCTGAAGTGGGAATCACAAACAACATTTCAAGACTTTTTTTTCAGTTTCCCATCACTTGATAAAATAATCAACTGCAGTTACCTCTACTATAAACAATGTTATTAATGAAGTAAGGACTTTAAAAAAAAAAAACATATAAAATGTAGCTTCCCAGGAACTTGCACTTGGCCTTGTTGAACCTCATACAGTTTGTACAGACCCACCTCTCCAGCCTGTCAAGGTCCCTCTGGATGGCATCCCTTCCCTCCAGTGTGTCCATCACACCACAAAGCTTGGTGTCATCAGCAAACTTGCTGAGGGTGCACTCAATTCCACTGTCCATGTTACCGGCAAAGATCTTAAATAGCAACGGCCCCAGTACTGACCTCTGAGGAACACCACTCGTCACTGGCCTCCACTTGGACATTGAACCATTGACCACAACTCTCTGAGTGTGATCATCTGGACAATTCCTTATCCACCAATACAAACTCAGCTTTTCTGCAGTCATATGCTTACAAAAGTCTGTTGGAGGTAAAACATTAGAATATCTACACCTCAGTCAGATAAAGGAAGGACAAAATAGTCTTGTTCTTACCCTTTTGGTTTGTGCCTACTGTTTAGTGGCACGGCACAATAACATGACAGTAACTTCTAAGTGAAAAGAGAGTCCTATTGAAACTTAGTAACAGCCTCTAGATTGAATTAGCTCTGAAACAGTACAGATATTCTAGGCTCTCATGTGAAACTTATGACGCCCAAATATTTTTTGTTGTTCATTAATTTCCTTTTAGTGCCCACTAAATATTCTGCAAATTTTATATGATCACTACAGATGTTGGTAGGGTACGAGCAGAAATTAGTCTCAGCTTTCAGCAAAATATTCGAAAACCTAAGAAACCGTAACTTTTTTTTTTTGTTATCAATGTCTAGGATTCCTCATATGTTGGTTTATGCCGTATTTACCCTTCAAAAAAATACTAAAATAAGTAGGTTATCAGTTATAAGGTTTCCTGAAGATAATAACGCTGTGGATCACCAAACTTACAGAACACTACTCTATGCTTTTCAGCTGATTTTATTTTTACTTATAATGATGATCCCAACACAGAGAAGCTCTTAACCACATGTATACAGCTGTGTTACTGGTTTATTTAGTGAATATCAGCTTACAGCTGAGGTGATCATTTTGCTGCATTATTTGAACAGTTTATTTTACATTAACAATTTGTTTTATCAGTGGGACTGTAACAGATGGGAAGAATTTTGGACCCATTCATTAATGATTTGATAATAGAGAAATAATATTTGAATAAATTCTACACAAGTCTTCATTAGGTAATGACAGGTAAAGGACCTAATCTACTTTCTAAATATATTCTTTAGTAGGTATCAGAAATAGGTCATACTACAAAGAAATTGATTGTTCTTTTAGATTCAATTTTGAAAAAATGTTGACATTTGAAAATTACAGTGAGATGACAATTAAATGACCTGTTACCACTATGTAACAAGCAATTTGTTAATTTATGCATATCTTCTTATATTACTATTACATCCTACTTTCTTTTCCAGTTGCTGCTTACTAAGAAAGATTTGTCTGAAGGATAACTATCCTGATCACAAACTTTCCTTAAGCCCTTGGAATAAAAAGTAGTGTCTCATTTTTTTCCATTTGCAGAGGATAGGCTACCATGGTGATGACCTTGAGCCACAAAAATGTGCACAACAGGTACAAGTAGCAAAAAAAGTATCATAGATAACTTCATATGTATAGACATTGATGCATGTGTTACTTGGCACTAGGGAATTTAGGAGAATAATAAAGTGCCTGCTTTTACTTTTTAAAGACAGTGACATACACAAAATGATTGATTGTGATAGAGAGAATTGCATAATACAATGTCCTCCTGACTAGATAAATGTATTAAAAATGTGAGAAAGACCAGTGGGTGATATATGGTAAAATAAATATGAGTTCATGGTGCAGAAACACTGGAAAGAAAGCAAAAGCCTGTTTTTTCAGATATGCATACAGAAAGATTTTCAGATAAGAAATGGACAATAAAGCTATTCTGCATAGGGCTGGTTATAAATCCACCTAAACATCATCATAATTTGTTTTGTAATTTTGTGTTGTAGTACAAATCCTTAGTCCAAAAATAGAAAGCTAGACTCTTAGTCCCAAAATAGGACATAATATAAAACACTGTAGACAACACTGTATGAATAATAGCAAAAGAGGAGCTTAGAAGTAACCAGACAACACTGGTTGCTTTGACTATAGGTAGTAATTGCAATAGCAGGATTTCACAACATTCCAGTGGGAATTATGACAAAGGCCATTTTTCTTTCCCCCCTCCAGTGTTTCTTGGGAGCCATTCCAAGCGCCATGCAGGAAAAATTGTAAGGATATTTGACTGGTATCAGCTTTTTGGAGGAACTACTCTGTACTTTTAGTGGCTCAGATCAGATAGTTTATGACATGGGCTGTTAGAAAACAGGAAAAGGTAGCCAGTGTCAGTAAAGTATTGCTGTAGAGTTCATATATTTATCCTGCTCTTAGTAACAAACAATGAATTTTGCAGGTATATTTGAAACTGGCATGAACTGGTAGACTTTGATACATACTCCCCAGTGGACACTAAAAAGAACAAGGGTAAGGGAAAACATGGGAGTTCTTCAAGAAGAGTTAGTAGTTCATTCAAACAAAGAGAAGAGACAAACAGAGCATCACCACTTTGTTTCGACCAGAAGGAAACAGGTCTGCATCAAACAGAGAGATATTTTTTAATCAGCATGAAAAGGATAGCTGAACTTGGTGGTAAATTAGGTTACCTAGTGATAATGAGCAGAAGTGAAAGGGATAATAAATCAAGCAGAGCGTAAGCAACACTCTCTAGATCAGATCGCAGCTTGGGGAGGATAAGAACAAACTGAATTTTGATGAGGGATATTTTGGTAGAGTGCAAGAAGCTGTACTGGAAAGATTCTAAAATGCCACTGAATTCTAACTTCATTAGTAACTGCGAGATAGAAATCCAGACAGCCATTTGTAGGTAACATCTTCAATAAGACATGAAAACGAGATAAGACAGTAGTATATATTGGGAGATTTATATTGTCTGTCTATCCTTTTCGATTACTCATGCACATTCTCAGTATGAAGGAGAAACTTTCATTGTCTTCTTAAATTATCACCTCTTACAAGTATATGTCCTGCCATTTATACACCGTGAGCAACCCTGCACTCTTGGAGCAATTCCCTCCATCTCCTTGAAACTTTTCATGGAGTTAAGTGACTTGGTGTCACTGACGGGCTGGAAATGAGAAGCACAATCCTGAGTGAACCTCACTAATGCTCACTTCTCAGTCTGCAGCCTCAAGCCTTCTACATCAGTAAGGTACAAGTACCTGAGATTCCAAGTTTCCAAGCATTACAGAGAAATATTAATCAATGTTCTGTAAAGTTCATAATGAAGGTTCATTACCTTTTGAGGAGGAATATCCCAGGATTTTCTCTCCTCATCCACAAGAAGCACTGATATTTGAATGCTTTTATTGGTTTGTGTTAGAGACCTGACTGCTTTCTGTGTTTATATACACCCCCACTGTTATGAGCATTTAATTTAAGACCGTTATTTTCCATCAGTATTCCCAGTAGTTCTCTAACATCTATGCCTCAGTTGAGAAATTGAATGCCAGCTAGAGAGAAGAAAGATTTATTTATGTATGCATTTAGGTATGTATGTATTTATTTAGAAAGCCATTTAAGTAATTAATTATTTTAGAACATATTATAGCAAGAAAAAAATTATTTGTTTCCAAATTGCCTACAGGTAAATCAAATATTGGACAACTTGGAAGATCAGCTAAAAGGTCTTTTTTGAATATATAATCTCAGTCTAAATGGGTTACTCTTGCAGAAGTCTTTGTAAAAATTTGCTATAGTTTGAGATGGACATAGTTCGAAAGTAATTCTATATGAATAATCATGTGAATGCTTGCTAGAGCTTTCATTGTGCTTTCAGCAGGTTTCCCACTCTTCCATCTTTGAGTAGAATTTAACTAAATTGATATGGTTTTATATTACTGTTTTATGATTACACAACTAAAGCACATTAAGAGGAATGGTTTATGATTTGACAGAAAATCAAGATGTAAAAAGCTCCTTGCATTAAGATGTTTATCAACTATTCTGCAAAAACAGACTGCATTTCGTATTTACAAGTGATAACTCGTCTAGCTGTTTGTCACTTTTCTTGAAACCTCAGAGCCGTACCTGTTGTGGCCACCCAGTGCTTTAGGTGTCTGACCTTATCAAAAAATCGTGAATTACTATTATCCATGGTTGCTTTGGAGAAGAAAGACTGCACATCTGGCTATTATTTAATTTCCTCAGACAAACTCACCAAGGAAAGTTTTTGGGCTTCAGGAAACAGTCCAGCAGCCGAATTCGAGAAAAATAAACTCCCACTTTTAATGTATAACTTTTCTCTACCTCTTCCAACACCACTCTGAAATCTTAGACCTTATTTTTCTGGCATTGTATTGAGATTGGAAGAAGAAGAAGAATAGAAAAGAACTAAAAGTTCATTTTTAGTTTACCATGTGAGTACTATATGCTGGAAACAGTAAATTCTCTCTTTGCTGGTCGGAAAGTGACTGAGCCTTTGGAAGTACCTGTGCACATTCAGTTTGTGATACCATTTATGACAGAGGAAAAGACATCAGAATATATGTGTGATATTCATTGGCAATATCATCAAGTCATGAAATGGGAAAAAAGATTCTTTTTTTTTTTGTCTTTCTGTTGTGCTCATCTCTAGATAGAAAAGCTCATACAGAATTTTAGGAAATGGAGGGAAGAATTAGCAATCAGGAGCCGGTAAAGACTGAGGATTCTCTTTTAAAACTTACAAAATCTGCAATCCTTTTCTTGGGGGAAGAAAGCACAGGAACGTTGCATACTGTTTATCTAGCTATCACAGACAAAGTGAACCAGAAACCTTTTTGTTGTTGTTGTTCTTTCATCTCTACTTCTTTCTACCTGATTTAAGTTCCTGACTCTTCTTCCCTACTTCAGGAAGGGAAGATGACAATCTGAGGTAAGTCTAACCACTCAAAATACATACTTTTGGCAAAGGTAACTAAGAATATAAGGAAATAATATGTGGGGTTTTTTGAAAAGTAATTAATTGAGGAAGAGGAACCAATTGTTTATGTGAGAGAATTTGATTATTTAAAATGGAATAAAATTAGGGAGAGAATGTAGACTGTATATTAGGGGAAAACATCAGAATTTAAATGGATTTATTTTTGTTCTACTCCAAACTTTCAGTATTTTTGTCAGGTTATTATAGTTTATTGTTCCAATATCTGTAGATAAATAATATTTAGTAAAACTGTGGTAGATAATCTTCTAAATATCCAGATTCTTTATTCTATCATCGTTCCTTAGAGCTGTATGTAGGCCTTCCACTAATCTTCATAAAAAACATGAAAAACTGAAATCATATGCCAGTAAAGCAACTTCTGCTTTTCCAGGGTTGTAATATTTTGCTTCATCTAACTTATGTGCTTCCTATCTGTCTCTTCTTTTAAATAGTGTTGACCCACAGACCTATGCTATTGAAGTCTCAACTTTTTCAAGAATCTCTGATCTCTGAGCTACTCTTTTCTTATCTGTCTGCTGGTTCCTCATTCCTCCAGAAAGATTTCTCTTCCTGAATTTTCCGTATTGAACTATTTCATTTACCTTTTTGCTCAACCTCATGCCTGTTAAGGACGGGAAATTGGAGCTCACAGACACTGGTTTAACTTATTTACAGAACATGAATCCAAAGATAGAATCACCCTAGGATGTCATTAATCTTTTTCTAGGTATTTGTTTTTGAGCTGATTTTTAATAAAAATATCTCTAGCCCTGCAGGATTTTTATACTGAGATGTGCAGTGAACCCTCTTCTGTTCACACTTTAAAAGTAATGTCAGAAAAACAGGAGAATGAAACTGGTAAAAAAATCAATTTAGAAATGAAGACTTAATTGTCAAATGTTTGTTGTACTTTTAACTCTGAAGGTTTCAGATTTTCTGATTTGAAGCCTTTGGAACAGCTCAGAAGGAACTATGTTACCTCTTATATTTGTTGCTCTACTGCTCTGAAAAAAGACTGCCACTTAGATTTTCAGAATGCTTTTTTTATGTTCATTGCTTCACCTCTTTAAAAACATCTCTGGAAATTAATGAGAGTTTTACATAGTGTGATACGCCAGAATTTATGTGCCCCTGCCACACTAAATGATATTTACATTGTCAAACCTGTGAAAAACATGCATCTCAATTCCCAATACAAGCAAATACTGACAGCTGCTTAAGTTCATTAGGCAGTGCTGTCCACCAGAAGAGTCGTGAGTCAAAAACAAGCAGAAGCACAGACTACAAACATCAACTATAAATAAGACTATTTTTGTAAAATATTATGCCATCTAGTTTATGGGGTTACAGACATATTCTTTGAGGAGTTTCTGTACTTTTACTACTCCTGTAATGAATTATAAAAAGAGTATATTTTCTTTTTAAAGACTATAATTTTTGTGGAAGAATGATGGAAATAAGAACATAAGCTTATAGTAATGTAATACTTTGATAATGAGGTTAGTCTTTTAGTTCATTGTTCTTCTGGCTAATTTGTAGGTTAAATTCAAACTTTTAAAGAAAGATACCTATTAACATCAAAATAGTTAGGAAGGTGACACTGAACAGACATGAGATGGTTTTGTGACCCAAAATATTTTAAAAATAAGCCAAAAAAAAGTCCCTTTCCCAGATGCTGACTGTTGTTTTTAGGGAAGTTCCAGCTGAGAGCTTCAGGCAAATCTGTGAACAAGTTTCCCAGTCCTTCACTTGCAGGTTGGGAATTTGCAAGGTGCATTCTTGTGCCTCTACCAGGCCAGGAGACTACTTCTCTGGGCATCCATCCTTGTTCTGTCTGTGGCTGAAAACCTCACAGGCTCTCTGTAGCACTTGGAGAGTTCTGCAGACACCACAGGATGTTCCATTAACATCTTTTTAATTGGGATGTTTAATTATGCAGAACGATTTTCACATTCTGGAATCACAATTAGATGTTTCTGCAGAAGGTTTTCTTCAAAGTAGGTGTGAAATGGGTAGCTCTAGTTCCCAGCTGAGACAACTTGACAGGTGTTTATTGGACAACCACCTGACAAATACTCTTCTTTCACCCTGGGGAATAGGAGAAAGCAAGTAAGGGAAGAGAAAGGAACCAGATGAAGAAGACACTAATGGATATACAAGGGCTGGCACATTTTTTTATATCTCTGATATTTTCCCTTCATTGTCCCTCATCCCTTGTTTTTAGCCCTTGGTCCATCCCCAACTCCAGTTTTATTCCATCATAGATCTCAGTGTCTTCCCCTCCTGTGGTTAAACTTTGATTTCTTGGAATATATCCTGTATCTGTCTTGTATGATCTTTTTTGCCATATCTACTTTCATTGCAGGAAGGTATTTTCAGAGGATTCAGTGTATTGAGCCATTCAGTGGTAATAACAGATGTATGGTAACAGTAATTGTGTAAGATTAAAGCATGCTGAGTTAAGACTTCAAAGAATTTAGCTGCTAAACACTACCGAATCTGTGCTGAACCTGTGCAAGATATTTTTTCATTTATTTTATTTTCCCAAGATGTTACTGAACTGACAAAATACATTTTAATAGTGAGAGACTGAGTAAAAGACAAATCTTTGAAACACAGGATTCTTTCTAATCAGACATAACACTCCAAATCCAAGGGATTTAAACTCTAGCACAAAGCAAGTGTGAGTCCTCCAGATCTTCTGTAGCTGAAGAAACAGTGCATATGACATTCCCATGACAGATATAAAGCTAGATAAATTTTCAGCTAAAATAGTTAAGATGCAATAGCTTATAAACCCCTGGGAAAAAGTTCTAGAAGAGAGCTATTGATTTATGCAAAAAATAAGCTTTGTACTGAATGACATGACAAGATATAATTATTTTATTAAAAAAAACCCCCAAAATTCTGATGTTTAGTATTTTGATACTACTGAAGCTACTTCCAAATCTTAGATCCTGGAACAATCCTGTGCATTGTATAAACTTCTTTTTGAAGATGCAGTCAAGCTAAAGACCACTGTTGCCAGCTTATTTATACCTATATTGAAAACTTTCAAAAAATATATCAGCTTGAAATTTTCAGTTGGAAAATGTGTTTTCATCAAAGATTAAATTTTCTTCAAGAACTTATTTGAAAAATTTTTATTTATAAAACCAAATCAAAATAGCACATACTTATATTGCCAAAACATTTTGTCAAAAATTAAATTTTCTTCAGGAACTTATTTGAAAAATTTTCATTTATAAAACCAAATCAAAATAGCACATACTTATATTGCCAAAACATTTTGTCAAAAATTAAATTTTCTTCAGGAACCTATTTGAAATATTTTCATTTATAAAACCAAATCAAAATAGCACATACTTAAATTGCCAAAACATTTTGTCACAACTTCTAAGAATGTGATTTTCCTTTTTAGTAATTTGAAAATATACTGGTTTAGGACATAACTTTCATCATAAATTGTTATATATTTTAGCACAACAATTTTATCCAGATCCAGGTTATGACACACATGGTTGCCTCATTGAACATTTTAAATTTGGATTGAAAAAATAATACTGAAATTTTAGAATATTTTTCCAGAGCCACACTTGTTGAATAAGCCTTGGCTTCCTAATAGGCCCAGGGAGTTAATTTTCAAAAAACAAATAGTTGCCTGTCATTGTGGTCAGGTGTATCATCTCTTAAAAGTGATTATACACAATGTAAGACACTACAGATGGGATGTGTTCTGCTTAACTTATGCAAATATCCTGCATGTACATTTTCTGAGCCCTAAGTAAGCAGGGTTTACAGTGAAGCACCTGGGGAGTCCAACTTGTCATTAAAGCACTCGTGGCAGTGAAAGCTTCTGAACTGCCATACTATCCAGGTTGGACAGTTTTTCTCGCTGTGGAGATCTTTAAAGGCTCCTCCTCTCCCCATTAACTGCACAGAAACATGAACACTTATTTCACACAGGTTGCTTCGTTCCATACATAAAAGTAAATGGACTTTAGATGCCTAGATTAGATGGTCTGGATCCTGTTATGCCTTTTGTGTTTCCATATGACTTGTAGTTACAAATCTACTCTTTTTCTACAGCCTGTGGTTTTATGTCACTGATGTAGAAAAGAGACAATGTAGAGGATAAAAGTTAACAAGTTGCAATTTCTTTAGCTTCTTTTACTCAGTCAGATTCACGGTTTTGAGAAGTGGCTTCTTGTTTTATAGTGTAGTATGTACCAATAACAAAAACCATACTTTCTTGCACATTCCCCCCCTGCCCTCCCTCCCCACTCACAGCACTAGGGAAGGGCACAGCAAGATGGCTATGTCTCCTAGTGTTGTTCTTTAGACAGGCAAACTATTAAAAAGATATAACTCATCTTTGTCTGAATGGATTTTGTAATAGGTCTCTGAAATGAGAGCAAAAACTGTTTTCCTAATAGGATTGTATAAATAATGGCACTGCAGGTGGACTCACACACATGCAGAACATATCTAGCACTAAAACTGTGTAAAGTAGTGTGGAGGCTGATTGCTACTTCTTGTACACATTCACAAGATGGATTGGTGAATTAAAATCTCATTACCTGTGTTACATTATGTAGCCTTGTTATGTGTAATTATTAAAGTCAATTTGCTGCTCTAACTTGATGACCAAACCTAAGAACTTCTTCAAAATAGAAGTAAGCGTTAACAGTGTCATAAGATTTCAGATTATTAATCATGTGCAGTTTACCAGTGTCATCATGCCATTGTTTTTAAATATTTGTCCTTCATATTGCTGGTATGCAGCCGTATGTCCAAACTTACTTTCACAGAACTAAAAGACAAAGCAAGAGCTGAATCTTCCTATTTCTGTGTTAACTCAAAGTCTCATGTAAGACATTTAGAGTCAAGGAAAAAGAATGGGAAGCAGAAGTTATATTTGAAATCTGATTTTCATTTACACTAACTCTGAAGGCCCTTACAACTACTAGGATGAAGTACATTGTCCTTCATATAAAACTGACACTTGAACCTTTTCTTTAAACTCTGAGACATCTACACTGGCGTGAGAATAGTGTTAGGTCTGAATTCAGAAGACGAGAGACAAGACTGCTTTTTCACCACCGTCACTGGCTTCTGAATGTGAGGTTCAGAGAATGAAAAGTATTGTTATGATCAGAATTGCATGAGTTGAGAATGACTTATCCTAACTCAATACCTTTCAGAATAATAACCTTTAGAGTTACTTCCCCTTTAGTCTATGAAATGTAATATTGCTAGAACTATTAAAACGAATGGTGGAAACCTTACAAAGCGCATCCCCATACGTTTATCATGAAAGTGTTTCATTCCTTTTTTTTTTTTTAAGTCAGCAAGAAAACTGTCAAGAGTTTAGGAAAATTCTCATATTCGAGTATAAATCTGTCACCTGTGAACGCTCACAAATGAAAATACAAAATGAACACTCAACTCATTTCTAACAGGTGACTTAGTTCCTTTTCCAAGGTCACAGCTGTTGCTTTCACGGCAGCTGGAGGGACTGATGGGCGGGTGAAGCAGTCTGCAACCCAGCTGGGCCACTGAGCCTGCAGTCTGCTGCCACTGGAAAACAACCTCTCAGCCCAAAGCTGATCCGGACCACCTGGTTTGGATATAACGAGTACCCCGTTTGCTTTTAGACAAGCCGTGCTGTCAGTATTGCATTCATTACTTGTTAAAAGGCTTTGTGAAACTTTGATTATGAAAGGTACTTAATGTGTAAAAAGTTCCCTTTTGTTTTTTTCTCATAGACCTTCATTAGGAATTACTGAAGCACAGAGGAGGAGAGTAGTACTGACACTGATAGCTATCTCTGCTAAAAGTTAGTGGAGATAATTATCTTGTCTTTGTCACTTTAGTCTGTAGTTTAATTTGCAGTGCAGAAGATGAAGACAGATCTATGGACTATAGCAGTTATTTAAGTATTAAAGTCTTCCAGCGTCATTCTCAGTGAAGAGTGTTTCACTCTTCAGATGTAGTCCCATAGATTTCATTAGGGCTACCAGGTTTTGCTCACCAATCTAACAAAATTTGTGCTGAAAGTGGAAAATCGTAGTGGGTTTTGTAAGGAAGAGGGCTCATGTGGAATAGGAATTTGTGGTTTTGGGCTGTGTGCGAGCATGCTTTTTGTTCCCGTTTCTCATCTGGTGGTATGACAGATGGGCGCCATCTTGTAGACCATTATGTTCCTAAAAGGTCTTGGAAAAGACAAAAGAGAGAAAGTAAACTTGCTGTTTCCAATGAGACATGGTGGGAAGGGGACTTTGCTATCCATTGGCAAGAGGCAACTGGCCAACCTGCGTTCACAGGCATGATGATCAGCACACCTACAGCTGCAAACAAACTGAAATGTTAGCTGTACCTTGCTGAGTGCAAATTTCATAAAATTTTATATATAGAGATGAGCTTGTTGTGGCATGAATGAAAAATAGGTGTAGGGGAGAAAGGACACAAATTTGTAGGCAAGCAGGCCTCCAATTCCAGCCCTTGTTCACCACACTCTTTTGGTAAGGGGGAAGCCAACTTTGTTCTTGCTGTTCATGATGTATAATCGTAGCTAAGACGAGTTTGTATAAAACATGTATCCTAAATGCTCATATAATCTATATCAAACTATGAAAATACTAAACCTCAGCACTTGATTTACCTTTTGTACCTCTGCCTGACATCTTTCTAATGCTGTTCGTCTGAACACTAGTCAATTAGCTTCAAAAATTAGTATCATTTTGAAAATTATTTGTCATCAGTTAATTTATTTTAGAAAATTATTCCAAATTGGATTTAAAATGGGAACAAGATAAGTATACATGTCACTATGTAGTCACCAACTGTGTCTTGCCATGCTAAAACCAAAACTTTCCACTCACAAACAGAATTCAGTCTAGATAAAAGCACTAACTCTGGGCACAGAGCCCGTTGAAATCACATGTGTAATCCGGAAAGGGGATCAGCACTTCTACAACTGCAACTTGAATTATTAGATTCAAATTATTAATTCTTAAAGTATTTTATAATCTTTGTGACAGTAGCACAAAATCGTCATTTCAACTTATACCAGTAATTAAACTGTTTATGGACATATTGACATAACGTATTATTATCGTCTGCAATTTCCAGTTAAAATTAGTATTACTTTATTTTAGTCATTTAGCACACACATACAGTACATTTATAGAGGAGAAAAATGTGAACTGTTTTGCAATGAATTTATTAACAATGATTGCAAGAATAGCTGTACTAATATTGAATTACAACACTTATATTTTACATCATTAACCAGTCTTTTCTACTGTAAAATTGAGGTAGAAGAATAATGCAATGCAATTTTGGCAATTTCCTTTTATTGTAACCAGACTACCTGCTCCTGCATTGTTTATGAAGTGATGAGCATCGCAATGAATAGAAATTTATATATAATAAAACTTCCTAGAAACTTTTTCTTGCATAGCGAGAACAAAGTGGTAGAGGAATAAAAGAAAAAGGTTCTGCTGATGTTCCTCCTGGACACTGTTGTTGCAGGAGTATACCTTTATTTTTTTTCACTGGAATTAATGATTTATCTCAGACTATGATGTAAATGTGTTGTCTTAAATTAGACATTATAATCTAAATGGCAAAAGTAACACTGAACAGCAGTATTTTGTACCTCATATGCCTTATAATTGAGAGATATTGAGCTCCTGGAGTGAGTCCAAAGAAGGGCGACTAAACTGGTGAAGGGGCTGGAAAATAAAACTTATGAGGAGCGGCTGAGGGAGTTGGGGCTGTTTAGCCTGGAGAAGAGGAGGCTGAGGGGAGACCTGATTACGGCCTACAAATACTTGAGAAGGGATGGTGGGGAGGTAGGGGAAGGGCTCTTTACGTTAGTGTTGGGTGATAGAACAAGAGGAAACGGGTATAAGCTTAGTCAGGGGAGATTCAGGTTGGATGTTAGAAAGTATTTCTTCTCTGAAAGGGTTGTCAGCCACTGGAATAGGCTGCCCAGGGAGGTGGTTGAGTCCCCATCCCTGGAAGTGTTTAAGAACAGGGTGGATGAACTACTTAGGGATATGGTTTAATGGGGATTAGGGATGGTTGGACTGGATGATCTCTAAGGTCTTCTCCAACCTAGAAATCTATGAAATCTATGAATAGATATGAACGTGGAATGTATCGTAAGGCAAATCTACCTTATAGAATAACCAGCTTTACTAGTGCATTATTTACAATTCAAGTTTGTCAAACTGCTGTCACCAGGCTTGTCTCTAAAGACTCAGCAGTCATTTGTTGTGAAGTATCTAGAGAGAGTCCTCACATTGCTGACCAAGGCATTGAGTTGTTAGGCATTTCCTCTGGTAGTGAAGTGATTGGCCAAAGATTACACAAAAATTCTGCCTTACTTTCACATTAGGTAACAGATAAATGCAATATCACTTTACATAAATATACACACAGTCCTGCAGAGGACTTAGAGTCAGAGCTGTCCTTGATGAATATGATCTCCAACCCAAAGTTAGTGCAACTGCATGGACTTAGCTGTTTAAATGCTGTCAGGAAGAGGAACATCTCTCTGCAATAGCCTGGTGGCTCAACCTGTTAAGCATATCTAATGTCAATGAGTTTTAAGAGATGACCTCTTTGTCATTTTACCCTGTGTGATTCGCTTCTCTGAAGTTCTAGTTTGTCCTAGATATTTCAGTTTTTATCCTGAATACTTCTGTCATCTTGCACTTAGTTTTCAGATTCCAAAGCCTTAGAGATATTCATGCAGTGAACAGTAAATACATGCATAATACTGAGGATAAATTAGATTACATTTGAAATATGGTTTTGTAAGACATAATTTCAGTGTTCATACCAGTAGACTTCCCTGATGTAAATTGAATGTGACTCATAAATCGACATGGGCTCCCCAAAACAGCTTTGTAAAAACAATATGCCTATTGCATTTCACTAGACCGTCTATAATAAAAGATGAAACAGATTCAATTGTTTAAAACAGACGATGTAATGGATGTCAGTTCTGTTGCTGTCCACATCTCTTTCTGACGTAAGGATACACACTAAATTGTGACTGAATAGCTGATGTTAATCTACCAGATAAAAGTTGAAGCTTAAATGGTGACATTCAATTTGGAATATTCCACTGTAGAGCTATCCTCCAAAGTCGTTATTTTATTTGTCACCTAGCTTTTCCATTCAGTGCTCTGACTGATAACTTGTCTCCGAAAGATTCTTTATAAAGCACCATCATTTAGATTCCTTGTGCTTACATACTTTATTACTGTATGAATGTGAATGTGTGTATAAAAATACTGCACAAAACCCTAAAAACAATCATCATTTTGGAAATTAGGAATTCAGAGAGTACCTAGTTGTTATATTTCAGCAGCTAAATCTCTAATATGAGTACCAAATAACAACAGATCTGTGACTGCAGATGTCGTTGACTGAAAACCTAACCACATTTTATAACAATTAAGATTAGACTTTATGCCATATAGTTTGATATCTCTTTTGTGCTTGTCTAGAGCACAGTATTGTTCTGATGACATCGATATTATTTCTTGCTACATGCACAGCATAATGACTCAAAGTGCATATGAAGTGAGTGAACTAGTGTCTGATTTACATTCCTATTAACCGAAGTTTGCTTTTCTGAGCATAAAAGTTTCGAGCAACCTGGCTTTGTTCTTTCATCCTGTATTAGTAACCATTGAAATACAGTCTTTAAAGTCTTCAAACTGAATGAAACACTGCTGCGTGTCTCATTTTCTTTTGCTGTTCATTTGTAAGGATGGTGACGAGTTAATTTGATGTCGATGGTGGAAGAGCCCTGCTGAGATTTGTATCAGTGGAATTCCTGACAGGGTTGTGCCTTTGCCAAGATAATAACTGCAACTGATTCCCAAAAGTACTCATCCAGAGTGAACTTGCAGATTTTCAACAGTGCGTACAAAATTGAATTTTCTTGTCCCAAAGGTAGGTCTGTGGTTGGGCTGGGGCCAAGCTCCTGCTGTATGAAAAAGGAGACGAAAATTAGTGTGGCAGTGGAAAGCGGAGCCAGAGCCCCTGGCAAACTGAGGCTGACCATTTCTAGTGCTTCTGGCAGAGCAGCAGCACAAACTAATGGGATAATAATAACAGCAATAATATTAATAATGTAATCCTGTCTGTTTTCATGGACTTTGTTTGTCGTAGTTGTTGAGGAGCTGTACCTGAAAGAAAAACCTCCATAGATGTCATGAACTGATTTTCACTGTATTGCCCAACTTCAGAGGTGTGACAAGTAGGAGCAGCCATATGCTGCATCCCTGAGAAGGAGAAAGGGTATCTACAGGTCTATTACAAGACATAGGGTAATTTTTCAACTCTGATTTTTCAGGTGTGTATGACCTGATTAGATTTAACTTCCAGTACCAAAAGAAAAACAGGCAAAAAGATACGAAAGAGACAATGAATATAATTTTAATATGGAAGAAAAATACCCACCACCGCTAAAAATGTGGGAGTATTGTGTCACGTGGGAGTAGAAATGAGATATTAGTTCTGCGGATGGTGGCTTTTTGTCCAATATCATCTATAAAAATTGTCCACAGTAACTTAAGTCAAACAGAACACTGTAGCCCAAACTCCAAAAGGTGCCAAAATATAACAAAATGAATAACTGAAGCCAGGCTTTTGTTGCTTTTAACGAAATAGCGAGACATGAAAATCAGGATACTCTTATTTCAAACAATTCTTATTACCTGGGGAAATAAGACATTACCAGCTCATACAAATCTTTTGCTTATTGTCATATAAGTATCTGGGGGAGGGTATAAGAAGGAGAGAATGAGCTTTCACAATGACAATGGCCATGTTTTGATGTAGATTTTTTTCCTGGCTGGAATTAGAATATCCACCAGAAAAATACAGTTCAATGATCTGTATTAACTGCACTTTCTTTTTTTTCAGAAATTACCCTTCTAGCATTTTACTTTGTTTCAATAATCAGCTCAGAGAATGCAAAGCCAGAGGGAAATTTTAACAATGGAACGAATATTGAAGGATGATTGTAAAGCAATCATTAGCCAATGACATTATTGCAGGTTGTTGACTTGCCATCATCAGAGACTTGGGCTTGCGGTAAATATGAATCTGGATTTATTCTTAGAAAGAAGTACTTAAATTTTAAAAGCCTGAAATTTTCCTCACAGTACGCTAAGCAGGACACCTGTTTCTGTATTGTAAGTCAGAGAAATATTAAAAAAAGGAGGATGCACCCGTATATCTTTTCAGTTATTCCATACACCAGGAAAATGATGCAGATACATTATTAGGTTTTGCTTTTTGGAGATAGAGATAATTAATTCACCTTCCCAGAAACACAGTCAAAAAAGACAAATCTTATCAGATCAAAATAAATTCTAAAAATATTTGCATGGGCCTCAGTTGAAGAAAGTGTCTCCTTTCAAATCATCTTTTACTTAGAGTTTAGAATTAAATTCCAATTAAATGCTATTTTACTACTAAAAAGTAAAAGAACTATATGGTACTTAAGAATTTTAAATTAGGAGACAAGGGCCAACTATACTACAAACATGGTAGGTAAATTGCAAAATAAAAGATAAATCTCAAATACTCTCTTTAGTAATAAACAGTATCTGGTACATTTGCTATTTTTTTCCTCCTTTAGCACGTTAGAATAAGACATTTTAAGATCTTTAGACCTGCAGGTGTTTAGCACATACTAGAAGACATAGGCTTTGGTGGTTTTATTGTTTGGCTTTTGTCCCATTATAGGAGCTTTAAAAGAGACTAATATAACCTTAACAGAGTCACCTTCAAGGTTGATAGGTAGAAGCATCAACTTTCCTGGAAAATAACCTGGGTTTTGTTTTGTTTTGTTTTTCCAAGTATAACATGCTGATGGAGAAAAAAGAAGCATTTATCATTCTTAAAAGAACATTCTGTTTGATGGGGGGTGAATGTCTTGGCAAAGTACCTGGCATTCAGCTTTGGATCAGCAAGGAAACTTTCTTGTTTTTATTGTTAAGCGGGTGGAGTGTGGGGCCTGTTAACCACAGTAAACGATGCATAAAATAATATTACTTCAGCACAACCAAAAATTGCATGATGTTCTTAAGGTAGATTAAAGCCTTTTACAGTGTCCCCATGCAGTCCAGTGACTGCACTTGGAAAGATTGTTCATGCAGGAAGGTGAACTTTGGAGAAGGACTCATATCATATCAGATGCCCTATACTCCAAATCTCAAGACTCACTTGAACAGATTCTGTTTTCCACAGTTACAGTGCAAAATATTCATCTTATAAATGTGCTTGGTTACAGGGCAAAGATTCAGTGTGAAAATCCGCTACTGTATCTTCTCTTGTCCCTCTTGCAATATTTTGTGTTTATAGGTGTATTAGTTTCTAATTTCATACCACGTTCACATATACAATTCGTGCTACTTTTATCTCTGCTTAAATTTTAATTTACATTTATTTTAAAAACGGATCCATCACTATACTCCATCGCGATTACCAGAAACGTTGACATATGGTGATGCCTCAAAAGCTCAGGTCAGGAGAGTAAGAATCCATGTTGATCCAGTATAAGTACATGGCAAAGATGAATGTTTGTCCCAGACTTTTGAGGCTCAGAAATTACCAACTATGGACATACACTGTTGTGTTTAATATCATGACAGGAATGCTGGTAGTCCCAAGGATAACACACAAAAGAGCTGTAAAAAAACAGCAGTTTAATTACATATGTCTTTTTATGCACAGCTGGCACAGGATCCATACTGTAATTGTGGTGTCAATATGCAAGACCTCACTCCAGTTTACTGATGACTGTGCAAGACTAATTGAGTTGCTCTGTGTTACTGCCTGATATGAGTTTGGCTGTACCTGCTTCAGACCTGAGACTCTCTGGCATCTTCTGAAATGTCCCTGTGGTAATCATCTTCTTTGGGCAACCCTCCATGAGCTATGGGTATGAAGTAACTTTCAGTATTTTGGACCAGTTTGCTTCTGCTCTTATGTTAACTGTGCAAAAAAGAGAAAGAATAGAAAATCTCCTATTTTTCTCTTATCTCAGTGAGGGCTAATGTGTCCTCCTCCTTTCATGTAACTCAAATGCAGTTGAAAACTGTTACAGAAGAAGATGTGAGAATTGGTATGGAATGAGCCAAACTTTTTCTTAAAGTTAAAGGTAAAATTTAGGGGTTGATATATTCTGTCAAATCAGTTTAAAGATAGTAACTATGCCCTCTCTAAACAAACAAAAGAAAGAATGAGGAGAGAGGAAGCTCTCCTGTAAGTGGAGGATGGAAAGGAGGAAAATGTTGGATGTGAGCTGAGGACTGGAGGTGTTACATCTGGGCGACTGAAAATTTTAAGCCATCCTACACATTTGACTTGGCATAAACCTTTCCAGCAGTCCTCTAAACGGCAGTTTCCTAATTCATCAGGCTAAATTCCACAAAGAACATTGACATACAAAGGAACATGGACAACTCAACAGTCTGGTAAGTGCATTATTTTTATGTGTTGTTTGTTTCAGAAATATGGACAGCTATGATTCAATGAGAAGAAAAAGAACATTTGGCTGCTTTGAGCTTCTGGGGTAGGAGGGTGAAGTGAAACAAACTTTGTTGTAGAAACATGTACAAGAAAAATCATCTGTTCTCAAGCTTGGTTCCTGTTTGACAGCACAGAGAGAGTTGAGGCTATCTCTTATTCCACCAAAGCTTTCACCAAGGCAACCAGTCAAACCAGAAACCAATTATAAGTTAAGGTCACAATGGGTAGCCTCCTATGCTGTACAGCTGTTTAAAATCTGGTCTTCAGTTTTCCTTGTTTTTTTCTTTATTTTCATTATGATTATCTGGACTGGGTTCCAAGCCATTGCTCAAAATTTGAAGGATGATAGATGAGTTTAAATAACTCCTTTATCTCCCCTTGCGAATACTAAAGGATAAACCAAACACGTAATAAACCTGCCCATGCTGGAAGGAAAAATATTGGATTTAAAATATAATTTTCTGACAGTACTACAATGACAAAAAGTCATTATTTTATACTATACCAAGAAGGAAGTGAAGAAGAAAAAATGAGAATCAAGAAGGAAAATAGTTTTTGTCTGTATGTGTTTGTGTGTACACTTGTGTGTGTTTATGTCTAGTCCGAAATGTTGTTCCTCATCTACCTGCCTCCAAAATCAGCTTCCAACACGAAGGACTACAAGTTCTTTTGCAAAGGAATTAAATGCTTTGTTCTTACTTCTAGTAAGAAGAAACTAAAACGTTATAAATTTATTAAAGCAGACCACATTCTTTGTGGTTATTTTTGCTTTTAGCCTGCTGTTAAAGACCACTCACTGGCTTGATGCAAAATGGGGAACAAAGAGTTTGTAAGTCAATTTAAAATGTTGCAGTCTTGGCTTTGAGACGATAACCAAGAACTAATACCAAAGAACTAAATATCGGGAACGAAATTTTATTTTAAGTATTTACAAGACTGTCTCAAGCTCTTTGGTCTAGCAAATGAGCTTTATAGCATAGTCGAGACACAGTCAGCTGAATTTATTTTAGGAGTTTTACTCTGATGCTTACCATTTCTCACTTTAAATGGCTATTTGTGTTAAGGGAAAGCATTGAGAAGCAGTGGAGAATATTTTGTTCTGTGTGACTCTAACTTCTGTCTCAGAACTACCTCTTACTGACACCAAAGTTATCTGGCATATAGTCACTACAGTATCAGTATATTAATTTCTGTGAAATTTTGATCTTCCTGTCATCACTCAGGCAGAGCTTATCTCGTGTCATACAGAAATCTAAGAATAAACACAAATGTATACAGTATATTTGCCCATATCTTGTTAATTCAAGCATAGATGCAGATACTCAAGTAGTTCTTATTTTACCCAAGTCAATTAATACAAACGTAAATTATTTCAGCACGTAATCAGTAGATGGTTTATACGTAATTATTATTATAATAATTGCATGCAGAGGATATGCAGTGCTACAAGATTCACACAGTATATTTAAAAGCATTATATGACTTATATTCTAGTACAGAATGCAGAACTAGGGAAAAGAGGTATTAAACCTTTAATCAAAAGTAGACACCTTGCTTGATAGCATTCAATTCAAAACATAAATACAAACCACAGTGTTTCACAAACAAGGTATTTTATCAAGTATGATCACGTTTAGAGTAATTATGCTAAATACTCTAATTGCCTTTATAGCTTTCCAAATCCTCTAATTTTATTCAGATTCTATTATAAGTAATATATAATTCTTTTACTTTGTTTTTGCTAAGCCTGCTAATGATTTATACATGTGCAAACATTCAGGACGATGAAACTATATAGGCTTTTACTAAGCATAGCATAAGCTTGTTTGAAAACAGTCTAAGCAGCCACAGTTAGCTGTTCATGCAGTATTTCTTACTTAACAAATATTTTTTGCCATAAACTATGGCAGAGAAAGCTACCTTCAGGTGAATGAACACAAGTTGGTAAATTCTTGCAAGATGTAACAGAGTATTTCGAGTACAAAGATAAGGACAGTCATGATCCGAAAAAGAAACCACATTGCTAAATCATTGAACGAGTTCGGTATCAAGATGATATTTAAATGTGATTAATTATATTACTCCATTTGTTACCTTAAAAGAAGATAAGTGGCCTAAGACCTCAGTAATTCTAGAGATTTTTGGTCTAATGACTCTTTTGCCTTACCAAAAGACACCAAAGTAAACAATGTAGTGCAATCAGTGTCCGGAATAAGACACAATAGGACCACCTGGTACAAACAGGACTATCAGGATCTTCTAACTGCGATACTACAAGTGAGAAATTGCATTGTGTGGGGTTTACATGGCAAGGTATTAGTAGCAGGGGGATTACAGGGGTGGCTTCTGTTAGAAGATATCAGAAGCTTCACCCATGTGCAACAGAGCTAGTTCCAGCTGGCTCCAAGACAGACATGCCACTGGCCAAAGCTGAGTCCATTCAGCAATGTTGGTAGTGTCTCTGCGATAAACATATTTAAGAAGGGGGAAAAAATCTGATGTGGTTTTTTTTTTTTTTTTCTTCAGGATAGAGGAATGAGAACATGTGAGAGAAAGAACTCTGCAAGCACCAAGGTCAGTGAAGAGGGAGGGGGAGGATGTGCTCCAAGCACTGGAGCAGAGACCATGGTGAGGCAGGCTGTGTCCCTGCAGCACATGGAGATCCACAATGGAGTAGAGATCCATCTGCAGCCTGTGAAGGACTCTAAGCTGGAGAAGATGGATATGCCCTGAAGGAAGATGGAGAGCCCATGATGTAACAGGATTTCTGGCAGGACCTGTACCCTAAGCAGGACACATGCTAGAGCAGTCCATTCTGCAGGAAGAACTGCACCCCACAGAAAGAATCCATGTTGAAGCAGTTCGTGGACAACTGTCTCTTCTGGGTGAGACCCCACAATGGAGCAGGGGAAGAGATGAGGAGGAAAGAGTGGCAGAGACAACATGTGATGAACTGATCATAAACTTCGTTCCCTGTCCCCCTGCAGCACTTGATAAGGGAGGAAGTAGAGAAGTTGAGAGTGAAGTTGAAGCTGGGAAGGCAGCAATTGGTAAGTAATTTCTCTGTCCTTATCTCAACCCACTAGCTTTTCATTATTTTTTCTCCCCTCTCCTGTTAAGAAGAGGGGAGTGACAGAGTGACGTGGTGGGCACCTGGTGGCTAGCCACAGTCAACCTGTCACATGTATTTATACTCATTTACTCATGTAACCTCATCCTACTTCTCACAATTTGACACAGGTCCTGAATGAGGGAAAATCCACACAAATTATAAGTTTGTCCTTAATTACAGGAAAACCACAGAGAATATAGAGAAGAGAAAGGGCCATATGTGCAATGGAGTTGAAGTCAATCTGCACCAGAGGTGGATGAGGTCCAGGCATTGGAGAGGTCCGTGATGCTTGGCGCTTCAGGACTCAATTTATCTGACAAAACAGACACATTTTTGCTCTCTGAGTGTACCCTAACATGCCATCTAGCTCTCTTCACATAAGGTATATTCATTTTTATAAACTGCTACTCACTTTAAAATTGACATTTCAGTATCTTTCAACACACTGAAAGCTCTGCCTGATCATTTGTCCGTCCATATGATGTGTGCCATTTTTTCTACATGTTGTCTAATTTTAATAGCTCGTCAAGTATTTTATGTCAGAAGAACTTTTCTTTATTACTGCACCTAAGTCAGAACATGTGGAAATTTGTGGGTGATTGTATCTTTGCAGAGATACTAGTGACAGTATGAGATCCAGGGCAACTGAAGATCGACTCTTCTCTCCCTGGAAACCCATCATCAACTTTCTTTGACACCAAGGAATTACATAAGTTTCTGTTCTTAACTTTTGCGAACCCTGTAACCCCTAAGATCTCCAGCAGGAAAACCTACCTGTGTCAATGCTTGGAAACTGAGGCAGATTTTCCTTATTAATAAGATGATCAGCAACAGCATTTGCCATTTCTATTTTGCCTTTTTGTTGCCTTTACTGTGGCCTTGTATGTCGTCAACAGTGGTAGAAATCCACAAAATGAGAAATCATTGCTAGTGGCCCACACATCCAACCGTGTTGCTGTAACTCCTATATTATAAAACGTGATATTTCCGTCAGAAGGCAGCAGAATTTTGGACACAGGCCCATCAAACTCCTGTAAGTCTTTATGGATCTCTTCTTTGTTTCTTCTTTACAAATGAAGACAATTTTCAAAGCACGGTAAGATGATACAGGAAGGACACTGGCAAACAATGTGATACACTGATAATGGAAGTTGCTGTGGCAGCATCTTCCAAGCCACACAGTAACGTCATAACAAGAGCTATTGTCCCAATAGCAGGGAAGAATAGTCAAAGAAACAGATTATTCTCTTCCATTTCTCCACTTTCAAAGAGGGATTCTTGATCTTTACATCTAGGAAATAGTAGAACTAAGTAAATGCAGAAATATCAAATTGAAAAGTGCAGAGACAAAGAACAAGTTATTTGCACTTAGGAGGCAGTAAAATGTATGCCAGTCAACATGGACTTGTCCAGGTCAAATCGTGCCATAGTGTTCTTATTCTCATCTTTATATCCATGATAGGAATACAGATCTTATAAATAGGGATGAAAGAGCAGCCACTATTTTGTTTTACTTCAGAAGGCTTTTGACTCTCTTGTGTGATATTTTACAAGCAAACCAGGGAAATTTAATGTATTGAAACAGCCATATTTGGTGTCTAAATATTCTTGTAGAATTGTATTTTCCAAGTAATTATTAATGGTTTGCTGTCATAATACAAAGATATTTCAGATGAGATCTATTCTGGTCAAGGTACTACCTGGTATTTTCTTGATTATTGAGTTAAACATTCTAGCTGATGGGAGCATTCGTGTTGCGCTTGAAAATGGTACCAAAGCAGCAGCAGTTTGGAAGACAAGGCTAAAATTCAAAGTGATCCTTACAAATTGGAAAGTTGTCTAATGACAGAATGGAACTCAAAAGACAAGTGCAGAATTGTATTCTTAGCAAAAATAAGAAGATATCCACAGACAGAATGAGAATTAAGTGCTGGAATGTTTGCAAGATCTTTTCCAGATGGGAAAAAAAAAAGGATAAAATATACAAAGAACGCTGAGGGAAACAAAACAAACAAAAAAAAGCCCTGTTTAGTCTGGACAAGCGTAGATGAAGGGACAACACAATGCAGGCCCACAAATATGGTTTGTGGTTGCCCAGAGAAGTTTTAGACTCCCCATCTCTGGAAGTGTTTAAGGCCAGGTTGGATGAGGTGTTAAGCAGCCTAGTGTAGAGGACAGTGTCCCTGCCCATGACAGGGAGGTTGGAACTAGATGATCTTTGAGGTCCCTTCCAACCCAAACCATGCTATGATTCTATGATTCTATGAAATATTGAAAACATACCTGTAAAATGAAAGTATATGTGATGGATAAGATGCACTTTCTGAACTTGTCAGTAAGAAGATTTAATTTGAACACCAAGAAAATTAAAAATAGTCTTAAAGACAATGGATGAAAACTGTTTAATGTGGACAGAGAATCTCCACAATCGGATTTTTTTAATTACAGGTCAATCAAACCTTTTCTTGAAAGCGATTTGAGTATGGCCAGTGTTACACGATACAGTAGAATGGACCACAGAACCTGCTCAGGTCTTTCCTGATTCAATATCTTTATGATTTCCTGGTAAAAAAGTGATTTCTGTAACAAGAAGCTAAACTCTTGTCTTGTTAATCCTTAACGCCATTAAAAGTATTCCAAGTCCTGTCATTCATGGCTTACAAAAGAGAATATACATATTTAATTATGCAACCTGAATATCTGTAAAATGGTTAATTCCATGCATGAGCACATGGGAGATGAAAAAGCTATTCTGATAGTAACCACATTTTTAAACCTTTTAGTCTTCAAATTACTGGTAAATATTTTCACTCTTATGATAAATGTTATCTGTTCTTTGCATAAACTCAGAGGACAAAAGCAACAAATCTGTCAGGTAATTGGGAAGGAAGTAAGGAAATTGGCTGAATGTTTCGAAATAGTGTAATGGTTCATGGACATAGGATTGGAAGTGTATCAAATTCTTGCTTTAATGCTAAGTGCCATTTCTAAACAACATGTGGGTTTTTTTGTGGCTTTTTGGTTTTGCATTTTGTTTTGGTGTGAGGGGGGTTTATGTAAGACTGAAATCTTAACTGGGACCTCTGAAAATGTATATATATACAATGTACACAAAAATGGTACTCAGTTGGGGATTTTTATTCAGAACACTCAAAGTTTGCAATATGAGAGTAAGGCTGGATGTTTTGATCATCTGGAGAAGTCTCAGCATCCAAAAAGCAAAGGCGTTTTTAATGATATCCTAACAAACTGCTGTAACTATGCTAAGCTGAATTGTGTGAGCACTAAAAAAAAGATGTTGAACAGATTTAAATCTTTGCAGAAATGAAAATCCACTGAAAGTATTAAAAAAAAAAATTTCAAAAAACATTTAACTCCTTGTAAGGGCAATTTTGTGAGAAAGACAGTTTATTTTCCACAATCCTCAGAAGTATTGAGGTATTCATAATGCCCTAGTTATTTCTGCAACTTCTCTTTTTCTTTTAAAAAAGCTTTAGAAACTCAATATCACTGCCCACATACCCCAGCTACTCACACTGACATGAAATCTCTTGAAAAATCCCATTCTTATTGTAAGTAGTCCTATATCCGAGGTCTAATTCCTTCCCTTCACGTATCAAGAGCTTGAGTCTTGTAGCTACTTTTACGTATTTGTAACCATTTATAACTTTTGTTCGAAGAGCTGTTCAAAAGGGCCTGAATGATAACTTTGGAAGACAGTGACAATAAAGGGCTTTAAAAATTAAGCAGAACTGGTGAGAAATCAGGAATATATGAAAAGACAAGAGGTGCTGCAAAGCTGAAGTGAGAGAGAGCTTAGATGACTTGTGTAGCTAGCAAGCTCTAGTGTGCTGCTGGGAGAAAAATATAAAAAGTGCTCCATGACAGCAATTGCTCCACATCTCTTTAGTTACAGGTAAACTATTTATTCTGCACCTCTAAATTCCTCCTAGGCTTTACACCACTCTTTAAGTGTGAGATGAATTATAACAAGGAGAGGATAATATCGGATGACTATAGCATGAAATAACTGTAGCTAATTCAAAACAGAGGTCAAACGTAGTTGTGTAGATTTATATGCAGGTTTTTCATTTGTTTGTTTCACTGTGTAGGTGAGATGTGAACTCCGAGGACTCAGGGCGATATCCGTCTCTTGTCGGCGCTAACAGGAATTTTTCTTTTGACTTTAGCAAGGCCGGTCACTTTGAAGGAAATGATCAGATCAGCAGTTTTGACCTGACAGAGGATATTAGGTTGAAAGAAAATAGATGAGAAAACAACTTTTAATTAACAAACATGAGTTGTTCAGAGGAATATGCTGACGGAGTGAATTTTTTTTTCTCACTTTGTGGAATGGAGAAGTCAAACTGACGCTACCCTCGTCTTGACCTTATAGTACATCCACCCTTTAATTGTGCTCAGCACAAAGAAGATGAGATCCTTTGAAGCAGCAGTCCGAGCCTGCCAGCTTTAGTGCTCTGTCTTTATGTATGACCTGGTCTACAACTATGCCTCAGCTTTCTTCTTTATTTTCTTGAGCATTTCATTGTATGGTTTAGACCTCTTTATTTTTATTTTTCATTTTCTTTTTTTTCCCATGATTTGATCAGTCTTTTAAAAAATGAAACTGCTTCTGATCTTGCCCTAAAGCTAAGTAAAAGTTCCAAGAACATCTCCTGTGTCATAGGCTTAAAACTAAAAATCAACCGGGAAATAATAAGATTTGGAGAGGACTATTAAAATAAAATTGCTTGGGGTGGTGCGGTAGGGATACTAAGACTCAGATAGCTAAAAAAGAAATGAAGACAAAGACTTCTCCTAGTGAGAAGAAAAAAAAAAGAATCAGTGTATAACCCAGTCGGATAACATGTTTGAGGAAAAGATAAATATAAAATAGATAAATAATAAAAAAAAATCATTAGACAAGCACACAATGATGTTGTATTGCTTCCAAGCATTACCTAAAGGAAAGGGCCTCTGTCAGAGCTGGGATTTTAATTTTGCCATTATTCTGAATTCCTCAGAAAGAGATAGAATCCCAAATGACACAGCAACATGAAACATGATATGGGATATTAAGAAAGGGAATTGATTATGTTTTATTATGCACTATATGCAGTAAACAGGAACTTAGCTTGAGCTGCTCACAGTAACATCCACATCTGTCTGCAAGAGTGCAAAATTGTGTCAGAGAATTTATAGAGAATGTACATACAAATTAAAAGAACTTATTTCCCTTTTATAAAATTATGTATGGCCATACCACTAACAACATGTATGAGATGATTCTCTTGGGTTTTTCATTATTTTAGCTGTGGCCTCAGAACTGAAATGTGAAAAATGCTTGGCACCTTTACAGCAGTTAATAAGACACTCTGTCCTCTCTTACTGTGAGAAAATTCTTATGTTTGGACAAAATGTAATTCTAATATAAAGGAAGAAAAGACTATAATTGACAGATGCTTTTGATTGTCACTGAATGTAAATTGTAAACAAACAGTGCTTTCTACGTGGAAAAACATGATATTTTGTCCATCAGGGAGGATGTCTGTAACATCAGGAACATTTTTTGTTTATGGTGCATTAATTGTAAAAATAGGTTAGTGGTCCTGCACTTGTTATTAAAAAAAAACAGTTATGACATCTTGAATAATGCTGTCAATTAGATGCTATCAATTGACATAGAGTGACACAGAGAGAGGTGAGAAACTTTCTTCCATGTCATTAGAATTCTTTTTGCAGATTGTTTACGCTAAAGTCAATTACCTGAAAAGGAGCTTTTAATTAGAGAACGTTATGTTTTCAAATTTAGCTCCCTCTGTGTGCTTTTGACACTACTTCAATACACTGGGTTGAAATTGAGAAATGGGCTGCATTTGCAAAAAAAAAAAAAGTATTTCAAGAATAGTACTCTCATCGTATTCCTGATTTGCTGTATATATTTTTTAATGAAAAGACTTGCATAAAAATAGCTGCAGATATTTTTCTTGAGCCAGTAGTTTGTCTTTCTGTGCAGATAGAGAATTTTTACCTGGCCAAAACCTTGATATAGGTATATTTTAAAACCTTTTGGATTTCTCAAGATTTTTAGACACTTGAAGAGCAGATCTATATTGGCGTAAGTATATGTGATCAATAAACATATCCCTGTGAAAATTACTGGAAGAAACATAAATGCTTAAAACATTCTACACAAGTTGAAGTGTAAAAATGCTAATAAGTAGGAAAAATACTTCTGGAGTTTTCTAGATTCATTTTACTGAAGAGATTATGACCAATTTGAGGTTTTTTAAAACTGTTCAGGCAGTCTGCAAACCACTTCAATTAGAACTATGTGCACATATGAAAACATACCCTCCCAACTAAGCATAGAGAGACCAGGATGTTATTCTGAATTTGTAGTCATCCTGAAATGCTCTTTAAAAACCTGTGAAATCCATGGATTGTCCAAAAAAAAAATCATATATCCCAAAGAAACTTACTGTCTTTGAAAATGTATGGTTAGTCCATAAAATTTCACTGAGACATTCATTTTTCGTGAATATTATCATAACATCACAAATGGTCATACAGATCAACGGCAGTATCTTAAATTTGATATAAGGTCTTGTTTTCTAGAGCCTGGATGAGAATTTATAAAGATATGCAACACTTTATTGATGTTTACCTGGAGAAATATCTCAAGTTTTAGTGGACAATTGCATATCAACTATGGTAAGGAAGTTAAAATTTTCGGAATACCATTCGGCATATTTCTGAAAGTAGTATATAAACTATACTTCTGCCTTGAATGCTGACAATAATTTCTCCCTAAAGACTCTGGCTTTGTTGTTTTATCTTGGTGTGGTGGAAATTTTTGGTTTTATTTCTGTTTTATTTTATGGCTTGTTTTTTTTTTTAAGGATTCATAACTTTTTTTTTTTTTAAATAAGATTTTTAAGTCTGAGATATACTAAATGTGAAAATATGCAGATTTTTGAAAAACATTTGTTTAACAATAACACGACTGTGAAATAAAATTCACTTTTCTTTGTATTTCATTCTATAACAAACCTTGGGCACTTTGATCTGGTTTTGGTTTTTTTTTTTGAGAGCAGAGATGATTTTTGGTTGCTTTTATTTTTCTTCCATATCAGAAAGTCCCTGGAAATTTCTGATTTGTTTTGTATACACTTGATTCATCAGCTGCCTAAGGACTTGCATTTTGAATATCCTTGAGGAGATCAAACTGATAAGACTGTGATCTATAGTGTTAATGTGGCCTTTTTTAGAAGTTGTGTTGATTTTATAGTCCTGTGCTGTTATTACAGCATCCCAACTAGTCGATCCAGACAACATGATTATTTCACATGGAAAAGCTTTCCACATGACAAATTCTTCTGTGAAGTTTCTCTGCTGAATCTGGTGAATTAAGACTCCAGACAATTTTATCCCACAGTGTTCTAATATAAACTTGTATTAATGCAACAGAATCTTGAAATCATTTAATTTAACAGAAGATAATACGTAATCACTTATTTTCATCATCGGAAAAAAACTGCAGATTAAACATACTCTTTTCCCACATGTATTTTGTCTATTCTGAGGAACAAACGTCAAGAAAGAGCAGCAAACATTATCTAAAATTCCTGTCTGGAATTTTAAGAGATGATATTCTTATGTGGTCAGAAACACATCTTACTTACTTCATTTCCTTTCAATAGAAGAATATATTTGGCAGATACAGTTTTTTTACTGATGGTTTGTCAAAAACAAATAAGAGAGAAAAGATCAGAGAGGAGAAGGAAATGAAGTAGAAAAATGTTTAACCATTTCCAGATCTGTGCTATCATCTCTAAGAAAGTCTCTTTCCAGCTTCACTATCTTTAACTGCAGTGTCATCATAATTTTATAAGAAATTAATATCATTGTAGGTTTGATTTTTTTTTAAGTAGGAGAATATTTCAAAGGATGCAATTGTGTGATAAAACCACAGAATTTCCTTTGCTAAATACTGTCTCTTATTAAGGACGTTAAATAAGAGCTTAAAACTTCCACAAAAAAGGGAAAATGTATAAAATCTCTGGGATATCTCTACGGAGTTTGGAGATCATAACATTAACATACAAAAAGGGATGAATTTGAACATGTGAAAGACGTATGCTACAAAATCTGAAAGTTACCCAAGTTACGAAGAGTTTAAAGGAATATCTAAAATTCAAGGAAAGATCTAATGTAAAATCCTGATGTACTTTGTGAAATCCATTAGCCCTTTACATATTATTGATTAAGATTAAAATTAAATACTCCTTAAACTTACTAAATGACCACTTTTAATGTTCTTACTGTATTAAACCAAAGCAATAACTTCCCTCTTATTAATTCACTTACCAGCAAAGATGTGTACATGAAACTTTTTTCATAGCACCAAGAAGGAGTCATAATAAGACTTTAATATTATCTGCATAATTTAGGTGTCATATTTTAATATTTAAACATGCATAATGAGAAATGTAAAATTACAGCATTGGCCTCGTTAGGTTTAAAATACTTAAGGATGGAATTCACTAAGCAAAATAAGCATTTCACACCTTCATTTATATTATTTGGATATTCTTAAATGTTATGACTTTATTTTTGCTGTTTATGTTTTCCATGGCAGATTAGAGATCAATTCATTAGTTGACTGAAATTGTTGAGAATCCAATAATGAAAGTGTCATCTACTTCAGAGTGGCTACATTGGCTTTCTGTTTCTGCTTGTCCAGGCAATGAAAGCGCAGAGGCAGTACGTCTCCAACATTTCTTTGGTATGTTATTTCACTGCGCTGAGCCTTTGTCACTTGGTCTAGACCAAAGCGCTTGGAAATCATCTAGAATGTGTCAACTATGTCCTAGGGTGCATCAAGCACAGCATAACTAATTGGTCAAGGGAGGTGATTGTCCCAGTCTACTCTGCAATGACGTGGTCCAACCTGGAGTACTGTGTGCACGTCTGTGTGCCTCAATATCTGAATGACATTAGTGTGTGCTCAGAGGGGAGTCACCAAGACAGTGAAAGGTCTCAGGGGCAAGAATTTCAAGGAGTGGCTAAGGTCACTTGGCTTGTTCAGCTTTGAGAAGATAAAGGCTGAGTGAGGGGTGACCTCATCACTGAGGAGTGAGATGACCTCATCACAGTCTACAACTTCCCCAAGGGGTGTAGCAGAAGAGGAGATGGTGATCTCCTCTCTCTGGTGATCAGCAGCAGGACATGAGGAAATGGAATGAAGTTGCACCAAGGAAAGTTCAGGTTGGACATTAGGAAAAGGTTCTTCACTGAGAGGGTGGTTGGTCACTGGAACAAGTTTTCCAAGGAAATGATCGTTGAGGGACCTTGACAGGCTGGAGAAGTGGGCCAGTGAGAACCTCATGAAGTTCAACACGGCCAAGTGCAGGGTCCTGCACGTGGGTCGGGGCAATCCTAAGCACAAGTACAGGCTAGGCGGAGAATGGATTGAGAGAAGCCCTGAGGAAAAGATCTTGGGAGTGCTGGTGGATGAGAAGCTCAACATGAGCTGGCAAGGTGCACTGACAGCCCAGAAAGCCAACCATATCCTGGGCTGCATCAAAAGAAGTGTGGCCAGCAGGTTGAGGGAGGTGATTTTGCCCCTCTACTCTGCTCACGTGAGACCCCACCTGGAATACTGCATTCAGCTCTGGAGTCCCCAATGCAAGAAGGACATGGAGCTGCTGGAGTGAGTCCAGAGGAGGGCCACAAAGATGATCCAAGGGCTGGAGCACCTCTGCTATGAAGACAGGCTGAGAGAGTTGTGGCTGTTCATCCTGGAGAAGAGCAGGTTCCGGAGTGATCTTATAGCAGCCTTCCAGTACTTCAAGGGGGCCTACAGGAAAGCTGGAGAGGGACTTTTTACCAGGGCATGTAGTGATAGGACAAGGGGCAATGGTTTTAAACTGAAAGAAGAGAGATTTAGATTAGATATAAGGAAGAAATTTTTCACTCAGAGGGTGGTGAGGCACCGGAACAGGTTGCCCAAAGAAGTTTTATATGCCCCATCCCTGGAAGTGTTGAAGGCCAGGTTGGATGAGGCTTTGGGCAACCTGGTGTAGTGGAGGGTTTCCCTGCCCATGGCAGGGAGGTTGGAACTATATGATCTTTGAGGTCCCTTCTAACCCAAACCATTCTATGATTCTATGTTTCTATGATTACACCAAGGGTGTCAGAGTTCAAGGAATGTCTGGATGACGTTCTTAGTTGTATATAGGTAATCCTGCAAGGAGCAGGGAATTGGACCTGAAGATACTTATGAGTCCTTTCCAACTTGAGATATTCTATGAAATCTTCCCACTTTGTATTGATTGCAAAGGAAGTCAGAATAAAAAATCCAAAGCTTTCAGGACTAGCAGTGATAGAAAGCATATCTCTCTCCGGTATTTTCGTACCTTCATGTTGGAGTGTCAAGACAATTATTTTCATGATTAGTACGTGAAACTGAAGGGAAGAGTGGCCTCTCCTGCTTCAGCATGATATGTGCTTGCATCATACTATGTTTGGCTGTACTGGTAAAGTTGTTTGCAGCAATACTGGATCAAGGTCCTTCCTGAGTGATCCCTCAGTCTATGCAGAAGACAGAGGGCCGTTATGGGAATGAGCAGAAGTTGAACTCTATATATTCCTGAAGAAATCTGTCCTCCAAGAAGGTTGTGTATAACATTTGTAAAGACCAAAGAAATGAACTGCTATTCTGCAGGATTTTCACTTTGTCCAAGTCCTGTTTCATGCTTTAAGGTACTACCTCTTCCTGCATAATTTAGACTTCTGTAAGGAAGATCAGATCAGCAATAATTGACATACTCTGAGTTGGGATTTGTGATGTGGTCTTCTGTTGTTTTGGGCATGTGAATTTACAGTGCAGCAGTTGCTCCATGATAATCATGTGCAAGCTGTAAATCCTTTGTAAATTCAAATAAATAGCATATTTTTTACTGGACATAGATAGAATTTTTGCTTCTCTTGTGCAGAGCAAAAATGTGAAGGGTTGCCAAGAAATAACTGGAATTTAATAAGCCTGGCCACGGCTCTATATGGTAATAAGTAGTTCATTGTAACTGTATCTTGAGTCTCACATTCAGACAGCAGTGCCTCCTTCTCTCTATTATGTTCAAATGAAAATGCTCCAAGATGAGAAACTTTGTGTTCAGTTTAGAAAGCTCTCTGCATCACACTGAAGTATGAAGGCTTAACTTGAACCTAAGCTCTTCCTAGTCAAGATCGAGGATATTACTGTCCATCTCATTTCCTAAAACATCTTAACATGGTGTCTCTGTTTTGACCTTGCTTACACTTTGGTACATTGCTGCCTCCTTCCCACCGCTGCACCCTGTTTCTGAAAAAACTTTTGACCAAATGTTTTTTCTGGCAGAGCTTAAATACTGCAAGATAGACTGTATAAAATGAACAGTAGTTACTTTGACTCATTTCTTAAGAGGTTGTATCCCACGTTCCTTCACTCTGGGATCTTACAGCTGGCTGTCGGAGTCCTGCTCTGAGAGTCACTGAGAAGCTCCCAGTCACACAGTTCAGAAATATGGCAATCGTCTGCTTGTTTGCTGTAATGGAAGTACATCTTATGCAAAATGAGTAGCTAGCTATGCATTTTCTTTTCTTTTTTTTCTTTTTCTGATTACAGCTGAAGTAGTAGAGAGGATTTTGCCTTCAGTTCACTTCTAACTTTTCTCTATTTTGATTTTTATTACTATAGAAGAAGGTATGATTTAGAATTTACAATATGAAAAGCTGATTTATACCATAAGCTTGTTCAGTATTGCCTCTTTTTCATAAAATACCACTAAAATAGGATTTCTAATTGTCTTACAATTTGTTATTTAAAGCTGGACATCACAATTTAGTCAGCGGGGAAATCTACCAGTATAGTTTTGACTTTGTAGCATCACTTCAATAGGCACACTCTGGGATTGGTTTCATTTTATTTTAACTCATTATTCATAATTTCATCTCCATAGACTTGCAATGACATTGTTTTGTCTTGACATTATAACATAATCTGCATATATTTGCATAAAATAATCAGACACTGGTTGAGAGTCTCAGGCAACAACTGTCAATGCTCAAAAGTAGTATCTCAGCTCAAAATGTCTACAAAGTTTATTCCAACTGTAATTTAAAATCTCTGGACCATTAATTGGTAGCTCCTGGGATCATAGACTTCAGAAGTTGAACTTAAATTTCTAAAATATATGTTTTCTATCATCTATGTAATTTGTAAAGAAGTTATTAACTGTTATTAGGTATAATCCCTACCCGTCTCTGAATAGAGTAATTAAACCATATATGCTCTGAATCTAATCTTCAAACTGGTAATAGTCATATGGATATCTGAACTTAAATTTTCTTCATCCAGGATTTTTCCCAGGATCAGAAAGCATTCATACTTTTTATCTCCTGGTTAAAGCTATCCTTCTCCCCCACAACAGGGTTTCACAGAGTCTTTATGGAGGCCATATTTACCAAGACAACTGATAATACTGAATCTTCAGGTAAAAAAGAGTTTTATTGTGAAGCATTTATTTTGTACCTGGATTGAGGCACGAACTTGCTGAATTGAAATAAAAATTGTTCAGAGCTGCATGTTGTCGTAACTAAGAGATACAATTATGAATCCATATAGCAACATGTTTTATATTTTTACATTTGCAGTGCCATAATAAAACTGGCACCTGTTGGTCTAAATGAACAGTAACAGAAACTTTACAGTTTTGTCATTACATTAAACTACCACTTCAATAGAGGAGAGCAGATATTTTGCTTCTTTTGCTAACTTGAGTTGACGCAATCTGAGGAAGTGGAAAATTCAGTCAGAAATGTAGTTGCAGAAAGCTGATGTCACAACTGACATCCTACCAGAAACCATCTTGAATATTCAAATTATTACAGTTAAAGTAGAATAACTTTTGGAAATGAAGATTTATAGTACCTGGTTGATATTTATGTGTGATTAATCAGATCAGAATCTGCAGTTTGCTCCACAGAAGTGGCCAATTTCAGACAGGGTGGTAGTACCTGAAGGAGGAAATCTAGTTTGAACTTATGAGGGAATCTTTGAGATTTACTGCAGGAATGTTAAGTGAGAAGCATTATTCTTGTTTTTCAGACTGTCAAGACTTAAGTCTATAATTTTGCACCTCTAATAAGAACAGAGCCTCTGAATTTATTTTTTTTTTTTTTTCTGGAACAAATCACTAGAAAAATATAGCTTTTCTGTTTTTCACTATTTCTTCCTTTTTTTATATACATCTTTGTTTATAGAAATAGAAATATAAACATATACAATAAATATAGATACTTAAGGATCACCTTCTCCAAGCTCAGGAGTGGTGCACCCCAACAAAGAGGAAGGCAGGCAGGAACACCAAGAGGTCTGCATGTATGAACAAGTTGCTCGTGGAACAACTCAGACACAAAATGAAGGCCTAAAGAGGGTGGAAGCAAGGACAGGGAGCCTGGGAAGAATACAGAGAAATTGTCTGAGAAGCCAGGGATCAGGCTGGGAAAGTTAAAGCCCTGACAGAACCTAATCTGGCCAGAGACATCAAGAACAACAAGCAAAGCTTTTATAGGTGCATCAGTGATAAAAGGAGGACTAGTGAAAATGTAGACCCTCTCCGGAATGAAATGGGGGACCCGGCTACCCAGGATATGGAGAAGGCTGAGGTACTCAATGACTTCTTTGCCTCAAGCTTCATGGGCAAGTGCTCCAGCTGCACAGCCCAAGTCACAGAAGGCAAAGGCAGGGACTGGGAGAATGAAGAACCACCCACTGTAAGAGAAGGTCAGGTTTGAGACTATCTAAAGAACCTGAAGGTGCACAAGTCCATGGGACCTGATGAGGTGCATCCGTGGGTCCTGAGGGAACTGGCAGATGAAGTTGCTAAGCCACTATCCATCATATTTCAGAAGTCGTGGCAGTCTGGTGAAGTTCCCACTGACTGGAAAAGGGGAAACATAGCCCTCATTTTTAAAAAGGTAAAAAAATGGCTGCCCAGAGAGGCTGTGGAGTCTCCTCCTCTGGAGATGTTCAAAACCCGCTTGGACGCGTTCTTGTGTGATCTAATCTAGGTGCTCAGACAGGGGGTTTGGACTAGATGATCCTTTGAGGTCCCTTTGAGGACCCTTTTGAGGTCCCTTCCAATTCCTAACATACTGTGATTCTGTGATTCTGTGATTCTGTGAAAGGAAGACCCAGGGAACTACAGGTCAGTCTGTGCCCGGCAAGATCATGGAGTAGATCCTCTTGGTGACTATGCTTAGGCACATGGAAAATAAGGAGGTGATCGGTGACAGCCTACATGGCTTCACTAACGACAAATTGTGCCCGACAAATTTGGTGACCTTCTATGATGGGGTTACAGCATTGATGGATAAGGGAAGAGCAACAGACGTCATCTACCTGAACTTGTCCAAAGCATTTGATACTGTCCCACAAAACATCCTTGTCTCTAAACTGGAGAGATGAGACACAGATTTGACAGATGGACCACTCAATAGATAAGGAATTGGTTGGATGGTTGCACTCAGAAAGATGCAGTCAACGGCTCAATGTCCAAGTAGAGATCACTGATGAGTGGTGTTCCTCAGGGGTCAGTATTGGGGTTGTCGCTGTTTAACATCTTTGTTGGTGACATGGACAGTGGGATCGAGTGCACCCTCAGCAAGTTTGCAGATGACACCAAGTTGTGTGGTATTGTGGACACGCTGGAGGGAAGGGATGCCATGCAGAGGGACCTTGACAGGCTGGAGAGGTGGGCCTGTGACAACTTCATGAAGTTCAACAAGGCCAAGTGCAAGGTCCTGCATGTGGGTCGGGGCAATCCCAAGCACAAGTACAGGGTAGGTGGAGAACGGATTGAGAGCAGCCCTGAGGAGAAGGCCTTGGGGGTGTTTCTTGATGAGAAGCTCAAAATAAGCCGGCAATGTGCGCTGGCAGCCCAGAAAGCCAACTGTGTCCCAGGGTACATCCCAAGAAGTGTGGCCAGCACCTTAATGGAGGTGATTCTGCCCCTCTGCTCTGCTCTCTTGAGACCCTCCCCTGCAGTGCTGTGTTCAGCTCTGGGGCCTCCAACACGAGGAGGACATGGACATGTTGGAGAGAGTCCAGAGGAGGGTCATGAAGATGATCCGAGGGCTCAAGCTCCTCTCCTCTGAAGACAGGTTGAGAGAGTTGGAGTTGTTCAGCCTGGAGAAGAATCTGGCAACACCTTCTAGCAGTCTTCCTATACCTGAAGGAAACCTACAAGAAAGCCGGAGACGGACTTTTTGCAAGAGTATATAGTGATAGGACAAGGGGTAATGACTTTAAACTGAAAGTGAGTAGATCTCAATCATCTATAAGAAAGAAATTCTTCACTCTCAGCATGATGAGGTAGTCAAACAGGTTGCCCAGAGGTGTTGTGGCTGCCCCATCCCTGAAAGTGTTCCAGGCCAGGTTGGATAAGGCTTTAAGTAACCTGGTCTAATGGAAGGTGTCTCTGCCCATGGCAGGGGAGTTGGAACTATATGATCTTGAAGGTCCTTTCCAACCTAAACCATTCCATGATTCTACGACTGCAATGCCCATTCCCTGTGCACATCCTACAGTATCACTTACCTTTTTCATTTTGTTAAGAAGTGAAGGAGTTCACGTTTCTGACTTCAATATCTGAACTTAGACTCTACTTTCTCCATGTTGGATAGCTAGTTTTACCAAGGATGCTGAACTCAATTGCAACCTGAAATTTATCGTTTTGTGTAAGAAAAGGACCTGAGACTTATTTCTTTTTGTTGACTGTCACATCGTAATAAAAACTATTGTCCTGAAGTTTCTTTGTAAGGAGTCAGCCAACATGAAAACAGCTAAAAGTCTGAAAAAAAAGAACATTCTAAACACAGTGAGGAGTTCCGATAAGACACAGAAAAATTTTGTCTTTTTTGTGTCCTAGAAAACTTTGTCTTTTATCTGCCTCAATAAGGACTTAAATTGTCTTCAAAGAAAGGTTTTAAGAAACATCAGTCCAGGTTACCTTCCTTTACTCCCAGCTGCTGTAACTCAAACTTTTTACTGATGCCATTACATTAAACAAGTATAAGGGGAAATTCTTTGATGAAAGACAGACTTAGGAAAAGAAGAAAAAAGGATATGTCTGAAAAAAAGAGTATATTTGTGCTGGTTTGACCTCCCTGCTCAAATATCTGTTTGCAGGCAATATAAAAATAAAAATTAAAATGGAAGTAACTACCATATCTGAATGAGACTTAAAACTTACACTTAATTAGTTTCACTGTTACCTGGGCAAATTCTGAAAAGAGGAAACAGTCTTGAGTAAAACATGCTATTTTAAGCATCTAGATATTATTTTTTTTTCTTCAGTAATCTTCCTACACCTTCAGAAATTTTATCTTTTTCCACCTTCAGATTGCAAGATCTTAAGCTCTGCTATAGTCATGTTTTCTGGGCCAAATGCCACCTTATTTATCTATATTTATATGGTATATAGCACAGTGTAGATTCTACTTTATGATTAATGTTTCTAAGTATTAGTAATAATAAGTATCGTTATAATTCTACAAAAACCACCTTTTTTTTTTTTTTTTCTCCTTTTTTTCCCCCTTTAATTTTTTGGTTTGGTTTGTTGGTTGGTTGCTTAATGTTTTTTGTCTTTTTTTTTTTTTATGACTGGTCTAAGTAGAGGATCTACAAAGGGCCTTCAGTCACACCTTCATAATAATGTTCCTGTGAATTAACAAGCCAACTGCTGGAATGCATTGTTTGCAACTGTGAACCTTCCTATATGCAGGTAGGTAACAGATGTATGCAGACTGATTATTGCATTTTGACAATTTAGATAGACAATGACAAATAATTAATTCAGGCTGATTTTATTTTGAGAAAATTTAACTGGGTAAGTTGTTTTAGAGGAATCATATACCATCAATATTCTGTTTGGTTTGTGGCTGCCTGGATGTCTTTACACAGGATTTTAGGCTTTGATAGTTACTCATAAATGCCTAGAAAACGCTTAACTTCAGAGCTTGATTTTCTTTATAGCTGTGAATCCAAACCTACTGGGTAAAGTCTTTGAATTATACATCCTTACACAGGAAAAAGTTTATGAGTTCCATAGTATCTCTTCTTCCAGTAAACACCTGGAAAAGTAATCTGTAAATGTGTAATGCAAGAAGTAACGAGAAAACTGGTGGGTTTGGATGTAGAATCCAAACCTACTGGGCAAAGTCTTTTTTTATACTGCTTTATTGGTAATACTTTGTTCTTAACCTCATGGAGGACAGCAACATGTATCTAGTAGGTCTTTTTCCCCAACTCAAATGACAAATTTGGACAACAGTTCATGAGGTTGCAAAACTGATTAGCCATAAGTATGGGTGTTGGGGTTTTTTTTCTTTATTTTAATAAAATCCCCAAACTTAAATAACCTGGAAGTTAATATGCCCAAACTACACCATACAAACATTATTCAGCATGCAAATGTCATGTATGAAAATCAGGAATAGTCAGAAATAAGATTATGTATTTAAATGTAATTTACCCATTTTTATACCTATATTATAGTGCATATGTGACAGTATTTCCACCTTTCTTGTCATACTTGTTTGGGGAAATCATTACCACTGCTACAATGTGTGCCTGGAGCTGGGATGTACTTCCTAGTGGACACAGGTGATTGATAGATGAATGAGATGAGTAATGGGAACTGCTCCCCATCTCTTTTCCTGAAACTCAGTCTCAGAAACACCTATCACTTAAAGCTACTGACCATGCTGAACTCAAAAACACCTGGTTTAGCAGATCCAGGAGGAAAAAGCAACAATACACTCCTAAATTGTGCCTAAACTTCATGAACTGTGGAACCACAGGTAAAATTTTGGCTCTCAGCAGAAAACGTTGGGTGAAATTCTGACAACAACTGATTAATCTGGTATCAGAACAAACCTGGTCCTTTTTGGCTCAGGTGCTCCTTATGAACTTGTCCTTTAGATCTACTTTTCCCAGTGACTGATCTTTATGCCTGTCCTCACTTTCTTATTAGTGCTCATCAAAATCATACTATTTTTATTTAGTTTTTAACTAAAAAAACATATTGAAAATATGTATCAGACATCACTTACATTCTTTGGGCTGCACATGAGCAGTTATAATGGTCTGTCTTATCTACATATATACGTGATCTTAGTACTATTATCTGGCTTCCTTATTTCTTAGGTAGGATCAGCACAGGGCAGGACAAAGATGTTGAGAACTATATATTTTTCAGACATCCAGATGTTCAGGTACCCTCAAATTTGAAGGATTTCATCCAGAATACACTGAAGTAATTGGAAAATTTTGTCATGTTTTTTCTTTCTTTTAACCAGGATTCTACAAGGTAGAACTCACAACTTTGTTGAGAGACAATTATTTGCATAAAATTGTTTTGTTTGGGTTTTTTTTTTTCCACACAGATAGTAGCAATTATCCAGTTTTCAAATAAAGATATGGAACTTGGCCATTTCAAGAGTCCCTTTAATTGCTATTTTCAGCAAAGCCCTGTCATGTATATGGGGAATCATATAAATCTAACTTAATAAATTTTCTTTGTGAGTAGAAAAATGTATATATTTGTCTATGTTATGCATTTCTCATTACAAATATCCAGGAAAAAAACCTGAATATTTCCAATTCACCTTTCAGTTTGAGAGAGATACTTTTTTAAGCTGCCAGATTGCCTCTTGCTTTAAAGTAATCAGCTCTTACAGATAAGGGAGATTTCTATCATTGCACAATTAATTTTATTTTAGCAATCGTTGCAGCTTTGAGTAACTGTTTCCCATTACCACTATCTAAGTCACTTAAGAAGGAAAGGTTTTGTAATAGATGCATAGAAGGCTAATTTGCAGAGCTGAAAAGGGATATATACCAGTCATGTTGTAATAAATATATTATTTTGTAATCCCAGAATATATATACAGTATTTCTTCATGTATAATCCATTATTTGTTTCTAAAGCATCTGTTCCCCAAAAATAAGTGCATCTGAAAGCTAAGCTCATTTATATTAATCACTTCCTGATTATCTTTTTTTCATGTCTATGTAGAAGCTATAGATGGTCAATACAGTGAATGTTCTAAATATGTTAATGTTTTGAATAACTTCATTTCCAAGCTAAAATATATAATTTATACATTTATACACACTTCTAAATAAGATTTTATGTATATACACTATGAGACCTTTTTTTTTTTTTATGAAAAACATATGGGTTTTTTCTCTTCTACTTTAGTCCTTTTAACAGTAACTTGCATCTACGTAATTTCTGACAAGGCTCTATTGTACTGACAGAATGGGGAACCTGAAATATATTATTTTAATCTGGGAACCCAATTCTAACTCTTGCACCTTTTCTTCCATATTCCCTGTCCTTTTTGCTTGCTAGAGGATAACAAATAGCAGTAGTGCAAGGATAGAACTAGAGATATAACCTAGCCAGGTTGTTTGGGTCAGTGACTCTCATCAGGTTGTTTTTACTACAGATGAGAAGCTTTGTCTGATTTTCCAGTCTCAGCCTATCCTAACCTGAGTGAATAATCTGATTTTCAACCAACTGTTCAAAAAAAATCTGGAGAAATCAAAGTAGAATTAGAACTTGCAAGTAGATGGGTAGGTAATTGTTTAATCAGATGTTTACTTTTGTGGACTACATTTTTCATTGCCAGCTGTCCCACACTTTTTCTGCAGAACATTGTCCAAATCAGGTCATGAATTCTACCAGAGGGAATCAGGCTGAAAGGTTTACTCTAAAAGTGCATTTGTATTGCAAGGTTCCTGTAAATGTTGGTATCTGAAAAGAATAATTTGATATTTTAATGCCCTGGAACACTTAGTTTATTAATAGTTTAATTGTTTTTTTACTTATATGCTTCGCTTGTCTTATTTTACATATAGTACAATTAAAAGTGGGCAGAAAAAAGGTTTGAAAAATGAAAGAAAATGAAGTGGAGAAATGTAAAAAGTATAATTTATTCAAAACCAACGTAAGAGTCCAACAGGGGAAAAGCATAGGACATTTGGAAAGAAAAGGTCAACAGAAACAGTAGTTATTAGTCTATATTGCAACCAGTATCCTGGTGTCCTGATTCACAGAGATACTCAGGTACTTTTGTCCTCCTTGTTGACAAAGAACATCTGAATTTACCGGAAAGATAAATAAGAAGCTGTTAGAAATTTCTCTACGAATTCCTCTTTGCCTCAAAAAAAAAAAAAAAAAAAAAAAATCCAACCATTAAAAGAAAAAGTTTAACTGTCATGAAACACTGACAGAAATGTGTTATGCACTCTTCACTATTAGTCGTAAGGAAAGGAATTTTAATTTTTGATTTCTTCTTTTGTGAACTATTTTTCTATTTCATATCAAACTGCCACCCTTATATATACATAACATCAGTTTAAAACTTTTGGCCAAAAAACCCCAAAAAGGTTCAGAACAACTTTTAATGACTTTTATTTAGCAGAAGAAAGGAGAAATACATATAATGCAGAAGTAGCTAGCACAATCAGTCTGTAAACCCTAAAATGCAAATAACTAATTCTTTCAGAAACCTGTATTGTATAGCTTTCTATTTTGTGTGTTAAATTGAACTGAATTTAATTAAATACTAGTATTAGAATATTAATTTATTTTGTCTTCTAACTACATCTGGTGTTTTTTATTTAAAGACCCCTCCATGCAATATGTATGCTATTCCATGCTTTTTAAATTAGTCTTGAAAGCTACAGAGTGTATGTAAAGAATGTCTTTACATAACTTATTGAATATTCATATCAAACACATGCAGACAAAATGAACAATGAAAACAAAACACTTGTAATTTTTAGAAATTATTAAAACCAGTCCGATTGGTATAAAATTAATTGTTCTAGATGGAATTTTCCACATTTCTGTCACAACAAAATTGTTCTAACTATGTATTCAAGAAACTTTGCCCTCTCTAATGTAAATTAATCAAGTACTCTTTTTTCCAAATATCCCTTTGGGAAACATCTGAAAAAAGATCTTTGATGAGACATTTCCTCATGAACAGTCTAAAATTTTCTTTTTTTCATTTTATTATTTTTCAGATTCTTATGAGTTTCAAAATCTCTAGTCTGCTTGAAGCCATTCTCTTCCTCTGTTACAATTAAAGCCTAATTTTAAGAGTATTAGAATCATGGGGAACAATTTCTTTGAGAAAGAAATTTTAGATTGAGGCTTAACAGGTTTCAAATACTTGTGTATAAGTCTCAGCATGAGATCCTGACAACTTGGTAGCTAAAAATTAATAGGTTTCTGAGAAGAGAAATATAAAGCTGCATGTTTCCTCTCCCAGACAAATATTGAAATGGAAAACTGGATGTATTAAAGAAAACACTGTTCCTGTTTTTCCTGTTGTGAAATGGCAGGGAATTTTTGAATGTCTGAAAGGAAGTAGAAAAGTCATCAAGAAATTGGAAAAATAAACATATAACTCTGCCTTCATCAAAACATCAGATTTGATTAGTGGTGATTTCTAAACAAACGTAGCATGTAACAAGGATGTGTGCTAAACATTATATTTACAATATATGAATGTGTGCCAATACAAAGTATACATTAATCTATATTAGGTAAGTGTCGTGTTTTAGACCAGCTGGCAACTAAATGCCGCACAGCCGCTCGCTTACCCTCCCCCACCCCCAGGGGATGGGGAAAAGAACTAAAGGGGAAAAGGGAAAGAAAAACATGGGTTGAAACAAGAAGTTAATTTAGTACAAGAATTTAATTTAGAACAAGAATTTAATAATAGTAATAGTAACAGTAATAGTAATAGAATAAAAGAATATAATAGAATAAAAGAATATATATGTGCAATGATAATAATACATACATACAAGTGATGTACAGTGTAATTGCTCATTACCTGGTGTCCAAGGCCTGTTCCATCCTGGACTAACGATCCTGAAACAGATAAATCCTGACACCGCAATCCCAGATGAGCGAGAGGCCTGAAGAGAGAGAGAGAAGTAACACACCAGGAGTCCGAAAGTGAGAGCCCCCGGAAGAGCAAAAGACCTTCTTTCTAGTCAACCTTCATTTTAATACTGGACATGGCACTGCGTGATATAGAATACTTCATTGGCCAATTTGGCCCTCAAACCTGAGTCTAAGTTCAAATAATAAGGAGAATTGTGGGCCCTCTGTCCTGGCCATGCTCCCCCCTATCCTGGTGTGCTCTTGCACACTGGTAAGAATGAGGCAGCTGAAAAGTCCTTGAGGTCTCAGTGCCAACTATAACTCTCTTCTCGTAATGAGTCTCAGACTAAAACCAAAACACAGAGCTCTTCTTGCTGCTAAAAAGAACTAACTCTGTCTCAGCTGAAACCAGGTCAGTAAGGCAATAGAAAAAATCAGTGGAATCCCATTAATGAACCGATAGAATTAGATTTCATAAATCAGACATATCAATAATTTTCAATGTCCTTATAAAAGAGCAATAGGAACTCTGACCCTCAAATCTGGACAGCATGCTAAGATACTCTGAAGTACTTTAGCATGTAATTAAGTTTTTGAGAAACGTCAGCAAAGAAAGGTCTTAGTTATGCAAAGATATTTATGATTAATGTGCACTGAAGTTTAAGAGACAATGCTTAAAATTCCAAATGTGTTAGCACATTTACAGGTCTTTGGATTTTATTTCCTTATCCTGAAGACACTTACGAACTTATAGAGCTTTATTCATAGAAATAATCCTGGTTTAATTCTGAAAGTAAATCGGTGTGTATGCTTAACATTTGCAGAAGTTAAGCCTTGAGCAGTGACTAAGATCCAATATAAAAAAATAACCAATTTAAATTAATTTGAATCCTAAACCCTTCAATATGACTCTGTCATGGTTTGATGTGAGGGGGGAGGTTCTGGTGGCAGGAGCTGCCCGTCAGACTGGACTCCCATCCCCCTTGGGGCTTGGGTCAATCAGCGCCTCTGCGAATTGCCCTATTTACGTCGGGACAAAGGAACCGGAAAGGTGCGTGCCTTTGCCCAGGAGTGAGGAGAAGGGAGAGGGGCGCTGCCCCCGCTCCCTGGCTCCCGGCTGGGCAGCTGCCCGCACTGGGCCGGTGCCACCTGCTGAGGATGGTGGTGGTGGAGCCGTTTGGGGAACTCGGGGAGAGCCCTGCTCCCGGGGTGCCCACTGGGCCAAGTTCACCCAGAGAGGACTGATATCTGAGAGAAACGGCCACATCAACACCAGATCAGTGAAGATGGAACGGGATGAGGTGTGTGGGAGCTGAGTTTCCCCTGCAACCAGTGGTGAGATGGTAGGCGGCTGCCTTGCAGCCATGGCGATCCCGGTGGAGCGGAGACCACTCACGGTCTGTGGAGAACCCATGTCGAGAAGAGATGCCTGGGCTTGAGTACAGTACGCATCTAGAGTCCGTGGGACGACCCCCCTTGGTGGGGAGGTGTTTTGTTTAAAGGAGATGTTTGAGCCTGAGGACAGTTGTGAAGCATGGTCACAGGTAGAGATGCATTTACGCATTTAAAGTCTGTATAGAGACACATTTAGAGTCTGTATGATGACCCACGCCGAGGCGAGTGGCAACAACTCCCTAAAGATCCGAGACTGTGGTAAAGCCTGCACCGGAGCAATCCGATGGGGAAAGATTGCATCCTGCAGGTAGGACTCACGCTGGAGAAGTTTGTGGATTTTCCTCGTGAGTAGGGGATCCACTGGAGCAAGGGAAAATGGTGTAAGGACTCCTCCTCCTTTAAGAGAGGAGCGGCAGTAACAACATGGGATGAAGTGACCTGCACTCTCCCATTCTCTGTCCCCCTGTGCTGGTGGGGGGAGGAGGTAGAGCCAGGAAGAAAAGGAAAGGGGGATGGAGAGGTGTTGATTTTATGATCTGGCCTTGTTTTCTTTTTATCCTTTTAACTAACTGGTTTTGCTTGTCTTTATTCTTGAAGTAACTGTTAATAAATTGTTTTGCTTTAAGAAAGCCGAGCCTGTTTTGCCCAGGACCATGGTTAATGGGCGCTCCCTCTGTTCTTTTCTTGACCCTCAGCTCCTTTACTAGAGAGGCTATGTGGAGTTTAGTTGTCGGATCAGCCTAAACCACGACAGACTCCTAAATCCATTCTGGACTCTGGAATAAGTGGTCTGATTTTCAGAGCTATTGGTTTTTCATAGTGTTCAATGAGTTTAACATCTATGAAAAACAGATGTTACCTTCTTTGTTGGTTTGGATTTTGATTATTTCCTAAGGCTAAATATGACTTATATGTTTGTTTTTTCTAATTCCTATGCTATCAGTACAGCAACTTTAGAATAAGTTTAGAGTTATGAAGTGAAGGCAAAGGCTAGAAACTGGGGGGGGGGAAAAAGGTACTCTAAATTAAAAATATTACAGTATTTTCATTGCTATTTATTTGTAAATCCTTTCTCTAATTCAAGCATTCACAATTCTTACATAATATTAAAGATAAGCTGTTCCTATTACAACACTGTACTGAAGATAAGCACTTCTTTTCACTGTTTTGAATTGTAAGACGTTAACAACCAAAAAATGCACATTGGTCCATGATCTGTCTTCCTGTTTCATTGTTATGCTTTTGCAGCACAGACCAGAAGAGTTTCAATAGCTGATCAAAACAGAGTTCATCATTCAAAAATCCATTTTGTTTCTGCATTTTAATAGTTATTAGAGAAAGAGCTTTACAAGATTTATATCGTATGAAGTAGTGCTATATTTGACATTTCTGAGACTAGTGAAAATTAAAGCCTGCCTATTTCTTGTTTTTCTCTTAAAACATCCCATTATCTATAACTTTTGAGGGAGGGAGCAGTGGGGACTAGAACTAATAATAGCTTTCATTTAGAGTCTGGTAGGAGGTAAGTCAATAGAGGAAATATAAAATTAAAGAGAGCATGATAATGGCAGAACACCATCTCCAGTGCCATGGAGCCCTTAACCAATATTCTGTGTAAGATAATAATAATATTACACCATCATATGGCCAGTTCTAGAAGGAATTTCACTTGATGGAAACATGACAGAAATCTGAGTGGGTGAGGAAAGTCAGAGGGTACATTGTCAGTAAGTGAGAAATCTCTCTGATCACTGAGCAGGGGAAACAGAGTGAAAAGATAACTTGTAAGAAAATAATGACTGAAAACCAATAATTCTGACAGAATAGAAACACATTTACTCCTCTGAGAATTGCTAAACAATGTCCAGATAAGTATTTTGCTGCACAAAACCCTGCGGAAAGCACAAGAACTTTAATAAATGCAAGGCTAATCAACAGACTTTATCTGTAATGAATCATTCTTTGGATTCAGGGATGATAAGCATGTATTCAGTCTATTTTTATTCATGCAAGTGATCACAGTTTATCTCACATCAAACACTGTTTCCTGCTTGGTAGAACAGCCTGATTAAACATACAGTTTGGTCCTTATTTTCTGATGGAAATTTACCCTTCAATTTAAGGTTCCAGAGTTGACCTGAAATTATCTCCAGAGTTATTTTGAGCTGCAGAGTTGCACAATAGTAGTTCATAGCAGTGAGATGGATTCCTGTAACTTGTTTACAAAAGAATGCAAGTTTTTTATAAAAGCAAGCAAAAACTGTCACACCGAAACAACACACCTATGTAAGTGATGCCACCATTCGATAATATTTGTTCTCTGCACTGCAAAAACTGTCTTCAACAATTTTTGGGTGTGGTCTTTTAATATGCCTGCTGGGATTACACATGGTTGAGCGTAGGCATCTCTACTACAGGTATGTACCTACATTCTCTTCATGACCCTTAGGGTGAAAAATCCACTTTTAAGGCATGTTTACTTTTATCCTCATGTTGATCTCTACAATAAGCCAGATAAATCAAAACTGTCCACTGCGCTCCATTCATTACAAAAAGAGTCTAGGCTGACAAGCTGGACTGTAGACATTTTCAGTGGAAAAGTTCATAACGTCTTAACTAATGTAAGCATTGATTGCTTCAGATATCACTGGGTATTTTGCATTCTCAAAGCCAGAGTTAGTGAAACAAACAAAACCACATTACAGCTATGACAATACAATTTTGATTGAACAAGGTGTTCTTTATTCAGGATGAGTACCATCACTCCTCGTGTTAAAGAAGGATCTGCCTGTTCTTAAAATGAGGAAAACTTTTGGGTCGTCTTCTTATTTCATTCATTTTCTGAAGACCTGTGATCTGTTAGAAACAAGAAGCTTAGTTGTTTCTGTTGAAATCTTCATCTGTTAAACATTAAATTATGATTCTTGTGTTGTGCAACAACTTATTTACCAACAATTTTAAAGCTAAGAAAGGCCAAGGCTTTCTCCTGTTATTCATGATGTAGGCCTTTCCCTAGGTAAGACTGTTTTAAATCTGAAGTCTGAAACCTGTGTTGTACACTGGAATTAATTGTTTCCTATACAGTTAGGGATACTGAGTATCCTTTCAATATTTTGGTTGGTTTATAGTTTTTCAAGTGCTTAAGAGAAAATTTACCTTTCCTAAAATAATAATTTTGACATATAAACAAAACAAGCAGTTTAAACCAGCAATTGTTACAACTTAATTGTAAAAGGAAAACTGCTAACACCAGTGATCTTTCCATCACAGACTCTCCCTTTTAAACTTAATTCAATCAATAGTAGTTTCTGCTTCAGTTTTTCTTTTACAATTTTTCCCACCTGTAAAAGCTTTGGAAATATTCCTAATAAAAATCTAGCATGTAACCATCTCTAATGATAACAGCAATTCCTTGAATATACAGAAAGCTATCTATATTGTTCATACTGTACACAGTCTTAAAAAGAGAAAAAGTAGCATGTACTGTCTAGGAGTTTATAAGCTCAGAGATAGGCACAATCTCCTAGAGAATTTTCTGTTCTACAGGGCATGAAATAAGCTAAATTCAGGTGAGTCTGTCCAAGTCAATGTGTAATTCTTTGCTACCATAATCCCTGAAGTAAGTCAGGATTTTATTTGATTTCTCTTAGTCCCATGATTCGGCAAGAGAGCCTAATGATGCTTTCCTGATTCAGTTGGTATCCAAAGAAAAGGGTTTGGTACTCACTTCTGTAGGAGCAATTAAACCTATCCTCTAGGATTTTGAAAGCCCCGAAATAAATATGATATAGTTGGAAAAAAAGACACTAAAAACTTCTTAAATAAATATAGTTGAGTTTGGGGTGAACATTAACACAATGTCAGACTCTTGCACCAATATCTCAATGGGATATAAGTTAAGGACATTCTTTTATTTTACACTACTGTATAGAGCGCCAAGTCATATATCCTAATTTGGAAACTGTAGCTTTGACTTCTTTAGCTCTTTAAGTTAATCAAAATACAGTTTTCCTCTTTCTGATTTTTTTTTTCATTTTCCTTATGTTCTGTATTTACCTCCTTCAGAGTGACATGACCCTGTTTGAATTATCACATATGAAATCCAAACAGGAGAAAGACTAATCTATGCTTCAAAAAAAGGACAGACTTCTATTTTCTAAAACTGTGTATTGCCAATAAAAAGAAAAGGTTATTTTGGCAAACCACAGGCTGCTATATTGATATATACCGAAACTAGACAGGTAGAGTATACTACAGGTACTGTAGGTACTATACAAGTAAAAATGCAAGAGGTTTTTTTAAATAACTAGGAGAAAATCTCTATTTATTAACTGCAAGTACAGGATTACTGTTGAACAGCTTAAAATGATGGCTAAACAAAGATGAACACCAGTCTTCTGTTAAAAACAAGTAGCATATACACGCATTTACCAATCCTAAAATGTTTATATTGATTATATGGATCCTAGAAACTCATAGTTTATCCAAACCTGAACATATTTGCATGGCAATAAGGAAAGATATACTTAACACAAAAGAATCATACCCTTCCACATTTCAGTCAGATGTTGGATATTCTCACTGAAATAAACACAGATATGTTCAGCAAAGGCAGAATAATGTATTTCCATTTTGTTTTATTTTCAGAATCAACTCTGGGATTTTGATGGTGGTTTTTTGTTTGGTTTTTGGTTTTTTTTTTTTTTTTTTACTATTCAGAATGTGGCATTTTGGAGGATTTATATTTACCAGAACAAAAAAATTGAAGAGTGTTCCAATGCATAGGGGTACACAACTCTGTTCTGATAAGAAATGTACGGAGAAGTAACCAGATGTATTTGATGTATTCGTTCCATTTTATTTACCTTGTATCCCATTAGAACAAAGACTCCATATAAAAGGACTATCACATGATATTATGGGCCAGGACAATTTGATTTTAATCAACACCAGCAACTTAATTAGAAAGACACAACTGTCCAAAAATATTATTATGTCAAAAATTAGTCTTGGAAATTATTTTCTAGCATCACTTGTTAAGACTGAGATGAATTTATCACCTCTTATCGTAAGAGTAGCTGTATAACTTTATACTAGATCTCTTAACCTCAGATTGCCTCCTTTAGCTATACAAAAATTGCTGTAGTGATGTGAAAGTAAAATGGAAATAATTTTATTTAATAGCATTGAACTACCATTAAAATATTACCTTTTGTGTATACTTCAGCAAATCCTTTCAAAATTTTGACTCAGAAACTGTTCCATTTTACTTATGAGAGAAAGCTATTATTTATAATTGATTGGTAAGGATTAAGTAGCTAAAGTTTGCAGAGGGTCTTGAATTTGTGACATTTTTCAAGTACTTGAAAGTACTTGAGTACGATAATGGTGAGATATTTCCTTGCTGAGCTACATACTGTGAATTTGCCTTTTAGATTCTTATTCCTTCTATGTCATCTCTGCTTCAATTGTTAAAAAAGTGTACTGTTAGCTATACAAATTATGATCTTTCTACCCCCTACCCAACCCTCTTTTAAATGCAATTATTTCTAAGTCAGGAACTGAGCAAGGACTATCTTTTTTAAAAGATAAGTTAGTGGGCAGAAGGTTTGGGCAGAGGGAGTGCCTGTGTGTACTCTCATTTCAGGTTCATAGTTTTCCAAGCGTTTTTATTAAAAAGCCCTTCAGGTTGTTCTTTCATGCCTCTTCACTGGAGATGTGACTATTGGATTAATCTGAAAGAAGCACTTTGTTCCATTTCTTCACTGTTCTGTCTCAAAGGGACATTCATTCCTATGGATCATCAGTGAAAAGTAGACCTGAAGAACTACCAAGCAATGCCACGAGAGAGATGGACATCTCCCTGTTTCTCCTAAACATTATAAGCATGTTCTGCTCTTGTCAAGGTATCTGGATAGCTGTTTATGTCATAGGTGAAATTTATGTTGAAATAAAGAATTAATTCAAACCCATGGAGGCATTAGCTTATTATTAGTTGTCTCTAGCATCCTTTCTGATTAGAATGAATAGAGGAAGAAGATTCATACTACTAAAGGTGAAAATATATGGAGCAAACAATGTGGAATAAGGAATGTGGGATAAGGAATTGGCTCGATGGTTGCACTCAAAGAGTTGTGGTCAACAGTTCAATGTCCAAGTGGAGGCCGGTGACAAGTGGTGTTCCTCAGGGGTCAGTACTGGGGCCAGTGCTATTTAACATCTTTGTTGGTGACATGGAGAGTGGGATTGAGTGCACCGTCGGCAAGTTTGCTGATGACACCAAGTTGTGTGGTGTTGTGGACATGCTGGAGGGAAGGGATGCCATCCAGAGGGACCTTGACAGGCTGGAGAGGTGGGCCGGTAAGAACCTCATGAAGTTCAACAAGGCCAAGTGCAAGGTCCTGCATGTGGGTCAGGGCAGTCCCAAGCACAAGTACAGGCTGGGCAGAGAATGGATTGAGAGAAGCCCTGAGGAAAAGAGCTTGGGAGTGCTGGTGGATGAGAAGCTCAACGTGAGCCAGCAATGTGCGCTGGCAGCCCAGAAAGCCAACCGTATCCTGGGCTGCATCAAAAGCAGCATGGCTAGCAGGTTGAGGGAGGTGATTTTGCCCCTCTACTCTGCTCACATGAGACCCCGCCTGGAATACTATGTTCAGCTCTGGAGTCCCCAATGCAAGAAGGACATGGAGCTGCTGGAGCGGGTCCAGAGGAGGGCCACAAAGATGATCTGAGGGCTGAAGCACCTCTCTTATGAAGACAGGCTGAAAGAGTTGTGGCTGTTCATCCTGGAGAAGAGCAGGTTCCGGAGTGATCTTATAGCAGCCTTCCAGTACTTCAAGCGGGCCTACAGGAAAGCTGGAGAGGGACTTTTTACCAGGGCATGTAGTGATAGGACAAGGGGCAATGAATTTAAACTGAAGGAGAAGAGATTTAGATTAGATATAAGGAAGAAATTTTTCACTCAGAGGGTGGTGAGGCACTGGAACAGGTTTCCCACAGCAGTTGTAGATGCCCCATCCCTGGAAGTGTTCAAGGCCAGGTTGGATGAGGCTTTGGGCAACGTGGTGTAGTGGAGGGTTTCCCTGTCCCTGGCAGGGGGGTTGGAACTAGATAATCTTTGAGATTCCTCCCAACTCTAACCAGTCTACGATTCTATGATTCTATGAATGTACATGCAATAGAAGATATACATTTAATGAAAAACAAAAATGCTGTTCAGAGTTGAGGTTTTATAATCAGTTGAAGTCAATTGCAGTGAGAGAGAGTTTTAAGTTCAGCTTTTGTTAATTATGCAAGTGTTGCATAAAAAACCCAGAGGTTAATTTTAATTACATTCTATCTAATCTATTATAACTAGAGTTTGAACACTATGACAGCATAACAGATGTTGTCCACTGTCATAAAAATATGCTTTCATTTACTACATTGGCATTTTAAATTTATTAGTGTTATGATGACTGACACTTTGTATTTATCTTGTCGTTGATACAGTAAGTAGATAAAACTTGGCAGTATATTTAAAAAAACCCACTATTTAAAATGTCCTGTTTCATTCAAAATTGGCAAGAAAAAATCAGAAATGAGCTGGAATTTGGAATCATGAGAGTATCCAATTATCGGAAGACACATAAGTATCACTTTAATTAAAAGAGAAAACATAGTTACGTGAAGCATAGCTGAGATTTGTAGATAATTTTTTTTTATTTTTCTTCATTTCATTTTTTTCCTAATATCATTTTAGAACTTTACAGTCTAAGTTACTTATACGTCCCCAGAGCCCAATAACTTTAAATTACCTTGTTCACGAGCCCTCTTGAAACTGGGCAGAGACCTAGAGGAAATGTCTAAAAGATAGCCTGGGTGAGCACAACAGTAGCAATCCTGTGTTCAGCACATGCTCCCAACAGTCATGCCCAAACGCACAGAAAACAACAGGATTCAAATGTGAAAGTGCTAAGGAATAGGTCCAGTCAGGTTCACACTTTTCACTATCATCTAATTTATTTAACGCAGGAATGCTAAAGTAAAAAGTGGTACTGTTTAAAAAAAATGACTGCTAAAGCCAGCCACGCTGACCTGCATAGCAAATAATGGCATTTAAGATACTCACGCTTTGCTAAATGCGGTAAATGACAAAGCTGTTTCCAACTTAAACACTGCAGAACGGAGCTTTTATAAGAGAATTAGTCCTCATCAGGATTATTTTATGGATCTGTTGAAGTATAGGGATATACCTCTGCACAACACACACACATGGAACACATTGAATTGAACATTTTCTTGATATGAATCTCTTCACTAAGCCTACTAATTTGCCAAAAATGAAATGTTTTGTAGAAAAGTTTAGATTTTATAAAATATAATATATTTTATATTTATTTATATAAAATAAAAAAATGAAAAGGGAAACATATATTTCCATTTTCCATTTTGAAATTATTTTTAATCATTCATTAATTCAACTACATTTCTAATTAGAAGTTAAAGTTACGCGTTTTTTTTTTTCTGTTAACTTAAATACCAAGTTTTATCCATGTTAGAAAAGAAGATATCTTCTTAGAAGGAAAAGTTTTAATTTTAACACAATCACAAAAGACTGAAGTAGTTACCTATTATGTTTTTTATCATGAATATCTGTAGGCATTCATAACTATTCATTAATGTTCTCAAAACTTTAATGTAGGGATCCCAGTTCAATATATCCTGGGATTTTTTGTCATGCTTATATTTTGTTCTTCTGATGAACACAACATACCGGGACTTTGTCTTGTGAAACTATATTTCTTGGATTATTAAGTGAATATTCTCCAAATAAGTGATCGCTCATATAAGTATCGTGAAGATGAAAGAAACGTTGTTCTAAAAATTCTGAAGAATTTTCTACAGTTTAAGGAACTGATAAATATAAGTACATGGGAAGCATCCATTTGTTGCAATTATGATTTAAACATCTAATAGAAAAATCTTGAGTAATTCACACATTTGCGGCTTTCTGGTTTTCTCTCAAGGCTTTCCTTCTCAAAGATGATTTATTTATTTATTAAGAATAATGCTAATTTCATCTGTATCCTAATCTGTGAAATGTTCACTTGTTTTTTTTTAATTTTTAATTCAAAGCAAAAAATGTCAACAAGAAAACATTTCAAAAACACCTTTTGTTTTAAAGAGCCCACTCATCTTCAGTTCAAGGGACTGGACATACAAATACTACTTAGGATGCCCTTAACGTGAAGGACAGAAGCAAAATATTCCAATAAATTCCTTGCAAAACAATGGAAAGATAATTTGATAATACTATGAGTGGATTATACTGCTTCTCTTCTCCTGATATGATCACTTACTGTAGCACTTTCCTTTGAAATAACAATTATAGTGCTCTGCTGTTACTAAGAAAAGACTGATGAAGGTGGATGTTGCTTTTCCTCTCAGTTATTGTCAGCTGCTGCTCTTTAATACTGAGCCCCACTGCCAGTGAGCATTCACAGCCTCAATTTGCAGGTGATCAGACTCTCCAGTGGTATCACTTCCTTTAGAAAGCAAAGTTGCTTTACAGGCAGGGCCCCACTTGGAAGAGTTTGACCCATAAGCTGGTAATAGAAATTAATAATTAGCAGAGATACATGAGGTTCTTCATCAAAGATTAAACTTGTGACAACAGAAATGGATGTTTTTCTTAATCTCAAATTTCCCTGTGCTAGCTGGAAAGGTAAAAATAATGATGCCGGTATGTAAGCAATCTGTAATTAGACATAATTTTCAAGAGCTAGAATAATAATTACGTTATCAGTATAAGAACAGTTGGATGGCTATGTCCTCTTGATTTCTCTAATAATGCTTACCAACTTTGCAATTGTGAGTACAATTCTTTTTCTCTGTCAGTCATCAAACTTTTTTTAAAGAACATGTAGATACACAGTTTGTCTTTTAGTCTTTCTTGTTGAATCTACCCTTCCAGGAGAGGAAAAAAGAAAAGCAAACAGTGATTGTCAACACAAAAATGAAGACACAGCTACTTGGTAGAGCAAAGAAATAACATTTGGATCATCAGTTGTCTAAAACTCTTTCCCATTTTGAGGACTAGCTTAGGTCTTCTGTGCCTTCAGTGAGTTACATCATACATAGAAGTATGCATGATGTGTCTTTGTCACATCAATAAACCCATTTGCAAGCTGATTGTGAGAGCAACCATCAAGAGGTGTTACCAATTTGTGGCATCCAAGTAACAAAACAGACTGCTTGAATTCCTACCAGTTTGTTACATTCAGAATCCTTTTTATGGACAAAAGCAAAACATTATGCATGCAAAGCCAAGAATTCATTATTAGTCTGACTGGAGCTTTAACAGCTTAATCCACTATTAGTCTGATTGAAATTATACTAATACTTCTATAGTTCAGATTAGAGCCAGTTGAAATGTTGCCTATAGAAATGTTCCAGTATCTATCCCTTCTTTCTGGTGCTATGCACATGTCGTGGGTTAGGCTACTCCGGCAACCAAACCCTACTTACCTCCCCCAGCCCCGGGGAGGATAAATGGGAAACCCGTGGGTTGAGATAAGAACAATTTAACGCAGATGGTTTAATACACAGTGTAGATGCTCACCACCCCCTCTTATGTGAAGCCCGTCTCGTCCCGAAGTTGCAATCCCAGACGAACACGAGGCCCCGAAATAGAGAGGGGGAGAGAGAGATAGTACTTCAAGAGTGGGAGTACTGGAAGAGAGAGGGAAAAAAAGGCAATAGAGCAAAAGCGGCGAAAGAGCCAAAGCACAAAAGCCCTTCTTTCCGGCTGCCCCTCACTTTTATACTGGGCATGACTCTGCATGATATGGAATACTAATTGGCCAGTTTGGCCCTCAATCTTAAGTTCCACCACAAATCACAAGGGGAATCGTGGCCCCCTTGTCCCAACTATGCTCCCCCCTTATCCCGCTGTGCTTCTACACTCCAGCCAGAACACGGCACACTGAAAAGTCTTTGGAGTTTCACTTCCAACTACAAACATCACCTTGCTATCAACATTCTTCTCAGAGTGAGCCTCTGAGTAAAGCCAAAACATGGAGTTCTTCTAGCTGCTAAAAAGAAGAGCTGACTCTGTCCCAGCTAAAACCAGGACAACACACCTCTGAGATCTCTGGCAGATGGCCTCTGCCTGCTGGGGGGTTATGAGAAGTCATCATCACCCTTCCCAGAGGCATTTTGATGTGTTTGTCAGCATGCCCTACACCTTTCCCTTGCATCACAAGTTTCCAGTCCTACTCTACGTCACAGTTTTCTATATAAAGTGAGTTGAGTGTTTCTATACATTGAGCAAATCTTCTGCATCCTCTTTGCTACTTCTAGTTTGCCCGGCTCTCAAGGTTGCATTCCTCTACTGACCACCAGTTGACTGCTGATTAGTTTTTTATATCCTCGGGATCTCCAGTAGTATCTAGTGCCTGCACCTTCATGTCCTCTGCCGTCATCCCATGCCTGTCCTCCTCCATGTCAGGTACATAGTCTTTAACAGTCTTCCAGATGTTCAGAACAAACATAGCAGTAAGAATTAGGCAATGCTTGATACAGCCAGATAAGATAATTCCAGAAAAAGTCCCTCATTACCTCAAAGCAAAGCTTGCGTCTTCCTGCAAGCAACAGCAATGACATATTTTCTGGGCTATGGCCATAGAAGTGAGTAGTTACTTCGGTGATCAAGAGGTCAGAATACACTGGGGAGGTGCATAAACAGGATAAGTGCAAGGATTATTTCTGCTTATGCCTTTTTGTAGTGCTTTTTCTTTTCCCTTCTGTTCCTGGACCCACTCATGTGTTAAGCTAATTGAGGGAAGTGAAAGATAAAAGCAAAGGAGTCAGTTGGAAATGTTGTGAGGTTAAGTCAGGCATCTCTATCTTGTTTTGAAGGGTGTAGGGGGAAGATAACAAAGACATTCAGCAGACAGCTCACGGAAAAAAAAAGCATTAGAAGAAAACCTCAAACAACCCACAAACAAAGAGAGAAGATATGACTATGGAAACAAAGAAGTACAGTACAATCCGCTGGAACGAGTGACAAAATTAGCAACAGCCTCTGACATTTTGGAGACAATCTCATAAAAAACATTTTTCTATCTCCAAAGCCCCCAAATATGAATGTTTCCTTTGAGCAGTCCTTCCTAACCTGAGGGAAAGGGCGTCAAGATGATTCTTTGCAATACCTCCCAAATCTAACACAAATGCTGTGCAAGAGGACACACTCGGTAGTGTAAAATGCAAGTTAGTAGCTTTCTGTGTTATATCCTAACCGTGAACCTGCCTGGCTGGAGGGTTGTCTCACAGTTTTAATTTGCCTAAAAATCCCTATTTACTTCTAGCCAGGCTTTCATTACAGTGATAATTCACTGATTATGTAGAAAAATCATGAAGTATGCATAGAATGATTGTCACGTGGAAAAAGAATGAAGCTAAGACCTTCCAATAATTACATTCGTATTTGAAGCTATATAGGAAAGGCTCAAGATATTCCTAACAGTATTCCCCAAGTCTTTCCCTTATTTCAGTAATTTCAATCTGTAGTTAATAGTTTCTGAAGTTGAAGTAAATATTCAAACGTTCATGTTTAAAATTTGGTTCTTAGGTGGCCCTTACAGTTTGACAATTATAGTTAGAACAATTTTAATGTGGGGACAAAAATATTGACAGGAAAAAGTACATGTGTGTATTTAACCATATATTGCTTAGGATCAGTATTGTTAGCTACTAACATTAATCATAGAATCATAGAATCATAGAATCATAGAATGGCATAGGCTGGAAGGGACCTTAGAGATCATTTAATTCAACCTCCCTGTCATGGGCAGGGACACCTCTCAACTAGACCAGGCTACTCAAGGCTCCGTCCAACCTGGCCTTGAACACCTCCAGACAGGGGACATCCACAACTTCACTGGGCAATTTATTCCAAAGTCTCATCACCCTTGTACTGAAGAATTTCTTCCTAAAATCTAATCTAAATCTGTTCTCCTTCAACTTAAACCCATTTCCCCTTGTCCTATCAGTGGACACTCTTGTAAAAAGTCCCTCCCCAGCCTTCCTGTAAGTTCCCTTCAGGTATTGGAAGGCAGCTACTAGGTCCCCCCAAAGTCTTCTCTTTTCAAGGCTGAACAATCCCAGCTCCCACAACCTGTCCTCGTAGAGGTGCAGAGCAGAGGTGCTCCAGCCCTTGGATCATCTTTGTGGCCCTCCTCTGAACACACTTCAACAAATCTATGTTTCTTTTATAGTGGGGACGCCAGAACTGGATGCAGTATTAGAGGTGGGGTCTCACAAGAGCAGAGTAAAGGGGGAGAATCACCTCTCTTAACCTGCTAACCACGCTTCTCTTGATATATCCCAGGATGCGGTTGGCCTTCTGGGCCACATGAATGCACTGCTGACTCATGTTAAGCTTCTCATCTATAAACACCCCCAAATCCTTCTCTTCAGGGCTACTCTCAACCCGCTCTGTGCCCAGTTTGTATTTGTGCCTAGGATTGGCCCGACCCAGGAGAAGGACCTTGCATTTTGTCTTGTTGAAGCTCATGCAGTTAGCACTGGCCCATTTCTCAAGTCTATCAAGGTCCCTCTGGATGGCATCTCTTCCCTCAAGTGAGTCCACGGCACCACACAACTTGGTGTCATCGGCAAACTTACTGAGGGTACACTCAGTGCCATCATCCATGTCACTGACAAAGATGTTGAACTGCACTGGACCCAGAACAGACCCCTGAGGGACACTGCTTGACACTGGTCTCCATGTAGACATTGCACCGTTGACCACAACTCTTTGAGTGCGACCATCCAGACAGTTCTTTATCCACCGAGTAGTCCATTGGTCAAATCCGTGTCTCTCCATTTTAGAGACAAGGATGTCATGTGGGACAGTGTCAAACGTCTCGCACATGTCCAGGAAAATGACATCCGTTGCTTTACCCACATCAACCAGCGCTGTAGCTTTGTCGTAGAAGGCCACTAAATTAGTCAGGCATGACTTGTCCCTAGTGAAGCCATGTTGGCTGTCACCAACCACTTGGTTATTTTTTATGTGCCTTAGTACAGCTACCAGGAGAATCTGTTCCATGATTTTACCTGGCACAGAGGAAAGGCTGACTGGTCTGTAGTTTCCCGGGTTGTCCTTGGTCCCTTGTTTAAAGATGGGGGTTATGTTTGGCCTTTTCCAATCTGTAGGAACCTCACCAGACTGCCAGGACCTCTCAAATATGATGGCTAGAGGCCTAGCAACTTCAGCTGCCAGTTCCTTCAGGACCCATGGATGTATCTCATCAGGTCCCATGGACTTGTGCACCTTCAGGTTCTCTAGGTCTTCCTGGACCTGATCTACTCCTACCCTGGGTGGTTCTCCACTCTACCAGACCCAGCCAACATCCTCTGTGATTTGGGTGGTGTGGTTTGAGTGGTTTCCAGTGAAGACTGAGGCAAAAATTTGTTGAAAATTTCAGCCTTCTCCATGTCCTCAGCAACCAGGTCACCCGTATCCTTCCGGAGAGGCCCCACATTCTCTCTTGTTTTCCTTTCTTCTCTCACATACCTATAAAATCCTTTTCTGTTATTTCTAATATTGCTGGACAGATTTGACTCTGTCAGGGCCTTAGCTTTTCTAACCTGGTCTCTGAGTACACAAGCAACTTCCTTGTAATCATCCTAGGTTACCAGTCCCTGTTCCATGCTTTGTGTATTCCCCTTTTGTATTTGATTTTAGCCAGGAGTTCTTTGTTTATCCATATAGGTCTCCTGGTGTTTTTGCCTAATTTCTTCCTTTTAGGGATGCAATGCCTGTGAACTTGGAGGAGATGATCCTTGAAAGTCAACCAGCAATCTTGGGCTCCGAGTCCCTCCAGGGCTTTATTCCATGGCATACTACCAAGGAGGTTCCTGAAGCAGCGAAAGTCAGCTCTTCTGAAATCGAGGGTTTCAAGCCAAGACTGCTTCAGCTGAGATGTTTCTCAAAAAAAAAAGGCTTATCCTTCAGAAGGAGTTATTTTTATAGTTTGCGTCACATTTAACAACAGATACAATGAGAATATTTTGACAGAAATCACATCTGTTTAAAAATTTCCTGAAAGAAGCTGGATGCTAGAAGTTTCCAAGTAGCAGCTGACTTCTTGGCAAAAAAAAGGAACAAACTGAATCCTCATGCAACTGATGATATTTAATATATTTGTATAATGTATTCCACTTTCAAGATGCCACACAAACATTTAGATAATAGTAGAAGGAACCTTCCAGTATATAGAAGATGATCCTAAATGTCTGCTTATTTTTTAATCCAAACGGTAAACAAACTAGTTTCTGCTTTCAATTATTTCAAAACCCTTTGCAAATCATGGAATCATAGAATGGTTTGAGTTGGAAGGGATCTCAAAGATCATCTAGTTCCAACCCCCTTGACATGGGCAGGGACACCCTCCACTACATCAGGTTGCTCAGTTCTGTCTCTGCTTCTCCTGTGGAGCACATCTCCTGGCCCACAGTCGTCCATCAGCCCATCAACCTGCTTCAGGATCGCCCATCACTCCAGAACCAGGTGGAACTATTTAGCCATGGAAGCAGGAAAGTCACCTTGCTCCTCATCTACTGCTGTATTGAACTGTCTCTGGGTGGTCACTTCAGATGTCCCTTCTTCTGTGGCTCTGAGGAACAGCTCATTGAGATCTGAGGGTTGGTTGTGTGGGTTATACCCCAAAAAATTACCAGTAGCACCAGTATAGACCCCCACACAAAGGTAAGCCCACAGGGGAGTGTGGTAAGAAGAGAAAGGGAGCAGCCTCCTTCTCCTGGTTGTAGCAGAGCTACTCAGAGCCACTGGAGCAAGGGTGAGACCACAGAATAACATGGTCATTTTTTGACCAGGTACAAACGATTATCATACTAATATAGATGAAAGATGTATAAAAGTCTTGGTCTTCTAATTCATACCTTCAAAGCCTAAGAGCTATCAGTGTGTTTCCTGAGGTTTTTCATACAGTAATATCATTAATTTATACTAACTACTCAGCCTACTTCCTATAAAAAACATACCTTTTAATTATGGGTAAGTCAATAGACAGGGTCACTTTTGCTGCCCTCAGGAAATAGACTGGTAACCTGGAAAAGAATTTATATAGAAGTCCTGTTTGGAAGTAATCAGGTATGACAAGACCATTTACCTAATGGAAAAAGTTGTGATTATCTCTAAGAAATGGCAGACAGCTTTATCTTTATTTGTAAGGGAAGAAGCTTTTAGAATTAAGACACCTCTTATTCCACACTAGACTATTGGTGAAATAAGACTAATTTACCAAAGCAATGGGAAGAAGACATTGCAAGAAGCTGTCTGCAATGTGTGTTTGTGTCATGGTTTGATGTGGTGGGCGAGGTTCTGGTGGCAGGAGCCATCTGTGGTGGGCACACCAGATCGAACTCCCAACCCCCTCGGGTCTTGAGCCAATCGGTGCTTCTGCGAATTGCCCTATTTGCGTCGGGATAAAGGAACTGGAAAGGTGTGCCTTTGCCCAGGAGCGAGGAGAGTGGAGGGGGGCACTGCCCCCCCATCCTGCCGCCCGACTGGGTGGCTGCCCGCGCCAGGCTCACACCACCCGCTGAAGATGGCGGCAGCGGAGCTGCTTGAGGAACTCGGGGAGAGCCCTGCTCCCGGGGTGCCCACTGGGCCAAGTTCACCCAGAGAGGACTGATATCTGAGAGAAACGGCCACACCAACACCACATCAGTGAAGATGGAACTGGACGAGGTTTGCAGGAGCTGAGTTTCCCCTGCAACCAGTGGCGAGATGGCAGGGGGCCCCCTTGCAGCCATGGAGATCTCGGTGGAGCAGAGACCCACTCACAGCCCGTGGAGAAACCACGTCGGAGAAGAGATGCCTGGGCCTGAGTAAGGTACGCACCTAGAATCTGTGGGACGACCCCTCTTGGTGGGGAGGTGTTTTGTTTAGAGGAGATGCTTGAGCCTGAGGACAGTTGTAAAGCATGGGCACAGGCAGAGAAGCATTTAGAGTCTGTATGACGACCCACGCCGAGGCGAGTGGCAACAACTCCCTAAGAATCCGAGACTGGTAAAGCCCACACAGAGCAATCCGATGTGGAAGGATTGCATCCTGCGGATAGGACTCACGCTGGAGAAGTTTCTGGATTTTCCTTGTGAGTTAGGGGACCCACTGGAGCAAGGGAAAATGGTGTAAGGACTCCTCCTCTTTTAAGAGAGGAGCGGAAGTAACAACATGGGATGAAGTGACCTGCACTCCCCCATTCTCTGTCCCCCTGCGCCGCTGGGGGGAGGAGGTAGAGCCGGGAAGAAAAGGAAAGGGGGGTGGAGAGGTGTTGTTTTTAAGATCTGGCCTTGTTTTCTTTTTATCCTCTCAAGTAACTGGTTTTGTTTCACTTTGTCCTTTTAAGTAACTGTTAATAAATTGTTTTGCTTTAAGCAATCCAAGTCTGTTTTGCCCAGGACCATGGTTGGTGGGTACTCCTTCTGTTCTTGTCTCGACCCTCAGTCCTTTTATTATATTTTCTCCTCTCCACTTTACTGGAGTGAGAGAGCGGCTGTGTGGAGTTTAGTTGCCGGATCGGCCTAACCCATGACAGTTTGCTTCTTTTGCCCTTGCAGAGATACCACTTAATTTTATTTTACTTGAGGGTGGAGAACAATTTTGTTCAAGGCTAGTTTGAGTTTCTACCACTTCCTGTAATCTGTAAATATCCAGAAAACAGTTTATTTGGCATTTTTCCTTTTCTTCTCGGATGGTCAGCATCATTGTTTTTAAGGACTGCAGTGAGACTACCTGGGAAGGCTATCAACAGGGTGCAAAAGAGACATCCAAAATCAGTGTTTTAGAAAATAGACAAAGAATAAAAAAAAGATTAAAGTGTTCATGAACTGTGTGTCACAGTGCTCTGCTCTTCCTGTTCATTCTATGGATAGATTTTGGTTGTCACAAAGCTTGCAAAGTTATTTCTTCAAACAAGTACTCCTTTTCATGTTCATTTAATAAAAACGTTACTAAGACATATAAATATTTTCACAGTTGGAGTCCATTTAAATAGATAAATTATTCCCATAAACAGTTGTCCAGAATCTTATTATCACTGTTTGATTAATGTATGCTATTATAATGACAACCTTTTCCAGAAAATGTCAAAGATTAACTCTTTTTGAACGTGCTGGAACTAATATTGATTCTGTCTGATTAAGAAACTAAAAAGTTGTCTCAGAAAAATCTAGATACAGGAATAATACAGTTATAAAACCGACACCTTCTGGTAAAGAAAGAATATAGATAGCAAATTCCTATATAAATGCTTAGATAATGTTGTCGTCAGCCTTAGACATTATATCAGAATTCAGTTTACTTTTCTAAAAGCAACTTAGACTAAGTTATTTTAACTTCAGTGCTATGTAAATTTGCAGCACATTTTCTGCACTTAATTTTGTGCTTATTCTTAGTTGGTGTGTCTGCATGAAAATAGCACCAAGGATCTCGGCTCTGGTGGAAAGCAATGGGTCTTGTCTGGTGAATCATAATGCAACTTGTTAATGAACCTGCCAGTGAGAATTCTGACCTTAGTAGAGTTTTAGCTTGAAACCAGTTTTTAAGTTAGCTGTAAAAAACTCAGCACTTAAAAGCTGAAGGTCAACATCTTTTTGTTGAGCTCAAAGGCAAAAGAAGTGAAAAAAAGTAAAATTTATCTTGCTGATATTAAAAGCTAGGTAAGAAGAAAGGTATACATACTTCTTAACTCCTCTCACCATTTAATCATGTCACAATTTGGACTAGCTCTAACAGGAATGTCCTATACCACTGCCCAAGGTCCCAGCAAATCAGAGGCTGAAATCTGAACCTCCTTCTACCTCCTTACTGGGAACAAATTTTCTTCAAGCTTTAAAATAAAAGAGAATGATACTTTGCCAGCCAGTGAAGTCCACATATCTCAGTCTTCTTGTGTGATTCATCTATCAAAAATGCCTTTTAAAACTCCACCACTCTGCCATCAGGTCTTTGTCATCAAGACTAAAGGTAGTCCCATATTAGCCCACCACCAGAAAGAAACCACAGTTAAGTTGCAGCATTAAAAAAAATACTTTAAGAGATTAATGACCTTTTCTGCTTTTATTTAGACACCTCATTCATTGCCTTCCTTAGCTCTTTTGTGGATTTATCCCTTAATAAACAGCTCTGAACCTTTTTCACCTTTGAACGTGCACTTACATTCCTTAATTACTTTTACTCTTTTGGAACCCTTTCATTAGCATTGGATAGAAAGTTATGAAGTATAAAGAATATGTAAAATCGGTTTTGCAATGCAGCACACGTTGTTCGGTGTCAGGGACCTACAAAAAATTCCTGTTAAAAAAAATAATTACATGGAAGTGAATTTTAGCAGAACAAGAGATATAATTTACAGAGTTATTTTGAAGTGAGATACTTTGAAGATCAAAGAGCTATGCCATTATAGTTTTTAATATAAGAAGCAAAAACCCAAAAAGATTAATTTATTTTCTAAACATTTATTTTTTTAATTGCAGTGCATAGACAAAGCTATGCAGAATCCATTTTTATTTTCCTCTACAAATACTTTAATATATTATAATTGAAAAGTAATTTTCTTTGGAAAAAAAATGAGCAAAGAAAAATGTCAGCTGATAGCTAAGTGACTCTGTGAATTCATTGCTACCTGCCATGTTAGATCTATCTTGTTCATTATGAAATATTGTTAAATTATGTTTATCTTTAGCATTTAAGATGGACAGTACTTTGTAATAGAGACAGTCACTAGTACAGCAATGTGTGAAACACTGTGTTTCATGCTCATTTTGTCAGGTATTAGCATGAAAGCAATATGTGCTTTTCAACAAAATAGGTATTTTATTTTGATAGTCATATGCACAGATGCTAACTTCTGTTGGTTTTAAAGCTGCCACACATCCACTCTAACCGACTTAACTAAACTGTCCTTCTGAAACCTGCACTCCACTCCAAACATTATAGATTGCTACAAGTTTCTCCAGACTGTAAGATAAGACAGTTATTTTATCATTCAGGTCACATTACAGAGCTTGCCAGTTTTCCCAAGTTGTTGGTGCTTTTGAGAAGGGAGTAGTTACAGACCTCAATGAAAATCTGTAAAACTCTGGAGTGAAAATAAATAAATAAATATACACAGAGAGGAATAAATAAATACTTACAAACTAAACCCACCTTAAGCTGGTTAAGCTGGCAGCTGAAAACTTCCCCAGAATTACAGGGTCATTATTTTGCCACTTAATTACAGAAACACAACAGGATTTTTACAGATTGCGTATGAAGGGAGTGAAAAAAGCCACAGTGTTGTGCAATATCATGGGTAATTATTAACAACGTTTATAAAACTTCTGATGATTTTGAGCCTGCACAGAGGCAATAAACCCCAAATATATGCATATATTGTGGAGAAGTGAAGAAAACATAATCTTTTTATTGTTCAAATACTTATTGAACTCTCTTTAATGGATACAATTTCTTTTCTTGTCCTACAACGTCTGTCAAAAAAAAACCCCGAAAATTTAACAATCAAAACACCCAAAAGAAACAATAAAAAAAATAGATTTATATTATGCTAACCTAAAGGAGTAAGAAAGGACAGTCTATGGCACCAGTCAGTTAGCTGGATCTTGTTTTTTTGGAGAGTGGGAGAGGAAAGACAACACACTACAGAAGAAAAATGGAAATGCTAGCTTGTATAGCTTTCCAAATTGTTTGGAGCACAAATCCTTGATTTCTCTAAGAGTACTTTAGGAAAAGAAGTAACAAAATACCCAAAGCCAACCAAAGTACCTTTTATATCTTTATTATTCCACACATGACAACATGCTATGTATACCTATTAGTGCAGGCAGTTTTGGGTACCCACAAATATACAGTTTGTGATTAGTATTGCCTAAAAGAGATTTTGTCCGGTGGATATGTTATTTACTTAATGTTGGCAATATGCATAGAGAACATCTAGTGTGCATGAGGTTGACTGCTGTTCAGTATTCAAGCATATACAGGAACATTGTCCATTACAGGCCACATGAATGGACTAAATAGCTGCCAACGTTTGTAATTTGTCTTCATTTTCCAGCATTGCTAAAGTGCCTATAAAGTTAAATATTTAACCACACTATGATTTCCAGAAACATGTAGGTCATCGAGAGGAAAATTCAGGGAAACAGTAAAAGATTATTTCTACACAGTTATATTCAAAACAAGAAGATGTTTTTTATCTTATCCTTCTCAGCTTTACCACATTGCTTATTGGCTATTAGATTTCATGAGTTTCAAGTCCCGTTATTTATTCATCTTATAAACTTGATGCTCTGTATCTGCTTGCCTGTGTTACCATGATATCTCACCGCCTTTGCGTTATGTATAACAGATACCTGTCAGAAGGTGCAGCACTGACATGCATGGGTTTTTCTGAATGCAACTATACGTGTGCTTACTGTTTGATGTGGTGAAACGTGCTGTGCTGTGTTTTAAATCTCCTTTTGTCATAAAGGATGGTACTAGCATAGCATGCAAAAAAATTTCTTCTACACTCTTCACCTCTCTTCAAGAAACAGCTAAGACTTTCTGTTTATTTTGAAAACTTCTGTCAATCTGATGGTTGGTTTTCTTTTCCATTTGGGGATAATTTCTGGGATCCCTCATGTCTTTAGTCCTTTCTTTTTAAGTTCTGAAAGAGAGGAACGTGTTTCAGAAATTTACAGTCAACGGGGTGGCAGGAAAAACTGAAAAAGAAGGAAAGTAAGCCATCAGAGGAGCAATATGGATCTCTGTTGTAACACAACACTGACTCACCTTGGGGTGCTGTATCTCTTTATTCTGTAAAAGCATGCAAAAGCAAAGAACTGCCTTCTTAGTGTTAGGAGGAACACAGATCTTCCTCACTTGTAGTCTCTCAGACTTGAGAACCTCCAGCTTAACACTGTCTTTGAAAGATGGTAAGCAGTTTTTCTGTCTCAGAAAAAGCCTGCTGTGATAAACAGGGACTCAGCAGCCCACTCATCACTATACATTACGGGCTTTCTACACAAGTAGCCATGAACCCAGGACTGGATAGGATTTACTGTGAAGGTGCTGGTCATTCATTACGCATGAAAAGCATGGGATTTGAGTTTTTATGGGTGGAAACAATGGATTTGTTAATCATAGTAATTAATCCTTTCACTGGGTAGAGAAAAGATGCAAGGAAAGCTTCACATGTGTCCAATGTGGATGATTTCCTTTCCCAGCTGACACCATGAGACAGCAGGAAATGAGGACCTGACCAAAGCTGAAGAATGAGAGTATTTGCAGAGAAACATCAAAATAAGGAAAGGGTCCCATCCAGTCATATCTTTCTGTTGGATCAACATCAAAGAGGATTACACTGCCAAGTCACTTTTGTTATTGCTGGCATTAACGTGTAGGAACAGAGCACTTCAGTAGTGGATTCCCTTAATTTGTAATTACAGTTGTAACCATGACTTCTGAG